>NC_091778.1:56564393-56867424 GCF_029378745.1 Bos indicus
CCCCTCCTGGGGACGAGGCTGGGTTCCCGCCGCGTTCTCAGCCCTGCCTGGCCATGGCCCTCTGCTTCTGGCCCCTCCCCATAGCAGAATCGGGGTCTGCTGGGCAGAGGGGAGGGCTGGCCGGGCCGAAGCAATGCTGGGGTGGGGATACAGCACTCAGTCACTCACAGTGCCTCCCTGTTGCAGCCTAGGGTAGCAGAGACCAGAACCTGCCCCGGGACTCAAGGGTGCGGCACACTGCACACCCGTGATTGTCCCAGGAAGCATGCCCAGCGGACATTCTTGGAGCGGCACGTGCTCTCTGCCCCGCTTCACTGCCTACCCCAGCGTCCGTCCCCACGGAAACAAACAAGATATTCCTGATCAACAGCAGAGCCTTAACTTTACTCCCTCTTTACGGTAAGCTAATCCAACTCCCCTGTATAGCTATTCCCTAATGATCTCATGTGACTTCTGCCAATAAAAGTGCGGGCTGGAAGGAGCCATTTTGTGTTCCTGCCATGGAGAGCGGGAGGGCTCCCTGACTCCCCGCTGGCCAAATTATATGTGTCTATCTTTTCATTACGTGCTCACCCCCGTTTCAGGTCTATCTCACCTGCTGTGCAGGAAGCGGCACCTCCCCTCAGTCCTTCACCCCCCACCCGATGGGATGGAAGTTACTGTGGGCAGAGGACCCAGGGCACCTGGGGTGGTGGGCAAGCAGGGAGGTGGCCCCTGCCCTCCCCTCCCGCCGGCTGCCCGCACTCCAGGGATGAGGCCCAGAAGGGGCAGCCGTGGGTCCGGGGGACATAGGGGCTCCTTTGGTGAGACGCAGAAGCAAGGCTGCAGGATGCCTCCCACTGTCCCCAGTTCACGGACCCAGCACGTGTGGGCGCAGTATGGATGCAGGGGGTCTGGAGGGCCTGGCATGGACAGAGGAGCACACAGTACTTGCGCCCCAGGAGGGCACCTGGGCTGGGAGCAGCCGCCCTGCTCTCTCTTTATTTCACCCATTCTCTCCGTTCCACCATCCCCTGGGAATCACCGTCTCCCTTCAGACCAAGCAGAGTTGGGGGACGGCAGGGCAGAGAAGGGGACCAACTGGGGACAGGGTAGGAGCCCCCGACTGTGGGCTCCCCAGGGGCTCAGCGGTCACTGTTCCGGCGCAGGGCGGCGTGGCCCCGCAGGGAGCAGTGCATCTCCGTGAAGGTCAGTGAGCCCACGACGACGGCACACGGGCCCGCGGGATGGAAGCCGAACCTCTGGTAGAAGGGCACCAGCGCGTCCTCGCACATGAGCACGGCCCGGCGCACGGCCGGCTGGCCGCCCGCGTGCTGCAGGTAGCGCCACAGCAGCACGGAGCCCTTGCCCTGCTGCCGGAAGCTGCGGTGCACGGCCAGCGCGTGCAGGTGGGCGGTGTGGCCCCCGGGCCTGTGCAGCGTCAGCGACTCCTGGGGCGAGAGGCGGACACGAGTCAGGGTCGCCTCTGTGCACCCCAAAACCACCCCCGCTGGGCCAAGAGCAGCTGCCCCGCGAGTCCCCAGTCAGCCCCCTGCTACCCAAGTTAGGAGCTATGACCCCGCCCGTTTGTGGGCCCCTTCATCAGAGCCTTGAGCCCCAGAGGACTGGGCTCTCTTGCCGGGAGAGGACACACCGTGAGCTCCTGTGTTGGATCCCAGGCTCCCGCTCCTTCCCCACATTCTGCCTCCACGGGAGGTGGTGGCCTCCTTTCCTGAGGCCTTCCCAGGACTGGGCAGGTCACCCCCATCCTCACCTGAGTAAGTCTCTCCTCGTCCCACAGGGAGCCGATGATGAAGGCCACGAGGCGGCCCTCCACGAACCAGCCCAGGGACAGCTCGGGACACAGGGTCAGGAAGTGCTGGACCTCGTCCAGATTCAGGGGGCAGTTGCCAGAGACAGAGATGAAGGCTGCGTCAGGAAGCACGAGTGGGTGACCCCCTGTCCACTGAGCATCTGCTCGGATGCTGGGTGGGCTCCCCGGGTCCCCAGGCCTCCCCTGGGAAAGCATGGGATTCAGGGCTGCTCTTCCCCCCACTCTCCTGAAACACGCGTGTGCTCCTGTACATGCACAAAACACACCGTCAGACACTCTGGGGGCCCATCTGCCAAGGACAGGGGACTCCAGGGTCTTCCCCCAAGGGCAACAGCAGCAGAGTTCCCCAGAATCCTTGACCCTGGGGGGCCAGGGAGCTGCTCACCCTCTCGCTCAATCTCAAACACGCCGGCAGCGTCCTCTGGGGTGAGGCAGCGGAACTCGTTGGCGGGGAGTGTGTGGCGCCGCTGGCGGCCTGGGGACCCTGGGATCCCAGACGGCAGGTGCAGAGGCGAGGGTTTCAGGCAGTGGATGCTCGGCGTGGACATCCTGGGTGCGGCTGCCACCCAAGGGGTCCCCAACTTCAGAAAGGGCCTGTGTGACAAGGAGGGTCCCTCCACACCTGCTGGAGAGGGGTGATGGTCAGGGGGCTGGTCCTCATCTCCCAGGGGGCCGTCCAGGGCGATGGCGCCTCTTGCCTCTCTTGTAGGGGACCTGGAGCGGGGAGTCT
The DNA here is from genome assembly GCF_029378745.1 of Bos indicus. Classification (NCBI taxonomy): domain Eukaryota; kingdom Metazoa; phylum Chordata; class Mammalia; order Artiodactyla; family Bovidae; genus Bos; species Bos indicus. The sequence goes on from NC_091778.1 coordinate 56,566,937, forward strand.
AGGGGCTAGAGCATCAATTCCTCCTGCCCTGTGCCTGCTCTGGCTCCCTGGGCCCCTTTCTCACTCGCTGATGTCCTGTTGATGTGCAGTTCTTAGGGGCGGCCGTCCCTCCCTTACAAAGCCTGTGAGCCGCACATTCCCCTTCCCGCCCTCTGCCTCCTTCTCTCCCCCGTCCCCAAGCCCTAGGCAGGGGACTCCTGCTCTCAAATTCTAGGAGCCCAGGGTCCAGGGTTCCACTTACCAGGACTCCTGTGTTGCAGGAGCTCTAATGTTCCCCCCACAGAGCCACCACTCTGGGGGCTGTCCACAGCCTCAGGACCAGAAAAGTCCAGACACTTGTGATGTTGATCTCAGAGATTTCTAATCCCCTGCCTGCCCCACCCCCACGTTACAGGCAGATGTAGCCAGCAGGGCTCTGTCCCCCCACCCCCCACGCCGAGCCCTGTCCCTGCTGGCTGAGGCTGAAACCTCAGATGGCACGTGGATGTGGAGGATTACAGTGGCTGGCTGAGGCCCCAGGGTTTGAGGGAATGAGCACGGGGCTAAGCCTCGTGGGTCCAGTCTAATCCGTGTCCTGGCGCCAACTGACTGGCACAGGTGTTCATGCTCTGTCCCCTAGGCAAGCCCGCTTCTGAGGGTCCTCCCAGCTCTGGCAGCCCAAGCGTGTCATCATTTAGAGGACTTGCTCAGTGGCTAATCAGAACTGCAGAACCAGAGGCAAGAGACCAAGGCTGAGTATGGGATGCAAAGTCAACGTCATTTGATGTCTCCATGTGGGGACTCTGGCTCGGGGGCTGCATCCCAGACCCCTGATGATGGAGTTCCACTCTCTATGCCACGGACTCCCTCCAGCACCAGCCCCCTTGAGAGGGTCCCAAGACCACAGCTCCCCCGGCTCTGACTCAGCTCACCTCTCGCTTCTTCTCCCCAGTTGCTCCCCTTCAGGGGTCCCATTGTCACCTCATCCACCAGCTCTCCTCTGGGCCCCCCAGCCTACAAGACAGGGCTACACACATCTGGGTGCCAGCTGTGGCTGCCCACCAGGTCTCTCCCACAGGCTCTGTGGTCCCAGGCAGATCCTGGGCAATGGTGGGCTCCTGCTCCAGGACATTCTATGACAGTGGAGCCGGGTTGTCCAGGCCACACGGAGAACCCCAGAGGACCATGGGACCTGACTGCCCACCTGCCCAGCAGAGCCTCCCTCTGACCTGGCTGAGCCCCCACCCCACTAATGCTCTGTAGCAGTGAGATGACCAGAACAGATTTGGCTGTCCCATGACGGAGTGGACATCAGAGTCTCAATATAGAAAGGACATTCTAGGGGCTGTGTGTCCCCACAGGGATGCTGGGGCTGAGCTGGGGGATGTTCTCTCTGGGTGGAGCCGTGGGCAGGATGAGCCATTAACAGGAAGAAAGGTGAGGAGACGAGCAAGCCCTGGATCAGGACACATCCCAGAACCCAAGTACTGGACAATCAGCAGCATCTCCTGCAGCCAAGCGTGGAGACAGGAGCTCAGAGTCTCCTAACAAGGACACCCACCATGGACTTTACGAGTCCTTCCAGGAGAGAGGGGTGGGGGAGGGTGGGGGACAGATGCAGAAGAGCCACTTTATGGTGACAAAGCAGAGGCCGCAGCAGGGCAGAGGGCACTGACGAAAGATGCCAGTCCACCCCACCCCCAGCACAGAGCCTGCTGCAGCTCAGCTGCACCTGGAGGGCCTGGAACCGGGGTGGGGCGGGCTGCCACCGTGTGACTGCTGCTGGGCTCCCGCTGTAGGACCCCAGGGAATCCACCTGGGGGAAACTGAAAGGTGGACCCCACGAAAAACTCCAGTGACGCCTCCGAGACCCCAGTTTTCCCAACAGAGCAACTGAACGGCCCAGGCAGGCAAGGAAGGCAGCGCTCAGTTCAGGCACTCGTGAAACTGTAAGAGTTGCGTTTTTTGGTGGTTTTGAGGGCAGCATCCTTCTCTCATTCTTCCCCCGCACTTAAGATCTGCCCTGAACAGAGTGCACAGAGCACAGTTTGCCTAATCATATTTACCTTTCCAGCCTTCCCAGGTGGCGCTGTGGTAAAGAATCCGCCTGCCGATGCAGGAGAGGCGGGTTCAATCCCTGGGTCAGGAAGATCCCCTGGAAGAGGAAATGGCTACCCGCTCCAGTCTTCTTGCCTGGAGAATCCCATGAACAGAGAAGCCTGGAGGGTTACAGCCCATGGGGTTGTAAAGGGTCGGGCACGACTAAGCGACTGAGCAAAAATTGACCTTTCCAACCTTAATCTGTCACTAGCAGATTCTCCAGGGGATGGGGATTGAGATGGAGAATTGTGTGCAGGAGGTTCACCCAGCAAGCTCCCAGCAGCTTATAAACCTCTCGAAAACAGAGATTGCATTGAACATGTGGCAGCGAGCTAGATACATAGACAAGGATTCTATCAGCTAGGTGTTGATTCTTCTGCTGGTGAGGATGACACTTAGCTCCTTGACTTTCCGTGGATTTCCATTGAAGCCTCCTTTGGATAGATAGACTGAATGTGGTCTCGTCCTTATTTAGGGTTTTCAGTATCTGCCATGGTACACAGGTTCCTCAGGAACCTTCCAGACCTTTCTGGAACGGAGGTGTCAAAAGCAGGGAGAGATCGCCACCTCCTGGAGAAAGAAGGGACCTACAGCGCCCTAAGGATCTGGAGCTCAGCTGTGCAACAGAAAGATCCTGGGAGCCCCACACATGATATTCAGTTTTCTAGTAACCACATGAGAAGATGCCAAAAGAAACAGGCTAACTCGATTTTAATAAGATCTTGTATTTAACCCAGTAGATAAGGAGTATTGTCATTTCAACAAATAACTGATATAAAATTATTACACATATTTCATATTCTGTTTTTTTTCCTTTTTATACTGAGTCTGTAGCTTGATGTAATAAAACTATCTTGAATCTTAAAAAAAAGAGTACATAGTACAAATTTATGGTATGGTGTGGTGCCAATTATATGTGAATCTATACTTGAGGACCCTTTTGTTTTAAAAAAAATTATCATTTCTATAGTATATAATTATATATTTATTATAGAATAAATACAAAATACAGATGAAGGATGACAAAAAAGTCGTGTGTATTTTACATTTACAGCACATGTCAGTTCAGACCAGCCACATTTTTAAATGATGCCTAAATAACTTTATTTATTTATAACATTTATTTATTTGGCTTCACCAAGTTTTAGCTGCAGCATGGGGACTCTTAGTTGTGGCATGTGGGATCTAGTTCCCTGACCGGGGACTGAACCCAGGTCACCTGAATTGGGGGCACCGAGTCTTAGCCACTGGACCACCAGGGAAGCCCAAGATCAGCCACATTTCAAGTGCTCAAGAGCCACATGTGCTTAGGGGCTCCTGCAGAGGGCAGCCCCGATCTAGAGACTAAAGTTTAATGAGACAGCAAAGTCTTGGGGAAGGGGCAGCACGTATGTGTGTGTGTGTGTGTACACATGTGCGTATGTATGTATGTGTGTGTACGGTGAGTGTGCCTGAGTGGGGTGTGTGTCCAGGAAAAATGGAGAACTGGGGACCTGAGCAAAGACAGAGGTGTCCAGTGACCTGTTGGCATATTCGGGACCTTTGAGAGAGGCTGGCTTGTTTTGCACAATCATTTAACATAAATAATTTTTTTTAACTGAAGTATAGTTGATTTACAATGTCGTGTCCACTTCCGCTGTACAGCAAACTGATTCAGTTATACATAGATATACACTCTTTTTCATATTCTTTTCCATTATGGTTTATTACAGGGTATCGAATATAGTTCCCTAGGCTCTACAGTAGGACCCTGTTTTTTATCCATTCTATATGTAAGAGTTTGCATCTGCTGACCCCAAACTCCCAATCCATCCTCCTGCCCCTAAGCAACCTAAAGTCTATTCATTCTCTATGTCTGTGAGTCTGTTTGGTACCAAAACTCTTTTGAGCACCTACTATGAATCAGACCTGTGCTAGATTTGGGAATACAAAGGTACAAAGAAGACACAGTCCCACAGGAGAGACAGGCATGCCAACAAATGGTCCTAATAGAGTGAAATAAATGCAATCAGGCAGGTATGACTAGGCAAGTGGAGGAATCAGTGGGCACAATGGGGCTCTTGGAAGACGTCATAAGATGAAAAGGAGTTCTTTACGCAAAACCATGGGTTGAAGTAGAGGAATGAAAAATGCCAAGCAAAAGCACAGAGGCACTGGAGAGTCAGGATCCTGGCATGAGCAGCTGAGGCTGCAGCAGGGAGGGTGTGAACAGGATGCAGCGGTGGAGGCGTGACAGGAGGCAGCTGGGAGGGATTAACGAAGGAATTCCTGAAGGGCCCCGAGCACCACGCTCTGATGGACCATGGAGAACCACGAAAAGACACTAAGCTGAGAAGTCGGATGGTGGTGTTTATACGTCAGTCTTCCAGGAACAAGGTGGTGAGGGGCGGAGATGAACTAATAGCAGCAGCTAACATTGATCAGGCTCCTACAGTGTCCAGGCACCAGCAAAGCATCTCTGATCCTTAATGTCAGTTAAATTCTAACAGCCTTAGCTAGTAGGTATTGCTATCATTCCCGAAGGAAACCAAAGCTCAGAGAAGTAAAATAAGTCAAGGTCACCTAGTGAGTCAGTGGCAACACAAGCTTCAAACCCAAGTTCATTTAACTCCAGAAACTCAGCCTTAACCACTGCACCATCCCATCACCCCAGCCCCATTGGACCCTTCCAGTGAAGCAGGCAGGGGCTATTTGCGTGTGAAAAGGGAGGTGGAGGGACCAGGTTCTGGGCTTAGCTGACTTACAGAGCTCCATATCAAAGGCTGACCCTCAGGTGGCCAACTTGGTACCTAGGTAAGTGTCCCTGCCATCTACCTGGATGAAGACTCTGGGAGAAGGCAGGGGTTTTAGGGAGAAGATGCCACTTTGCTCCCATGGCTGGTCATCCAGGAAGAGCCCATGCTTTGGTGGTGGGGCAGTGGTGGTGAAGAGTATGGCATGGTTAAGCCCCAGCAGCCCTGTTCCTGTTCTGCAAGCTGGTCTGGCAGATTTGCTGTCCTTGGGCCCTGAATCCTCAGGAAGGAGCGAAGCAGGATGAGCCTGCCCATCCTGGGCTCTCACTCACAGCTCACCCTTTCCACTGTCACCCCCAGCACAAAGGGTTTCACCCTGTGGACTGCAACCCATCCTCATGGTCAGGAGTGAGTGGCCAGCCAAAGACCAGCTGCTCCGGGTCTTCATTCTGATTGTACTGCGGGGTGACCTTGGGCACGTCCCGCGGTTAGTTCACCCAGGGCATCAAAGCAAGGAGGAGTGAGGCTCCAGGAACAAGAAGATCCTTTAAAAATTTTGTTAATGATGGTACTGATGAACCTCTGGAGGAGGAAATGGTAACCCACTCCAGTGTTCTTGCCTGGAGAATTCCATGGACAGAGGAGCCTGACGGGCTGCAGAGTCGGACACAACTGAGCGACTAACACACACGCGCGCGTGCACACTGAGGAACCTGTTTGCAGGGCAGCAGTGGAGATGCAGATATAGACAACAGACTTGTGGACACAGCCGGGGAAGGAGAGGGTGGGACGGATGGAGAGAGTAACAGGAAGCATTAACACTACCAAACGCAAAATAGATAGCCAGTGGGAATTAAATGTATGACGCAGGGAACTCAAACGGGTTCGGTGACAACCTAGAGGGGTGGGATGGGGTGGGAGGTGGGAAGGAGACTCAAGAGGGAGGGGACATATGAATACTTATGGCTGATGCATGCTGATGCATGGCAGAAACCAACACAATACTGCAAAGCAATTATCCTTCAATTAAAAATAAATTAAAAAAAATTTTTTTGACTTTGTTGCAGCATGAAAGCTTAGTTGCCCTGCAGTGTGTGGGATCTTAGTTCCCTGAACAGGGATTGAACCCATGTCCCTTGCATTGGAAGGCAAATTCTTAACCACTGGGCCACCAGGGAAATCCCAAGAGCCCATGATTCTAGAGCAAGCCAGTGGTGGACCTCAAAGGCATTTCTCCAGCCAGCCACTGAGGGTGTGGGAGGGCTCCCCAGGGCCACACCCTTCCTGCCCCCCTTTCCCAACCAAAGACCCCAGTGCTGCAGGCAGCCTAGAGCTCCCAAACATTCACTGCAAGGCGAAAGGGACCTCTCTGGGCCCATCTGGATTTCCTCCTACTCAGAGGTTTGGAGAGGCCAAGCAGGGTAGGGTTCCAGTAGGGGGCAGCGTGGGGCTCATGTTCACTTGAAGGTTCTGGAGAGGCGGTTGTGGCCAGTTAAGGCAGGGAAAGACACAGCCTGCTTCACGGGGATCTGTTCACTTGGCTGCCAGGTCTGCTGCCTCCTGCACCCAGTCAGCCCCTTAGCAAGGGGAGTGGCCAGGCTGGCTCCGTTTCTGGCAGGCACATTTGTAAATAAGCAAAATTCTCCCAAGAAGTATCTCTATTCTCCACGAAGAGCTAAGTATTGAGCCCATGAGAGAACGGTGATTTTCCGCTGGGGAATACAGGTCTGTTTTATTTTATTTTTTCCCCATTCAACAGTTATGAAAATAAAAATCAGGCAGTCACTTCCATCCAGGGTCACCCCCACTAGCCAGCCTGGAAGTGCAAGAGACTGTGGCTGGGGGCTTGGGGTTTGGGAAGGAGTTAAGTCTCACACTTTGCCTGGAGCATCTCAGGGCTGAGTGAGGTCACTGAAGGTCACTAGGAGGTAGGAAGGAATGTACTGAGCTTCTCTTTGGAAAAGGGCTCAGATGCAGTTCAAACTGGGGGCGATAGACAGGGCTTTGAGGTAGCACGGGCCGGCAGGGGCCAGAGAGGGCTGCTCTCCCCACCCCAGCTTCAACTCCTCGGGTATATGGAGGAGACAGTGGGAAACTGGCCCGATGGAAGTTTGGAACCTCAGACCTTTGATGTACCCACCAAGATGGTACCCTTACTGAGTGCCAGTGCTTACTAGGCACCAGGTTACACATATTAGTGCGAGGATCCACCAGCTTGAAACAGGTTTAGCAAGGGAGGGATCAGCATTTGAAATCAAGGGCTCTTGCCTACAACCTAGCATGTTCCTGGTAGTGGTGGGGGTGGGGGGACAGCACCCTCTGGGGCGGTGCTTCATGAAGTGGGGCTGATACTTCCTCCCGCACAGGTTAAATCTATGTAAAGATGGGTAATCTATGTAAAACACTTATCACAGTACCTGGCATTAAGTTACAGCTCAATACAGGGTAGCTATTATTAGCCATTATTATAAGAAGCTGCAGAATAAACATGGCACATCTTCCTGGAGTGCTAATTTTACTCAAGATTAGGGAGGAAAGGACTTTCTTATTACATTAAAACAAACACTGGCATAAGCTGGAGAAGAATGCAAAACTCACTTAGATTTTTGACATCAAACAAAGACCTGCCCTGCCCCTTCTAAGGTCTTGCTCACCCCCCATCCCTTGATGGATACCTGAAGGAATTCCCTGGCAGTCCAGCAGTTAGGACCCTGAGCTTTCACTGCCGAGGGCCAATGTTCAATCCCTGGCTGGGGAACTAACATTCCACAAGCCTGGAGGCCTGGCCAAAAAAAACACAAGACCCTTAACTTGAGTCAGGAAACCTGGGTTCCAACCTGACTCTACCAGTTCCTACCTTATGCCCTTAAGGCACTGAATTCCTTGGACCCTGTTTCTTACTGGTAAAATAAAGTTAATTACACCTGTATCCAGAATTGTGATAACAAATAAGATCATGTGAATGTGTCTGCCACTGTGCGGGTCAATAATAAGTTATTGATAAATGTTAGGTGATCAGGGGCCAAGGAGACAGAGCTAAAGGGACATGGTAGATGGAACAGAAGCTACTATGTCACTGCTACTAAGCCTCCCAAGTCTTTATGGAGAAAGGAGTAGGGTACTGCGTCTTTTCAGCAATAATTTCAGATGGACATTCTGCACTGTGGTCTGGGACAGGAAGGCCATGATTTGGGAATCAAGCTTTGTCTCTCCATCACATCCTCATCTCCCCTTAAGTCTTTTTTTTCCTATACCTTAGTATGTGAATTTTCCAAGATACAAGTCCACTGACAACCACCCCACACCCAGTAATATATCAACACTCTGTAAGTACTTAACTCAGGGCATCTCAAGTACTCAGGTTGCCATCTGCACTCCATGTGTGTTTTAATTAAAAAAAATGTTTTTCCTTTCATGAATGCTCATAACTTTTCCACAAGTATAGTTCTATATCCTCGGTAGTCTATAAACTACCCAATGCCTTTTTTGAAGAACCTAAATACTGAAATATTGACTTATCTTGCTAATTTACCACTCATGGTCTTGCAGAAAATTGTGAAAAAAAATGATTTTAACTGAGAAAGGTGAGGAGGGCCATATCTTGAGTATTCCTAATTTCCTTTCAACAACCCAGTATGACTCTGTCCTCTGAGAATGTATCTAAATCTTTTGGAAGTTACTTAGGAGAGACACATCAGTATAATTACTTCTGTTTTATAATTACTTTTAATATTTTAAAATGGCAATCTGGAGCAGATTGTAAGTCTAAGAATTCTGCCAGTCTAGAATGTTAGTCTAGGCAGGGGGTTTGAAATATTATAATAATGAAATATATAAAAAATTCCTTTATTGGGGAACTATATGCCAGGCACTGTTCTATTTCACTTAATCCTGTCAACTGCCAGATGACAGAGGTACTGCTATTACCTCCCCAATTTTACAGATGAGAAAATTAAGGTGAAAAGAAGTTTATCAGCTTGCCAACTTCATAAGGTTAGTAAGTGTCTATGCCCAAAATTTGGAATCGACGGCTTACACCCTTAATTACCCCTCTCTCCTCCTTCTTGCAACGCATAAGCCTCAGGGAGCTTTGAAGTTATCTGCTGCTGCTGCTGCTGTCATTTCAGTCGTGTCCGACTCTGTGTGACCCCATAGTCGGCAGCCCACCAGGCTCCGCCGTCTCTGGGATTCTCCAGGCAAGAACACTGGAGTGGGTTGCCATTTCCTTCTCCAATGCATGAAAGTGAAAAGTCAAAGTGAAGTCGCTCAGTCGTATCCGACTCCTAGCGACCCCATGGACTGCAGCCCACCAGGCTCCTCCGTCCATGGGATTTTCCAGGCAAGAGTTTAAAGCCAAACCATAGGGGCCACTAACACTTGCTTACGTTTCCAATCTTTCTCTGGGACTCCTTCACCAACTTCTTGACCAGTCCCTAAGGGGTCATGACCTTCCAGGCTTTGCAAGGAATTCCCTAATGCAGTACACTGTAGATACACTCTATATTTAGCCTTGCTTACAAGCTGCCTTGGAGTTGCCTTTAAGCTATTTAATGTGTGTGTTTCGTCTTTCCAACTAGATTGTAAACACCTAGAGGCTGTATCTTGTTCCTTCTGTATCCCTCCCAGTGCCTAGAACTAGACTGGAGACGTCCAGGGAGCTCATTAAGTGTTGTGGACGGTCTCCGGACCGTCCTCCATCCTATCTCGACTCCTCCCCTCTTTCTCGGTGAGCACTCCACTTCCCGCCCCCGGGTCCCCACCCCTGCCTCCTCTCTCCGTCCTTTCACTCCCTCTGGCCCCGCCCCGCCCTCATGCAGTCCATCCCTCCCCACCCCGCCCCGCCCTCATGCAGTCCATCCCTCCCCACCCCGCCCCTCGCCAGCGGCAGAATCTCCAGCGTCCCCTAGCGACCAGGCAGTAGCCCCTAGCAACCGCATCTCGGTTCCCTGACGACGGCGGCACGCAGCCACGTCAGCGCGCCGTGGCCCCGCCCCTCGGCGCCGGCAGGCCCCGCCTCCCCGTGCCTTTTTCGCCGCCGCTGCTGCCGCCGCCGCCGCCACCGCCACCGCCACCGCCGCCACCGCCGCCGCCCGAGACTCGCGCAGCGCAGTTATGGCGGATCCCGCAGCGTCAGCGCCCGCAGCCCCGGCTCCCGCCCAGGTCCCGGACGTGCCCCCGAGCCCGGACGCAGCCCCCGCCTCGGCCCCGGCGCCGGCGTCCGCGGCGGACTCGGGCTCCGGGCCATCCTCGGACTCTGGCCCCGAAGCCGGCTCGCAGCGGTTGCTCTTCTCCCACGACCTGGTGTCGGGCCGTTACCGCGGCTCGGTGCACTTCGGGCTGGTGCGCCTCATCCACGGCGAGGACTCGGACTCGGAGGGCGAAGAGGAGGGCCGTGGGAGCTCGGGCTGCTCGGAGGCTGGGGGCGCGGGCCACGAGGAGGGCCGGGCCAGCCCGCTGCGCCGCGGCTACGTGCGCGTCCAGTGGTACCCGGAGGGCGTCAAGCAGCACGTGAAGGAGACCAAGGTGCGGCGGGCCGGCGGGCGGGGGCCGGGCCGGGGGGCCGGCGGGGGACCGAGTCGGCCGCTCGAGCCCTGGGCCGAGAGGGGAGGCGTGCAGGGCGCTGCCCGGTAGTGGTGCCACACTGCAGTGGGGCCGAGATGGGAGGACAAGCCTCCGCGGCGGGGACGCTCCGGTGCAAAGTCATTGCACCAGCCTTGGGCCACCGGGCCCCGGGCTTCTCCCACGCTAAAGACTGGCGAACTGGCAAGCCCGTGCCAGGCTGCTGCGGTGTCGGCCTTAAGATCCTGTATGTGAACCCAGTCCGGTGGGGGAACTCCTGGGGCAGGCACGCTCTCGGCTTTACACCAGAGCGGCGTTCTGCTGACCCCCAGAGCAGCTACCTACTGCATTATGCATCCAGAAAGGAAGGCCGTGCCGGTCCGTGCAGGGAGGGTTTATGGGCATTCCAAAACAAAAGATAGAGGTGAAAATCTCGGCAGACATGAAACCCCAGGAAGTTCACTGGATTGCAGAATGCGTTATCATGGGTGAAGAAAAGCAGCCCCTTGGTGTTTTAGCTTGTTGCCTGGTTTTAACTGCTGCAGGGAACTTTGAGTAAAATCATTAACAATCGGAACCCTGATATTAATAGCCCTGAGGGTGCAGGGAGGGATGTGGCAGCTACTAACTGGAATTGATGACTCTCTTAAGTACAGATGGACTCCTTGGGGGAAAAAAAAAAAATTCTATAGAACCCTGGATGGAGAGGAGCCACCCATTTGGAAACCTGAAGGATTTGTCTTACCTGAGGCCATTAAGCAAATAGCAGACTCCCCCGTTCATCATCATAAAACTTAAACCGTGAACCAGGGTTGGTTTGGTGGCTTTTCACATCTTGTTTTCCCCCAGTGTGAACTCCTATCAGTAATTCACAGACACACACGCCTCTTGTATCTTTCACCCCTATTTCATCTCCTCCTCCTCCTCTCCTTCAAGAAAACATTTCTTGGCGAGAATCAGGCCTGGACTGTTTTAGCTGCCCGGGGTGTTGAGTGGTCTGATTTCAGGGGAGGGCACTTTAGAAGTTAATCTGGGAGACGAAGGCGACCTGCACAGGATTCTGTGATGACTGGTCTGGCTGGGAAGAAGTCCCCACTCTCCGGAAGAGCCTGTGATCCATTTCCTAGTGGCAGAAGTCACCACTGATACCAGCAGGGTCTTTTTCCTAGCCAGTACATGTGCATCCACGGGCACAGAAATCCCTGCACAGGACCCCTGGCTTCCCCTCAGAAAAATACAGATCAGGCGGTAGCTTCTCTGAGTCGGAGAGAAAATGATAAGTTCACGCAAAAGTATGTGGAATAGATGACCTTTTGCTGCAGAATGCTGGTTAAAAATTACTGCCAGTATTGTTGGGAAGACAGGAGTTTTTGCCCTATGCACTGCATTTGTGTGTTGTTACACTAGCGAAGGTTGTGTCACTGGTGAAGGGTTGCCGGCATCTTTCCACTGGTTCTTAAAAAACGTTTTTTCTAACCATCTCCTCTAGAGGTTTGTGACTTCTGGGATGGAGCTCGCTGGCCTCTGCCAGGGCCTGCTGCCCGGGGACTCAGGGAGGCAGGCCCGGCTCGCTGCTGGGAGCTGCAGTGTTTCTCAGTTGTTGTTCCTGTTCGTCTCGACTTTGGTGGTTAACTTTGTTTACAGTTATGCTCAGTCTGTCTCCTCACACAATGTGTAATTCTATGAAGTTTGACTTAAAATAATCTATTTTGGAACTAAATAGAAAATAAGTTTAAGGCCCCAGGTTGGATATATCTTGAAGCTGCCCTCTTGTGACTTGCTTGGAATTCGGTGAAGTCCATCGTGGCTCCAGCGGTGATGTGTTCTTTGCTATCGTAGTTTCTGCCGCTTCTGAGCTTGGCAAAACCTCAGGGACATAGGGATCCTGGGATGGGGTGACACGTAGTGCCCATGAGTAGATGGCAGGAGCTAGTGCTTCCGTCAGGACTTGAGAATGGTTTTATTGGCGGGAAGGAAGGGAGTTTATACCTGGTAGGTAGCTCTCTGTTACCGCAAACCACAGGCACAGATGACCCTGACCAGTTCTGCTCCTGAGGTTTTGTTCCTGAGCACCCACTGGGGTGGTGGGCTGGGGCCTGGGACCGTGTGACATTATGGTTTAGGAAGACTTTCCCTCTCACTTCCCACTCCTTGTATACCCATTGAAGGGACAGTGTGCTGTGAAGACCATTAGACCGAGAGTGATTCCCACTCCATCACTAATCTGGTTATGAGACCTGAGAACCCAGTTATTGATAGGATAAAGCAGTGCCAGTCTTGGGAAACTTTTCTTTTTAAAGCTGCCACCTATTGCCATTTTATAAATAGTGTCCTTTTAATGTGAATTGTTTGGTAGGCTGTGGAGTGTTTTTTGTAGTTTTCATGTTAATATGGCAGACTGTGAGTACTCTTAGTTTCTTAATTTCTTTTAAGTTTTTAATGAGCAAATTGAGAAAGAGAGATGAAGAGGACAGTCAGCAAGTCCTATCCCCTCCTGGCCACTACCGTGAAAGTTATCAACAGAAAAATAAGTCGTTCTTCTGGAAACTGCAGGATTTATGGTCTAACTCCTGAGGCTTCAAGCAGCGAAAGTTATAAGCCTCTTTAGGACTAAAAAAGAGGCACCCAGTCTGTGCTCCTTCCTTTCCTTGAGCTCCTGACCCCTTCAGTGTGATAGCTGATTTATCCACTTGAGGCTTGTCCCGTTCGGCCATGGGTCTCCTGTGTGGAGACTTCGGCCTTCCCATCAGTGGTCATCCTTTGAGTAGATTTTTGGAATGAAGCCGAGTGCTGACAGCCTCTTGCCCTTCTTGAGCGTTGGCTAAACATGGTGGGTCGTCCTGATCTCCACCTGTCGTGGTTGGACAGGCAGCCCCTGTAAGGAAGAGCGCCAGCTGCTGTTTGAGCAGCTTTAGGGCCTTCGTGTTTACACTCGTTTGCTTTCCCGTCTCTCGTGCGTTGTCTCTTGCTCTCAGTTGCCACAGTTTTCACGGTCTGTCTCTCAACGATCACCCTCCTTTTGTGAGGTGGTGTGTGTTTTTGTGTGTGTGTGTGTGGCATTCCTGGTGACAGGTCCCTCTGGAATTGGCTTTTGGGTTTATTTTTGGCTCCTACTCAGGCCAGCATTTCCACGGGGAAAGCTATTTAGGTGTAGCATCATAGCGTGTGAGGTTTGCTTGCCTCGCTGGTCCAGTGCTGGGCCCATTAAAAGCAATTGTTCTCAGTGATGTAATAGGAAGAATTTACGTAAGGTTAACCAGGGTGCAGGGCTGAGCGCATCTGATTGCATTCTATTCAGGTAGGATCACAGCGCGGTGGCATCTCACCACTATTCTGTGATTTTAATCTTTGTCCCTTGGCTTCTGGTTTCTAACTTGTAGGCCTCAGTGTCTTCCTGGCTTCTCTGTCTGGCCCTCTGCCTAACTCAAGGGCACTTTCACCCAATGAGGGACATGTGTTTGCGTCCTGTGATTGGAAGTAAAAACCCTTGGGTGCTCTTGCTGGCTGTCACCTGCTCTGAATGACCTTGGCCTCGTCACTGCCTCCTTTTCTCTGTCTGCAATAAAATACGAGGTCTGTCTTTCTAGCCACTGAACTGAGCCTGCATAGGTGGAATAACCAGCAGCTTAGCTGGGTGGTGCCCAGAGCAACCTCTTGGCTGTTGGCAGACACTGTCCTGATGTCCATCAGACAGGGCCAGCCGCGCCCCTTCAGGAGGGCGCATCCATGTGTCGCAGGTGGTGCTCCTCCACAGGGAAGCCAGAAGGTGCGCTCTGTTTCGGTGATGTAGGCATTCCTGTTTGATGATGCTGCAGCTTATGACCTGGTGGATTATACCTTTGACTTCTTCTTTAAGCCTCGTCTATAAATACTCATGATCTTCACTCCTGTTACTTTATAAGAAAACAGTAATGGACATTTAAAGTAACACCTGGCAAAGTCTACCAGCCTCCAGGAGGGGACGGAATGAATGTGTGTATGTAGGTATATATATCTTCCAGAATCTAGGGGCATCTTTTGAAATTCCCAAAAGACAGAAAATGAGATTGTGAATTACAAGGATGGCAGAGTATTGCTTTTGTGTTTAAAGATTACATAATGCTTGTTCTTCTTCTTACTGTGTTATTATGTGCTGGACACTCGGTAAGTACTTTATGCGTTTGGCTCACTTATGTGTACAACACCCCTGGGAATTAGGTACTATTATTACTGTTTTAGAGAAGGAACCCGAGGAACAGAGTAGTTGTGTAACTTATCCAGTCACACTGATAATAGTGGAGGAACCCAAATAAAGTGGAAGTAAATATAGTTTGCCGTCACCTGAGGTTTCATAGGTCGTTAACTAGAATTGAGTACCCCCATCAAACATGAGTCACTAGCCCTGTGGTTGGCATTAATTATCCAGTCTTTTCACACTTGGATGTCCCAGTGGACTGGGAGGGAACCACAGGCGAGGAGAAAGGGCAGGGTGTTGGGATGGGTGGAAGTTGGACCAGTGGCCACAAGGGAGGCCGTCTTGGACAAGAGCAGAAGAAGTGTGGGGGAAACACCCTGTTTGCACTGCAGGCTGCTTCCAGCCTACTTTTGTCATTCATTCCCTAGCCCCTTGGTCATTATCCAAACAACTGTCAGAAGACACTTTATTTCTAGAGAACCTGTGAATACCTCTAGATGTTGAGTGAAAGAAACCTGTGCAAGTCTGATTCCCTGCCTGCAGGTAACCGGCCTTCCTGTGTTGTCTTAGACGAGGGTGATGTCAGGAAATCCAGCGTGACCTCCTGCCCAGTCTTGACCTCCTGCCCAGTCTTGCTGCCATCGTCACCCTCCCGCTGGGAATGCTGAGTCCCGAGCTGGGTTCAGGTGGGCTCCTTCAGTCCCCTCTCCCGGGCCCAGCCCCTCCCCATCAGGCTGCCTCCACTCCCCACCTGTTATTGCTTTAGGACACTGAGGTCCTCTGGTGCTTTCCCCACCCCGTGTCCCCGGCAGTCCTGCCTTTCTGTTTGTCATTTTCCTGTTCTATCAAGAGGAACTTTTTCTTTTTTATAACTTTACCCACGGGCCTCATGGACTCCGGTGGAATATCCATGGGGCCCTCGCTTTACAAAAGGGATGTGGGTGCAGTGTGCGATGTGCATTGCCATCACTACAACACTGGACCCATGACCAGTGCAGCTGACCCTGTGGTCCCCTCCGAGTTGAATTTACGGTGATTTCGGTGATGAGCGGGTTCTCTTTTAAAGAGCCTTAACCCTTGGAAGACACAATCTGTGCTCCTGTTCTGATTGAAAGAAGCTTTTCGGAGTTTGCTGCCCAGATCGGAGTGGGAAGATGCTCAAGCGGGAGAAATGGCCAGCAGGACGTTTCCAGAGTGCTTTTCGCTTTACACGATGCTGTCACTCACATTGACTAGCAGTTTGGTGTTTTTAACCGTAGCTCCTCCCTGAGGCTCCAGCGGCCCGGCGGCTGGATGCCAAGCCCTGAGAAGGACGAGGTTTTCATGCTCCTGAGCCCACAGTGGCAACTCTGACTGAGCTGGAACACACGTTCAGAATTGCTTCTCTCGCTGACATTTCTGCCAGCCTCAGGGGGCTCTGTTAGGAGCCACCTGACACGTGTGGTTGCCAACAGCGAAGAGCAAAACGCTTACTGGAATTTTTTGTAGTTCAGAATAGAACTGAATCACGTTAGTGGATGGCCCTCTGAATGTATCCACTCCAAGGTTATTTGCCCGTGTTTTGCTCTTCGGCTACTCCCTGCGGTTGAGGGTTTCGTGTCCTTCGACCCAGGCTGACTGAATGGATCTCTTGGTCCACTGGGTCTGCAGGTCCGCTGTGTTCTTCTGAAGCAGGATTGTGAAAAAGGTCTTACGATTTAAACATTGAGGCAAACCCCTGCTGTTCAGAGGGGTTCAGCTCGGCAGTAAGTCCTGGGGCAGTAAGTCCTGGGATGCGTGTCCTTTAAATCCAGTTGACTCGTTGAGGGGTTTTTGGTGTGTTTGCATATTTTGAAAGACTGAAACATCTTATTTTCTGCAGCAAGATGAAAGGAACTAGACACTGGATCACTTATGGTTTAAGTTGATGGCATAGCTATATCTGGTAAAAATTCATTCGGACTATGGCAATCTGAGCAATTTAAAAAATTCAAGATACTGAGTAGTGCTTTAAAAAAAAAAAACTGCAGTCAATCCTATTCAACAATAAAATGAAAACCCCCAGCTCCTGGAGAGATTTCCTGCAGTCTGAAGAGCGTTCTTCATTTGCATCCTGCAAGTGAGAGCTGGTCCTTCACACTCAGCAGTTCTGATGAGGTTCTTCCTCCTAGCTTTAATTTTAATCCTTTTTTGTGGGAGATGCTGCTGTGATGAGGGCTGGAGGAGCTGCCTTGACAGGCGTGTCCACGGGACTATACTTACTGGCCCCCTAAGTGCAGGTGGGAAGGAAGACAGACACACACATCTGTGTCTCGTGTGTGGCTTCCAGGAGCATCAGGACCTGACATACTCCGGGCTGAAAGCAGCTCTGACTGTTTAATTACTTGAGGGAGTTTGAGGGCCCTGAAGGCTGATGATGTCATCTTCAGGACAAGGGAGAAAAAGCGTCTCACCCTCCCCCAGCGTGCTTTGGGGGCACCCACCACCCCTGGGTGAGAAGGGCTGTTTGCCTCCATTTCCCCGTGCCCGGAGCACCCCAAAGCCTTTCTCCTTCTGGCCTCCCACTGAAGGGTGTGAACAGCTCTTCCGAAGGTCACAAAGGCCTAGGGAATTCCTGGTCATGGTACTTAGAGCTTTTTCTCAGTCCCTGCCCTGTTGACCCTCCAGCCTTGTCAGTATGGTCCATCAATCACCCTCTTAATGGAAACTCTATTCCATTGAGTTACAACTCTTCTGGCTGTAGTGAATTTTTCTCTCTCTTACCTTCTTTCCTCTTAGGAAATTTTGAAGATTCCCCTCTCCTCTGGGCTTTTCTTCAGCCTGCTGTGCTGTGTGCGGTGCTTAGTTGCTTGTCGTGTTCAACTCTGGTGCCCCTTGGACTGCAGCCCACCAGGCTCCTCTGTCCATGGGGATTCTCCAGGCAAGAATACTGGAGTGGGTTGCCATGCCCTCCTCTAGTGGATCTTCCCGAACCAGGGATCGAACCCAGGTCTCCCACAATGCAGACTGAGCCACCAGGGAAGGGCTGCTGGTACCTGCATGTTCGTCCTTACTCGCACATTCCCAGCTGCTTCCTTGATGGCTCCATCCTGTCATCTAGAACCTCCAACTTTGCGAGTGTTAACTGCCCTCTCCACCTGCAAGTCTGTGGAATTGTAAACATTTCTTTTCCCAACTTTTTATTATGAGACAGTTTTAAACAGAGAGAAGTTGAACGACTAGGCCAGTGATTACTAATTACCAGCCAGCATGAGTCAGTAGTTAACCTCGTCCTCGTGCCAAGTTTGCTTTATCTGTGTCTGTAAGAGTATGTAAATACGCTCCTCCAGAGCCCCTGGTGAGTCAGGAGCAGACATGACGCTCACCTCCAAGTACTCAAGTGTACATCTTCTAAACATCAGAACGTTTAGGATCACTTAAAATTCTCCTTTTTGGGCTCCCATTCTGACCCTTTTTCCCTGTTATAAATAATGCTGCTAGGAAAATGGGTGTACAGATATCTCTTTGAGATCCTGTTTTTCAGTTCTTTTGGGTATACACCCAGAAGTGGGATTGCTGGATCATATGGTAATTCTATTTTTACTTTCTTGAAGAGCTGCCGAACTGTTTTTCCATTGCAGCGATACCATTTTACATTCCCACCAACAGGTCACAAGGGTTCCAATTTCTCCACACCCTACATTTGTAATTCTTATTTATTTATTTTTTGATAGTAGCCATCGCGCTGAGTGTGAGATGATACCTCATTGTAGTTATGATTTGCATTTCCCTAACGATTAGATTAGCGGTGTTGGGCATCTTTTCATGTGCTTATTGATCACTTGTGTGTCTTCTTTGAAGAAACATTTATTCAGATCATCTGCCCGTCTTTGACTTGAATTGTTCTCTATTGTTATTGAGTTTTAGGAGTTCTCTCTATATTTAGGAGTTCTCTCTATATTCCCTGGTAGCTCAGTCAGTGAAGAATCTGCCTGCAATTTGGGAGACCTGGGTTCGATCCCTGGGTCAGGAAGATCCCCTGGAGAAGGAAGTGGCAACCCATTCCAGTATTCTTGCCTGGGAAATCCCATGGACAGAGGGAGCCTGGTGGGCTACAGTCCACGGTGTCGCAGAGAGTCGGACACGACTTAGCGACTAAACCACCACTGTCTGTTCTGGATGTTAGTCCTTTGTCAGATACCTGATTGCAGGTATTTTCTCCTTTGTGGGTGTTGCGCTTTACTCTCCTGGCAGTCTTTGGATGCATAAAACTGTTTTCATTTTCCTGAAGCCCCAACTGTCTGTTTTGTTTGCTTCTGTTGCCTGTGCCTTTGGTGCCAGGCCCCGACTCGTCTGTCTTCAGATCTTTGTTGGAAACGCCCCTTGCTTGCCCTGCATGTCCTCGCTCCTGCACTGGTTCCGGCTCTGACTGCCCCAGCCCGGACTGCCTCCTGGCCTCCGGACCCCTTTTCAGCCCAGCAGGTAGGCTGAGCTCCCGGGCGAGCGCCCCACCCCCAGCCTCCGGCCCTGCCTTTGCGTGTCTTCGGGGCTCCTCACCTACTCTCTGCCCCTTCACTTGAACCCCAGGTCACCTGTGCTGTTCCCTGCGTCTCACACCCCGTGTTCTCTCCGTGGGGTGCTTCTTGAGAAACAGGGCTTTCTGTGAAAGCTTACGTTCCGAATGACTCACATGGAGGAGTAACTCCTTCAATTAAAAATGGATCTAACCACCCTGTTTACCTGTGGGGCTAGGGGGAGCGGGGAGAGCATGGTAAATGATCCCCAGTCACACCTGCGAAACCCGATGGCGTGGAATCTGCTGGCTGCTGTTAACGCAGGTTCTTCTGACACAGTCAGACTGGGGTGGGCGGGCCCGAGGACCTGGAGGGGAATGTCCTCCCTGTGATGCAGAGTCTGCTGGTTGGAACTAACTACCCTTTGAGTTGGACTGACATATATAGGTGCTTAAAACCCTGTTGTTGTAGATTCAGGTTTTTAATCTACCCCGCACCCCAAGTTGTAAGTGTGTGTATATATATATACACACATAGATCTGATTTAGGGTTCTTGTCTCCCCTCTGCTTAGTCTTCTAGTAACAGTGTTAATGCCAGAGATTGGCCAAAGATGGGCCACAGGAGGGAAGGGACATTGAGTTGCCCTCGATAAGCAGGCAGTGCTTAAGGGTCCTAGTAGCAGAAAAACCTGTTTTCTTCCCCTTTACCCTTTTGCCTGGGCTTCCCTGGTACCTCAGACGGTAAAGAATCTGCCAGCCAACTCAGGAGACCTGGGTTTGATCCCTGCATTCGGGAAGATCCCCTGGAGAAGGGAATGGTAAACCACTCCAGTATTCTTGCCTGGAGAATCACATGGACAGAAGAGCCTGGCGGGCTGCAGTCCCTGGGTCTCAAAGAGTCAGACCCAACTGAGTGACTAAGCACAGACATACTCCCTTTTGCCTACTGACCGGTATTTATATGCAGCTGTCTCCAAGACGTGTCGTTGGATTTAATTTCTTTTAAGGGTGAAAATACATGACAGTTGTTATGAATAGAATGCAACCAGTCTAGGAGGAAAAGGGCTGAAATTGCCGTCTTGTGTCCAGCCCGTATCCATGGCTCGCTGGCTCTGTGCCAGGCAGCATCATGGTTGCTTTGAACGTGTCATCTTTCTCTTTCCCTAAAGTGGCAGAGACCTGGGTTTCCCAAGGGCTCAAGCAGGTGATGCCCCTCCCGTAATAGCACCAGGGACAGAGGGTGAGGACATTCAGTCTTGGTTGTGCTGTGTCGCGGGTGCCTGGAAGCAGCCACATGAAGAGAGATACCCGCCGTGGAAAAGCGTATTCAGCCTGTCCCCCATCTTTCTTTTATTCTCATCATTGTCCTATTTCATATCTGCAGTATAAACTCTCTTGAGGTTTATAGGAAAGTTGTAAGGACCACGGTATACCCTTCTCCCAGCTTCCCCCAAGGTTGACATCTTTATGTAATATGGTACATTTGTCAAAAGCAAGAACTTAGTCCTGGTTCCACACCATTAACTGAAACACACACTTGTGTTTGGATTGGTTTTCCACTCATGTCCTCCTTTTGTTCCAGGATCCAAATCTACGACTCCACAGTGCACTTAGCATAATTGCCTTTTGAATGTTGGAAAAACCGTTCTAATTGCTCTTGCTCTTTATCTAATCCACACTCCATCCTTTGCCCTAAGAGTCATTGTACTGAAGAATTTTGCTCAACAGCTTTTGATGCTGGAGAGAAGGGGTCAAGCTCTCTAGAAAGAGACAGTTGGGAGCCACACGAATCGTGGAGGGCGCCGGAGGAGAGCAGAGGGCAGCAGGGGGTGGACAGGTGAATGCAAGGGCGTGGGAGTGCAGCATCCAGGTCAGGTGTGCGGGGAAGACGCAGGCTCAGTGGCCTCTTGTCAGTCTCTGTGATCATCCCTGAAGAAAATCGGTGGGATTATTCTCTTATTTGTCTTAGATGGTAGTTTGTTTTTTGCTTTTTTCTGATTGCTCAAGTTATTTTGAGTTACTTATACACACTTAGTACACAGTTGCAAGAACATAGAAAAATTGGTTTAAGAAAAGTCACCTATAATTCCACCACTCAGGTATAACTACTGCTTATCACTGCAGTGGATGGTTATTCTAGTCTATTATCAGCGTATCAATATTTGTTTACAAAAGTACATACCGTGCTTAATCCTGCCCCCACACCACTTAACAAACTTAAAATGGACCGTGTAAATGGACCATTTGCACATGTCCAGGGGAGTTCCAAGTTTGCAGTACTTGTGTATTTCCACCGAACAGTGGAAGCTTTAAACCCAGAGAATCGTCTTCTCTTTGCTGGTTAGTGTTCTGGAACACACCGTTCCCACGACAGGCAGTATCATCTGCGTGGAAGCCCGGTCACGTTTGTTGCTGGGCGGGCTACCCCACCTGCTTCGTTTGATGTGCACTGATTCTCTTGGGCTCGAACCTAAAGACTTACTCCCAGGTTGTATTCTATGAAGTGAATTTTTAAAATTTATTTAGTTATTTTATTTTTCGCCGCCCTGGGTCTTTTCGCTGTACGTGGGCTTTTCTCCAGTTGCAGCAAGGGGGGCTACTCGCTAGTGGCTCTGCGGGGCTTCTTGCTGCAGAGCGCGGGGCTCTAGATGCGTGGACTCGGTACTTGTGGCTCACGGGCTTCGTTGCCTCACAGCATGTGGGATCTTCCTGCATCAGAGACCAAACCCGTGTCCCCAGCATCGGCAGGCCGGATTCCTATCCACTGAGCCACCAAGATAGTCCCCAGATTGTATTTTAGAAACACCACCAGTGACAGAAACTTTGGCCACTTTTACCTTGCTTCAGCCTTGGGGTCTCAGTTCCGAACCTTCTGCGGAACCCACGGTCACGCTGGTGCGCTGTGGGCGCCTCACAGGGGCTTGTTCAGCCCTTCAGGGTCCTCTCCTCTGTTGATCGCTCATCCCATAAACTACATTCAGATGCAGTTCCCCCTGCTTTTTCTGCATTCTCTCTATTAGAATTGTCACCCATACCTTGGGGCCTTCATAGTCTCCCAAGTTGGGTGTTCAGAGGCAGATATGTTTCTTTTTGGTAACATTTTCATTTCACAAAAAATTTTTGATAACATGATTCTTAATGTCTGTAATTCCATCCGATGGATGAACCTGTTTCTCTGATCCGTCTCTTTCAACCAGCTAAATTGTTGCCAGGTTTTCAGTTTTAAATGATGGGACTGACATCTTATACTTTTTCTCTATCTTTGTCTATTTCTGTAAGTTTCTTAGGTTAAATCCCTGAATGAAATTACAGGTCAAGGGGTAGGAATACATTTTTAAGACTTGATTGACTTTACTACACTGTCCTCCCCCCAAGTGGTCTCCACTTACACTTCATCTTAGAACGCCTGTTTGCCAGCACGATGCTGAAGCCTTTTGTGACTGAGGCAGGAGCACCCGGCTAGTTGGCAGCATCTAGGGGACTAGAGCGCAAGTCAGCTGACTGTGCCCCGGTTGCCAAGAAATAAGCCCTTCTTGTGCCAGCGGTTGGCCCTGAGCTCTGCAGGCCGGGCGGGCCAGTCTGTCGTGCCTTCAGCTCACGGCGAGCATTTTCCGCAGGCAGAGGGCTGGACGAGGGGGCCGTGAGTAAGACGAGGGTGCAGGAAGTGCTCCCTGGGGCTTGGAGTCGGCATGGAGACCTGTGATGGCTCCGCGTCCACAGCTCGCCCCGTAGACAGAATCTTGGACGGTTTCTGGGACTGGACGAGATCACCCTGAGCACCACTCAGCATAGCGCTGGCTGGCAGCTGCCGCTGCCAGGGAGTCATTTAGCTCTGCTTCAGTTTCCTGGTCATGTTTGGGAGCCCACACAGTAAATATGATTGCAGGTCCAAGGGGGGATATTGCTAATTAGCTTGTCTGCCCTTTAAATTGAAATCTTAATGCTCCTGTGTGTGTGTTTAAATAGATAATATATGCAGATGGAACAACATTCAAAAGGCTTAAAGAGGATGTCATGAAATGTTTGTTTCCTTTCTAACATTTCTTCTCCCCAGAGACCATCACTATGACCAGACTTAGTCTGTTCTAAGCATATATATTTAACAAGACTAGGCATATATTAACACCCCGCTGAGAATGTCTCTGTGATGGTTCTGCAGCAAGACTGAATTAATTAGATTTTTTTTTTCTTTTTTCAATATGTATTTATTTGGCTATGTGGGGTCTTAGTGGGGTCTTAGTTGCAGCATTTGGATAAAAAAGTTACCTGACCAGGGATTGAACCCAGGCCCCCTACATTGGGAGCGTGGAATCTTAGCCACTGGACCACCTAAGGTCTACTGGAGGTCCCTAATTAGATTTTTAAAACTATTTGCTACTTTTTTTCTCCCTGCTCCTGCGTTTTATTGAGATTCGATTGATGTGCAGCTTTGTATAAGTTGAAGGTATACAGCATAATGGTTTGAGTTAAATATATCATGACATGATGACCAGAATAAATTTAGTGAATATCCATAGTCTCATAGATACAAAATAAAACAAGAAAATTCTTTTCCTTGTGGTGAGAACCCTTAGGATTCACTCTCAACTCTCATATATAACATACGGCGTGTTAATCCCATCTGTCACGGTGTACATCACGTCCACAGTACTTACTTTTAACTGGAAGTTTGTACCTTTGACCGCCTTCCTCCAGTCCCCTCCGGGTTGCCCCTGGGAACCGCAGACCTGACCTGTGTCTGTGCGAGTGTGTCTTTGAGGTGTGTTGCCCCTGGGAACCGCAGACCTGACCTGTGTCTGTGCGAGTGTGTCTTTGAGGTGTGTTGCCCCTGGGAACCGCAGACCTGACCTGTGTCTGTGCGAGTGTGTCTTTGAGGTGTGTTTCACCTGCGGCGCTGTTCCTGGTGCACAGCGTGCTGCTTCAGTATTTTTGTACATTTCAAAACGGTCTCCGCTGTTCTCTGCCTGTTCTGACTGCACGTGTGTATATTGTCCTCCGCCTCCCCCCCTTTTTTTAATACCATGGCTTTCTGGACAGCTGTCTGCACTCGCCAGGTCATACTCCAGGCCGGCCTGGGTGGGCTTTGCCCTCTCTGTTAGCTTTGCGACGTTGAGTGATGCACTTAGAGTGTCCCGTCCCTGGCCTGTCCTTCCCCACTTTCTCCTCTCTGCGCGGGCAGTGTGCCATGTTGAGTTGGGTACCACATAGGGAGAGACCACTGTGCTGTTGGGGGCAGCAGGACCAGCGTTTATTTTCTCTTGGCACCTGCCCCCAAGCCCTCTGTCTAGGGTCTTCTCAGTAGCCAGAGGTGCCACTGATGTGAGTGGGGGCTGTTGGCGGTCCTTGAATCAAAAGACCCGTGGTGGAGCCCAGGATGGGTGGGTGCGGAGCGGGGAGGGGAATGGCAGTTGTGGTTTGGTTTGTTCGTTTGTTTTCAAGTTTAAACGAAAAAGCATTCCCAGAAACTTCCTAGTGCCTTTTGTGCCCACTCTTGGCATTTTGCTCACGAGGCGTGAAGGTTCAGGCTGGGGCCACCCCAGAAATCCTTCCAGAAGCCAAGGCTAAATAAACTCTTGAGGGGACCCTCCACAGCCCCAGAGCAGACTGTGCCATGGGCAGTGGGCTGCTTGCTTTCTCCAGGGCAGGCGTGAACCTAGCGCTCAGACTCTCTTCCCTGTGGCTCCAGTGAGACACTTCCCAGGTGGCGCAGCTCACAGAAGCACTGGGACTGTGTCCTTGGCAGTAGTTCCCAAGGTTGGCGTGTGTTTCCTCCATAGAGGGGCTTCCAGCTTCCCCGCCTCCCATGGACACTCACACCTTAGGTTCCCCTTTTCTGTGTTGGTGACCCTGGACCATAAGGGCGTGATCAGTGCAGGTAGGTCTTCGGCTGAGGCCCGGAGATGGTTGATATTGGCTGCATCCCATGTTTTAGGGTGTCGAGGTCCATGGTAGCAGGGAAGGGACTGGAGGGGGTGATTAGATCTGGTTTGACTCCTTAATTTTGTAATCGGGGAACTAAGACCCCGAGGGGCTAAGTGGTTGAGATTAAGGTTGATGGAAGCTACAAATGAACCCCGACACTAAGCCTTAGGACAGAGGAGTCCACGGGAGGCGCCCATCTAATTCTGAGTAGAAGTCGAGGGGGTCAGTGGTGTTGATTTTAGTTTTCTGGTGATTTTAATTGTAGTGGAGACAGTTTCTGGTTTTTGACTTGGAAAAGAAAATCTATAGTACAGAGGATTTAGGGGATTTACACCATGACTCAAGAGACATATTCCAAGAAAACTTTCTACTCAAGAACATACAACCAGGCAGCTTAACCTGAGCTTGGGGGAAAAAAAACAGCAACAGCCACCAGCTTTATTGAGATATAACTCATATGCCCACGTGGCACTAGTGGTAAAGAACCCGCCTGCCAATGCAGGAGACATAAGAGATGTGGGTTTGATCCCTGGGTTGGAAAGATCCCCTGGAGGAAGGCATGGCAACCCACTCCAGTATTCTTGCCTGGAGAATCCCATGGACAGAGAAGCCTGGCGGGCTGCAGTCCACGGGGTCGCAGGGAGTTGGATATGATGAAGCAAGCGACTTAGCTCACATACCATAAAATTCACTCTCTTAAGGAAGACAGTTCAAATGGTTGTTAGTATATTCAGAGGTTTGTACACCCACCATTACGGTCTAAATTTAGAACACTTTGATTACCCCCCAAGAAAGAAACCCTAAACCCATCAGCAGTTACACCACATCCCCCACTCCTATCAACCGATGGGAGTAAGCACTTTGTGTCGTCCTGGGTTTGCTTGTTCTGCACGTTTCCTATAGTTGGGAACATGAAGAGTCGGCCTCCTATGTCTCTGTGGCCCTCTGTGTCTGACTGCTCTCCCTTAGCCTGTTTCCGAATTTCCTTCACGTTGTAGCATATGACAGTGCGTGCGTGCTCAGTCACGTCTGACTCTTGACAACCCCATGGGCTGCAGCCTGCCAGGCTTCTCTGTCCGTGGGATTCTCCAGGCGGGAATACTAAGAGTGGGTTGCCATTTCCTTCTCCAGGGGGTCTTCCTGACGTAGGGATCAAACCCACATCTCCTGCACTGGCAGGCAGATTCCTTAGCACTGAGCCACCGGAAACAGCACAGAGCAGTGCTTCATTCCTATTTACAGCCAGGTAGTCATCCACTGTGGGCTTCCCTGGTGGCTTGTTTTTATCAGTCTTTGGATGATAGCCATCCTGGTGGGTGTGCAGTGGT
Organism: Bos indicus; assembly: GCF_029378745.1. Lineage (NCBI taxonomy): Eukaryota > Metazoa > Chordata > Mammalia > Artiodactyla > Bovidae > Bos > Bos indicus. The sequence goes on from NC_091778.1 coordinate 56,593,203, forward strand.
ATCACATTATGATGCCATGTGCATTATGACTAATGATGCTGAGTGTCTTTTCATCTCCTTGATCGCCATAGATGTATTTTCTTGGGAGACATGTCTATTGAGATACATCCTTTGCCCGTTTTTTAGATCGGGTGATGTGTTGACTTGCCTCTGAGACCCTGCATTTGGGTCTTGTCTATCCTTTAGACCCTGGCAGGTGGGCCCTGTCTGTGTCCCTGGGGTCTGTGCGAGGTGTCTTGCTTTACACTGGGATCTAACTCCCTTTCCTGTTATAGCTTTAGGGGATTTGAGACCCTTATTAAAGGGTCTCAAAGACCTTTAGGTTCTACATCTTTCTAAGAACAAAGTTCTGATTGTTGTACCTCTGACGCTGCACAGTCACTCTAGAATGAGAATGAGGTTGTTGAATGGGGCTTCTTGGACAGCGGGGCAACCTTGCACATACGTTCCAGTTGCTTAAAATATGCATGGTATGCCATTTACAATTGAAGGTTTTCAAAGGCATAGACTGTATCATCTTTTTTCCTCCTTGACTCTCTCATAGTACAGATTGTAATATTTCTTATGCGGTAGGTGATGAAATGGGGTTCTCTGGGTAAAGAATCCATCTGCCAATTCAGGAGACGCAGGTTTGATCCCTGCATTGGGAAGATCTCCTGGAGAAGGAAATGGCAGCCCACTCCAGTCTTCTTGCCTGGAGAATGCCATGGACAGAGGAGTCTGGTGGGCTACAGTCCCTGGGGTCACAAAGAGTTGGACACGACTGAGCGACTAAACAGTAACAACAGTGGGGATGAAGTGCTCGTTGCTTGACATGAGTGTGCTTTGGTCACCGTCGTTTCTGGAGCCGTTTGGCAGGTGGCCGTGCTGAGACGGTGCAAGGATGCCTGTGTGTGACGCGGGGCTTTGTCTGCGAGGCCCTGGGCTTTCCGAGTGTGTCTTGGCTGCCGCCGCTTCACAGATCCACCCTCCTCAAGCAGCATGGCCAGCTGCCGAGGGGCACATGTGCTGCTATTCATGCCCTGCGACTTTCTCAGTGGTTGTTTTGAGGTTAGCATGTAAGAGTCTGGTCTCATTTTGTAAGTGTGTGAAGTGTTTTTTCCCCGTGCCTGTTGCCTGACAATGACCGCAGGTCCCTCCCTCCCAGAGCCCAGCTTTGTCCTGTATCAGTCCTGATTGGAAATCACAGCCATCTATGGAATTTAAAGTTTCTTTGACCTTTGAAACAAAAGCCATTTGTAGGAGCAGACAGGTGGCCCTTTGAGAGCATTGACGGAGTTTGGAGTGGAGTTGTGCTTCTCTTCCTGTCCCCCATCTCAAATCTTGGAGTTGCCATTACTGGAAGAGCCCGTCAGACGCCTGATGTCTAGCAGATAGTGTGCGCGTACTTGTAGCTGAGTGTCGAAACCGAAGATTTCTCATTTGAGTTGGTGATTTCTTGTTTTTGCTGACATGTTAGCATCTCTCCCATCTGCACACATGTCCCGTTGTTGTTGTCGTCGTTCAGTCGCTAAGGCGTGTCTGACTCTGTGACCCCACGAACTGCAGCACGCCGGGTCTCCCTGTCCTTCACTCTCTCCCAGAGTTTGCTCAACCTTGTGTCCGTTGAGTCGGTGATGCCATCTAACCATCTCATCCTCTGTCACCCTCTTCTCCTCCTGCCCTCAATCTTTTCTAGCATCAGGGTCCTTTCCAATGAGTCAGTTCTTTGCATCAGGTGGCCAAAGTATTGGAGCTTCAACTTCAGCATCAGTCCTTCCAATGAATATTCAGGGTTCATTTCTTTAGGACTATAAAAGTGAAAGTGTTAGTCACTCAGTTGTGTCCAACTCTTTGAGACCCCATGGACTGTAGCTTGCCAGGCTCTTCTGTCCATGAAATTCTCCAGGCAATAATACTGGAGTGAGTAGCCATTCCCTTCTCCAGGAGATCTTCTCAGCCCAGGGATCAACCCTGGGCCTCCCCCATTGCAGGCAGACTGTTTACCATCTGAACCACCAGGAAGGCCCTTTAGGGCTGTGGTTGTGTGTAAATACTTCACAGAGTTCAAGTTCAGGAGCTCTGGTTGACGTAGGGTGCTTGGGTTCACACGGGTGATTGAACACATTCATTTATTTCCGCTTCCTCCAGAAACCCTTCTAAAATGACAGGAAAGGAATTTTTAAAATGTCTAAACCCACGAGGACCGAGAATAGGAGAGAAGACGATAGACAGGAGGCTTTGAGCTGTGGAACGTGGTCGGTGGAAGGCGGCAGAGCAGGAGCTGAAGTGTTGGTGCCGCAGCGACCTGCCCGGGGGAGCGGTATGGAAGCCTGGGGTCCCTCAGTGCCGGGACTCCGTCTGGGCCTGAAGATGGGGCGATTCGCTGAGAGTCTCCGTGGGAGGAAATGCATTTCCCTGAGTTACCTGTCTGCTTGTACCAACCAGAGAATACTTATCTCCTCTGCCCACAAGAGCAGAGGCTGATGCTCTGGAGAAATCCTCAAACCAGACACTCTGGACGAGGCACCTCAGGTGGAGCAAAGTGGGCAGCCAAACCCTGAGAGGGGATTCAGGGAAGTCTGTCCAGTTGAGGGGAAATCCCAAAGCCTGAGTCCAGGCAGGGCCCGGGATTGGAGGACTCCCCTCTGGAAGAAGAAACGGTGTCAGAGACAGACCTGTGGTTGCTAGCGTTGGGCAGGCCCTCAAAGCAGAAGCTGGATGCTTCAGCTAATACGCTCAGTGTGAGTCCAGAGGCTTGCTTGTGTGCACAAAGCTTCCATCATCTTTTTATTGCCTCAGCTTTCCAATTTTTTTATTTTGAAATAAAGGTAGATTCCTAAGAAGTTGCAAAAAATGGTCCAGAGAGGCGCCCTGCACCTTCACCCAGGTTGCCCCGGCGGTCACACCGTACGTAACCCGGACAAAACCAGGAAGTTGACATGTCCCGGATGCTTGTGTATGTAGCTTCACGTAACCACCACAGCGGTCAAAGTACAGGCCTGTTCCATCATCACAAAGAATTCCCTGATGACTCATTTAAAAATAGGGATGGACAGCAAGGATCACTGCCTGTTTCCCAACCCTTCGTGGCCAGAACAAGCAAAGACAATGATATATCAGAGGAAACAGCTGATAACTGCAAACAGAAAAACCCTCAAAACACATAGCGAATAGCCTCAGAGAAATAAGAGTCAGGATTTTGTCAATGAAATAAAACAGGATGCTATAAAAGTCAGAAGAGGAAATAATTCTTAGAAATTAAAAACACAACATTAGAAGGAAAAAAAGCATTGACAAAGACTCCCAGGAAATAGATTATCTGACATCTAGGCAATCTAAAGAGAGGGAAAACAAAGGGCAGAAATGTATCAAAGAAATGAGAAATGTTTCCAGAATTGATGATCACAAGGTTCCAGGGTGGTGAATGGGAAAAGTCCTAACTGGCACATTCGTATAATTCCAGAACACTGGGGATAAAGCTTCCAAAGCGACCAAACAGTCACTAAACAAGTCTGGGAATGAAGATGCATCGAGTTCTCAACTTGATGGGAAGCCAGAAGGCCATGGAGTAGATTTCCAGTGTGACGTGGTAGATTAAGCTAGTGCACAATAGAACCACTCTTAAGTGCGATCATTTAGAAGTGCTATGTGAAATACAACAAAGATGTTAAATATAACTGAACAAATGAGAAAGAAATGAAATAACAAGACACAGAATCAAAGAGGGAACCTAAAACCAGAGGAGGCTGCTAGTGTCCTGGCAGCTCTGGTGGAGGGGGGTGTGTGTGTGTGTGTTGCTCAGTCGCATCCGACTCTTTGAGACCCCATGGACCATAGCCTGCCAGGTTACTCTGTCCATGGAATTTTTCCAGGCAAGGATACTGGCGTTGCGTTGCCATTTCCTCAGTCAGTTCAGTTCAGTTGCTTAGTAGTGTCTGACTGACTCTTTGTGACCCCATGGACTGCAGCACACCAGGCTTCCCTGTCCATCACCAACTCCCAACTTGCTCAAACTCATGTCCATCAAATTGGTGACACCATCCAACCATCTCATCCTCTGTCATCCCCTTCTCCTGCTTTCAGTCTTTCCCAGCATCAGGGTCTTTTCCAGTGACTCAGTTCTTCACATCAGGTGGCCAAAATATTGGAGCTTCAGCATCAGGCCTTCCAATGAATATTCAGGGTTGATTTCCTTCAGGATTGACTTGTTTGATTGCCTTCCTGTCCAAGGAACTCTTGAGAGTCTTCTCCAGCACCACAGTTCAAAAGCATCAGTATCTTCAGTGCTCAGATTTCTTTATGATCCAACTTTCACATCTGTACATGACTACTGGAAAAGCCATAGCTTTGACTTGTAGGGACCTTCATTGGCAGTTCCTACTCTAGGGGACCTTCCTTACCCAGAGATTGAACCCACATCTCCTGTGTCTCCTGCATTGCAGGCAGATTCTTTACCCATGAGCCATCAGGAAAGCCCCGGGGATATTTACTGGGCTCTGAAACAGGCCCAACAATAATATAACTTGGGATTCTTTTAAAAACATATAGAATTGAAATAGAAATCCCCATTAAAGGGCTATTAACTGGTAAAACGGGAAAAAACAGACATGAGAAAATCTCCCCCATGGAGCCAGAGAAATGATGAAGAAGTTTATCACTATCCTGCACTCAGGTGCTGGGGGAAGTCTCCTGTGAGCGATCAAAACATCTTGAGTTTGAGGTCTGTATTATAATCCCTATGTGTTTTAGGAATCCCCAAGCCAGCACCAGGCTGGTGATACTCCTGGAGCCACTTGCAGAAAGAAAAGCAAAAAGTTTGTAGAATGACCCTTGCACAGCTCAGGCCACCTGGAATCCTACAATTTCTACAAATTACGAGCCCGTGCCAATAAATTATTAAACATATAGAAATCATAAGCAAGAATCAGGTGTCACAACAAAACAGGAGGATTTCCAACATTTTACAACTTCAGATGATAGAGATCTTAATATAATGTTTAAGGTGATCGGAGGGTTAAAGAAAGATTAGAAATCAAGAACAGAATAGGATACAGTACATTTAAAGAAGCTGTTTTTTTTTAAGGACCACATACAATCTCTACGATAAAAACTCTAGCCGTTGCATATAAAACCCAATAGAGATGTTAACCGGCAAAATAGACACATCCCAGGAGAGAATTATGCATGAGCCAGAAAAGAGATCTGAAGAAGTTACGTAGACTTAGCACAGAGATCCAGAGAGATGGTGCAGAGGGGAGGGCGTGAGGAGGACCCAGGCCGGCTCTGGTGGAGTACCCAGAGGGCTCGGGCGCATCTTAAAAGCAGCTTGAGAGGAAAACAGAGATTGCTCCCAAGGCTCAACAGTGAAGCCCAGCAAGTGTCTACATAGTAATAGGGAGGTCAGACCACGGTGGAAGAAAATCTTCACGAGGACGATAAGACCAGCATATCATTCTATCGCGAGAACAGAGCACAGGTACTGGGTGGGAGCGAGGTTCAGGAGAGAGGGGACGTGTGTATGCCTGCGGCCGATTCGTGTTGGTGTACGGCAGAAACCAACACAACATTGTAAAGCAACTATCCTCCAGTTAAAAATAAATTAACTTTTAAAATATATAAGCATTTTCACAGAAATAGAAACCCAAGTTTATTCACTCACAGACTCTTCACGGACTTGAGGAAGAAGGAAACTAAACCCAGGTCAGAGACAGCAAAAACTTGTGGTCAAGCTGAATCGTGGCCAGCGTGTAAAACTGGAGTCGTTACTGACTTGAGGAGGGTTAGAAACTAAAATGCTGACAAACGGTCAGTGGAGATGAGGGAGAGGGTCATGGGAGTCAACATGAAGATCTTTGAACTGTTAGGGAAGAGTGGGAGGGCAGCTGGTTTCCTCTAGACTTTCTGAGTCAGTTGGACACGTTAAAACGTTCACGGTAGAAACAGGATTGAAAGGTTTCAAGCCAATAGAGGGAGAATGTTCAGCATTATAAAAACTAGGTCATTTCACTGGAAAAAAAGAGGAAAGAAAAAGTGTGGTAGACAGAAAGACAGGTAATGGAAGGAAATGGAAGGAAATCCACACGGATCACAGTGAATAATCGGAGCAACAGCGCCAGGTAACACTAGAGGCCCTCAGTTTGGACGAGCAGAGCCCTCGACGCTCTGTGAGAGCATCACAACCAGCCAGTCGCCTGGCAGACGTTTCTGCCCGGCCCGCGAGGACTGGAGGCACGTGCTCCCGCGGACCTTCCTCCGGAAGCTGGTGGGAGGTGGGCTGCACCTAGACCAGGGGGTGTCCTGGGATCCAGGCCATGAGATCCCACCCAGGCAGGCATTGCAGAGGGGCTGGAGGCTGCAGGAGAGAGAGGGGCAAGACCAGAGCCGTCCTGTTAGACCGGGCCCCCCAGGGTGGGGTGGAGGGCTGACCCCTGGGCCGGGCCAACGACCGCAGTCCACGTGTGACGGGACCCTGCCCTTGAGCAGCGGCTGTTCTAGTTGGAGGAGCAACTCACATGTTCAGAGGTGGCAGCCATCAGAGGGTCTCTCACTGGCCATGCATGACATTTATGAGGCTGAAGCCGAGCCCTGCAGCCTGCCCGAGCTGGCACAAGGCTCGGCTGGCCTGTAGGACGCCAGCCTCGTAGAGGTGGCCAGACCGGAGGCGCCGCCCTGCTTACCTTACAGGCCGCACTCTTGAGAGCCTCCCTGGGCAGCTCCTATCAGACCTGTCTTCGAAATGTTAAAGAGAGGCCCTTCCCCAGCCGATGTCCCCTCCCTGGTCCCTCCTTCCAGCCTAGTTCCCGAAGGAGCTGCCACCCTCCACTGCCTGCTTCCTTGGGGGGCCAGTGGCTCTCTGGTGGGGGTTCTGCTGACCACTGCCTCTGTCCCCAGCCCAGTTCCCACGGGTTCCCCCAAAGCCATCTGCTTCCAGGCAGGGCAGGTGCTGCGGGAGAAGGAAGCGGGGCGGTCAGAGGAGGCCTTCCTGATGGGATGACGCCCAAGCAAAGACTGGAGTCAGCTGTCTGGGCACGTGTAAAAGCCGTGATTGTCACCGTGGCGGCACCTCGTGTGTGACTGCTCATTGCACTTCCGTGCCCCCGCCTCCTCCCGGCTCTTCCCAGCCTGATGTTTCATTAACACCAGGCACACGCAGCGTCTGGCATCCTCGTGGGTGTGCAGATTGTCGTGTGAGTGTGTGGATAGATGGATGGATGGTCCACAGTCGCGTGAGCAGCCTGTGACAGATGTCAAGGGAAGCCAACCCAGGCTTCTGCAGGGCAGGCTCTGTCCCTGCCTGGCCGCTGGGAGAGGAGAGGCGGATCTGGAGCCCAGGCCCGAGGGAAGCGGGGTTCACGCTGGGTGCCCCGTCGCACCCTCTCCCTGTGTGGTTCACTGCACAGCTCTGTGCTTCACCTCCCGTTTCAGGGCAGTTCAAACTGACCAGTGAAGTAAGCCCTCCAGTCGTTGGCAGAGCATAAGCAGGGGTGGGCAAGAGAATTCCATTTCTATTACTCGCCACATGCCACTCATGTCCTGGGGGCTTCCATCTCAGAACCATCACAGACCTGCCACCTGCCATCACCCTCATGTGACTCAGTTGGACCTTGAAAGGATTGTGGCAGAGTGCTTGTCCCGTCTTCTTCCACTTAGATTGATGGGGGCTGCTGGATGCCGCCTGCGGGAGGTGGGGAGGATTCTTCAGACGCCAGCCTGGGGTCATCTTCTGGTTCTTCTTCACACTTCCGGTCCCGCAGCCTGTTGGCCAGTGCTGAGGGCCCAGAGATTAAGAGAAATACGGCCAGCCCCGGTCGGAGGGATGGGCTTTTCTGGTGGCACAGTGATGAAGAATCCTGCCAATGCAGGAGATGGCGGGTTCGATCCCTGGGTCAGCAAGATCCTCTGGAGATGGAAATGGCAACCTCCTCTGGTATTCTTGCCTGGGAAATCCCATGGAACAGAGGAGCCTGGCAGGGTACAGTCCATGGGAGGGCAAAGAGTTGGACACACCTGAGCAACTTAGCATGCGTGCAGGTTGGAGAGATAGCAAGGCTGAAATGTTTCTCGTAAAAGGTATATACCGTGTACCCGATACGTCTCCAGCCCTTCTCAGGCAGGGGTGCTGATGCTCCAGGGCGTTCGTCGAAATGTGTTAATGCATTTTCATCGATGCTGATTGCTACGGTCCTTTAGAGAACAGAAGATAGTCACCTTCTATGCCTTGAAGGCTCAGATGACAATGACTCTGGCCTTTCTGTCTTTGGAGGAGTTGTGAGCTTGCAGGACTGAGCTGGGTCTCTGGTACCTATAGGTGTTTTCTCCTCACCTCTCTCCAGTGGGTGGTGGCGAGTCCTTTCCTTGTTCCCAGCCACGCCAGTTACCACACGCTCAGCCTAGAAGCCAGCTGCTCAGTAAGCATTTGTGCTTCGTTCTGTTAGAAATCTTTTGCTCAGAGGGCAGGCTACCTGATCCTCCCCTGGTCTAATTCTGGTGACATGGGGTAGCTGAGAAAGGAAGACGTGACTGTCGAGGTGGGCGCTGGTGAGTAGTGAGGCCAGTCAGTTGCTCCCCGCGGGGCCAGCCTGTCTGTGGGGCTCCAGGTGGCTGTGCCGCGGACCGAGGGCATCAGGCCGGTTCAGAAGGCCATCAGCATTTTGGGAGCAGCTGGCTGTAGGACCGTTGCTCAGGGATGTGAGGCCCTGGCTCGCTTTCCATCCTGGAGGTGCTCACCTTGCTTCCTCCTCTCCTGTCTGTGCCTTGGCCAAAGCTCTTGCTTCCTGGGCAGGGGGTGGGGAGAGGACATGTTTGCAGCCCCCCACCCAGTTTGTGTTAGAAAGATGGAGTTTTGTAATTGAGGAAAGCAGAGGATGACAGTTATTCCGGGGTGAGTCCTGGAAGCTCCTGCCCCCCCGGTGTGGATCCGCCTTACCGGCCCACGGGGCAGCTCGGGGTGGGTGGGATGGGGGCACAGAGCCCTCACGGATGGTGAAGACAGAACTGCCCAGGAGGTCAGCCCCACCCCCACTCCACCGCCCAGCCCACCTCAGTGAGAACCTGGCCCTGGAGGAAGGACTCCGCCTTGGACCAGGGCTCTGGTGTGTATTTTTACTGCCTTTTCCTCCCATATCTGCATTTTTAAAAATAGCAATGCTGAGTGAATCCCTGTCAGTCTGAGTCTGCTGTAGAAGGTAGGGTGCATTTCGCAGGGAGTATGGCTGTTGATCAGCAGCAATTCTCAGCGTTTTGGAGTGTGGACTGCAGGAGCTGTGGGCTCTCCTGGGGAGAGGCGTCCCCAGCCTGCCACTGCGGGAACAGGCCCAGCTCTGCCGGCCAGCGATGACGTCATCTTGAAGGTGATGTCACTTTTCTGCGGGTTTGAAAGAGGGGAGGTGAAGAGGAGGGAGCAGGAGCGTTTGGGAGCCGAGGTCCCAGTGGTCGTCCCTGAGAACTGGACCAGGCAGAGACTGAGCTTCCTGCCAGGGTGGTTCTTTCTCAGACTCGGGGTTCTTACCCGTAAGGAGAGCCGCGTTCGATGCACCAGCTCCTGCCCGTCCGGCCACCGAGCTCTAAAATCCCTGCGGTTCTTGTGGCCGCAGTGTGGGGCCCAGAGCTGCCTTCCTGCCTGGAGGTCTCCACCATGGGAAAACCGAGTCGCCCGGGTGTCCAGGGACGTGTGCTGGCAAGTTCTGCTCTTTGCCACCTAGGCAGCAGCCCGCCTGGGTCAGGTCCCAGGACTCTTGGCCCCCAGGGTCTGGGGCTTTGTTCTTGGCGTCTGTCTGGAAGCTGATGGAGGCCAGAGTCTGGACCACCTGAACAGAGGTCAGAGTTGGGGCCACATCGTTTAGAGAACCTGGTCCCTATGTGTGCTCAAGGGCTGACCCGCTGGAGTGTGTCAGGTATACTTGGGCGGGGCGGGTGTGAGCCCAGCCTTGCTTTGCTAGTTATTGTAATCCACCTCACTTTTGCATCTTGATCCCCAGGTTTTTCATCTTTAAAAAAATTTTTTTAATTAATAACAGGGACCTCCCTGATGGTCCAGGGGTTAACTACAGGGAACAAGGGTTTGATCCTGCTCAGGCCATGGCGTGCGGCCAAAAAAAAAAATTAAAAACAAATGTCCCTGAGTAGTCAGGGCCCTCTTTTGTTTTAGAAGAAAGTAGAGCTATTTTAACCAGGCTGGTAATCAGACTCACCCAGGGAACATTAAGAAATAGATTGCTGGTTTCACCTAGAGATTCATTCAGTAGGTTTGGGATTTTATATATATACATGAATCTGTATTTTTGACAGCGCCCTGAGGATTCTGATAGTTGCTTTAAACCTTAGTCCTCCTCCCAAGGGACCTGCCGAGGTGGCGTCCGTTTTTCTTCATAATCTTTTGCTATTTCAGCACAGCTAGGTTAAATATATCTAGCCTTCTCCACTCTGTTTTTATGGGGCCATTGGTTCGTTTCCACCAGTTGCCCTTCAGAGATCAAACACAGTGGTGGGTGTTCAGCCAAAACACTGCCTTGCTGTTGCTGATTTTAGGGCTTGGCGTCTGCAGGTGGGTGTCCAGTGGTTGAGATGCATTTTGAATCCCTCACTCTCAGAATCATGTCCTCCTTCAGACCTGTGATAATATGAATTCTGGCTGAGACGTCCTTCTTCCTGTGTGAGACCTAGAGGAGCTCAGAGGAAAGAAGTTTCGTGCTTAGTCAGACAGAAAATCAGGCCAGGGTCTCGTGTGCTGGACTCTGCTCACTGGTCACCCCTTCTCCTCCGACAGCACAAGGGCTTCGTGAGGCTTCAAGGCTCCTGGTCCTGGTGGGGGCCGGGGGCGAGGCTCGCTCCATGAGTGCCAGCTCTGGGACCACCCCCTGCATGCCGTCTCCAGGCCCTTGCTGCTGAGCGGGCCGTGAGGACTCCTTTCCCCCCCACCCCCAACCTCACTCCCCCGGACCTGAGAGCACCCATGCTGACCCCTGGCCCGGTGCTATCTTCTCCTCACCGGGTCCCTGGATCACACCTCTCCCAGGGTAGGCACCTCAGTGCCGCCGTGCCACCAGCTGAGCGCTCCATCTCCCGCGCGCTCTGATTCATTCTTGGCCGAGTCTCATGATACACCTCACTCTTGGTCATGGAAGTGGGTGTGTCTGCTCTCATTAAAAGGGGAGGAGAATTGTGACCGTATAAACAAGAAGGTGGTGACTGGCAGACTCCAAGATTTCCTGGGATTTTCTTTGAAAGAGCTCCCTGATACTGAGATCCTTTCAGTTTACACAAGACTTTTTAGAAATGCCTTCTAAATCAAGATGCACCTGTATGTTAATTTTTGCTTCTGTTTCTGTCTTTGTAGATGTTAGTTTCGTGTATTTGTTTCCTCCAGCTGAGGTTGAGTTCCTGGGGAGAAACCTTCAGGGGTGCAGTCCACGCTCTGCCTTGGCGCTCCCGTCACAGGGCCTTCTCAGGCCGGCGGGGGCGGGGGGATGGGGGCGGGCTTTGGGGGTGCACATTCCCAATGGACTCCCCACCTGGCCCCTCAGCAAGGGCAGGAGCTGGGCAGGTAGACCCCAGGGCTCCCAGGCACTGAGGGGACGACCTCTGGAAGGGGCTGCCCATCCCGGGACAGCCCAGGGAGGTGTCGGGACTTAGTTAGCCCCGCAGCCGGGGTGTGGCGGTGCTGTGGCCTCCGTGGCCCTGGCTCTCAGCGTGGCCAACGGCAACCTCGCTCCCTGTGCCAACGAGGCTGGAGGGACACTTCCTCCCCGCTACAGGGAGTCTGCTCTTTTGAGGTCAGTCAGGGTTTTAGGACTTAAAAATCAAACCAAGAGGTTAACAGCAGCCCCCAGGAGCCATTCAGTCTCTGCCAGGGTCATCAGGCCACTTGGTGCCTGAGTGACACCCGGTGCCCTAGGGTGGGTATCCCTTCCACGCCTTGAAATAGTGACGGCAGGTGTCTGAGGCACAGACGGAGGTTGGTGTACATCCCGGGAGGCTGTGCTTCCTCCACGTGGGGTCCTGACGCTTGAGGGAGGGCTTGGCTGCCCCGCTGGACTCAGACGCAGACCCCTTTAGCTGTTTCTCCTCCTCTCTGCTGCCTTTAAAATGCCAGTCAGAAGAGCCAGGATTTGCGGCTACGTATCACAATCGCATTAGGAACCTCTTCAGAATGCCTGCTTTCAGATTACCATCCAGGGGACCGACTGGGCAGGGAGCCTGGGCTGGGTCCCTCCTTCCACCCCGAGGCCCCTCTGTTGAGCCGCTGTTGAGTGAGAACATGGTGATGTGCCCATGTGTCACCCGGAGACCTTGTTACCCCGTGGGCTCTAAGGTGGCCGGGCTGGCGGGGGCCTCCGAGCCTGCATTTCCAGTGAGATCCAGGAAGATGACGAGGGCCATGACGAGGGCCACTCCTGCCAAATGAGGAAGGAGATAGCAGATCCAGGGCCCTGGAGTCCTGGTGCCGGTGGTCTGGGGCAGGCCCCTCACCTCTCTGAGCCTCCAGCCTGCTCTGTAGGGCGAGAGAGACTACAGCAGTACCTCCGACCTCTCCACGCAGGGCTTGTTCCTGCACAGTGTGAGCTCTGTGAAGGTCTGCCTGCGGGGTTCCCAGCCTGGGTCATCGTTCTGCGAGCTAAGCTGACATCAGACTCGTGGGGGAGAGGGAGGGGTCTGGAGAGCAGCCCCGAGCCCTCTCTGGGCCTGCTCTCTGCCTACTCAGGGATGCCCAGCAGCCCAGCCATAAGGACAGGCCTGAAACCACACTGTTGACTTCTCCTTTATCTCTTGAGGAGGGAGTTCTTCTCACTCTGAAGCTTCCCGTCTCGTACCCTCCTTCCGAATCCAGGAATCCTGGGCTCTTTTGTCCTTTTTGGAGCCAGGCTGATCAGGCTGGGGCCAGACACTGGGTGCAGTGCAGAGTTCCTGAAGGCGGGCGCTGCCCTCCCCCTGAGCGCTGTAGCGTCTGCAGACCCAGCTCTGCTGCCTGGGCTTCCGCTGGTCCACTGCCAGGCACAGCTGCCCGGCCCTCCCTCCCACTTAGGCAGTGGGACGCGGTCCCCTTTCTGTCCCCTTGGGCATGCTGAGTCTTGGGCCGTCTCTGCAAGCTGGCAGGCCGCAGCTGCAGTTTCCAGGCAGTGATGCAGCCATGCTGTATTGCCTGGCCCTGATTGCAGGCTTCTGGTCTGCGGCATGCCATCGGAGCAAGGGGGCCCTGGGGACAGGGCCACCACCCTGGGGGGTGAGAGTGTAGACGCCTGGCCAGCACAGCTTTCATCTGAAAGGGTGTGTGTGTGGGGGGGGTGTTCCTCTGCAGCCTGGCCCTTCCCACCTGCCCTTTGGCAACAGAAGTTTTTGTGTTATTTACTCGTGTGAGTGTTTTCAGGTATTTTCATTTTGTCTCCCCCCAACTAAATGTTAAGTTTTGTAAAGCCGGGACACATACCTTCGTATTTGTACTCTTATCTCGTTCTGAAATCTATAGAAAACACTAAAAAACTATTGAATTGATTGACCTCAGTCTTCAAATTCAGCGGAGCTTCTGTTGAGTGGTTTCTGTAGCATGGGATTGACAGAATTTTCCAGCGAGGGGCACCAGCGTTGGTCTGTTCTCCCACTGCCCAGCCGTTTCCAGCTCTTCTCCCGCAGGCACGTGAGGCCCTCCAGCCATTTGTGTTTGCTAGTGAAACCTTCGATCCTCAGGTGGGCAGCTTGCTGATGGCTGGATTTTTAGGGACTTTCAGTCACATGATGGTCAACTGCTGTGAGAAAGTCATTACTCTGGCATTCACTAGGCTCACTGGCCAGTCAGGTCCCCAGATCCATTCAGAACTGAAAGCTGACAGAGGAGCCCAGCTCCAGCCCATAGTTAGTACCGTTTCCTGCCACGCCCAGTGGGACTGTTCTGAAAGCCAGCATACTGACATTTTAAGTAAGGTCAGAAAGAGTTAAGAGTTTCCCCAACCCCACCCACGGTGTCTACGTGTAAACGTTTGGATCCTAGGATTTTTGATCGTTTGCTTGGTTCTGGCTCTAGACGAGCTTCTGACTAGAAGAATGTCTCCCTCCACTTGATATAACCGGCTGAAACCCAAGCCAGAAAGGACCAGCCAGAGAGGATCCGTGGAGCAGCTGGGTGGGGTGGGGGCTCTCAGACACCTTGAAAGTGACCCACCATTGACTACACCTTTTACGTCGTGACCCAGAACTCATGTATGTTATTTATGCAACTGGAAAAGTTTTCTGGAGATAGTACTCACCCTTCCTGTATGTGATAAGCCCAGTGTTGGCCATGACCCACTAAATTGATTTCATAACCCACTAACAGGTCTGAGCCCTCGGTTGGAAACAGTGTTGCTCAGGAATTCCCTGGCGGTCCAGTGGTTAGGACTCCCCACTTTGACTGCCAAGGGCCTGGTTCAGGAATGGGGATGGCACAGGCGAAACTGCATGGCAAAAGAAAAAAAAATCTCTGCTCTAGGGAGCATCCATTCTAGGATTCGCAAGGCTTTTCCGGAATTCTGCACCAAGGCGTAAACTTGCCAGCCTGCCAGCACGGCTCCTCTGGCCTCCAGACTGCATTTGTATTGGAAGGAGGTGGTCAGTATCCCTGGGCCTGCCCTTCTTTCCCCACCCATCTCTGCACCAGATCCTTCTACATCCTTTTAAAAGACTGTATACATTCCTTGTTTCGCAGTTTGTAATCTTATCAAGCCTTGAATCCGTAGGAACACTAAAAAGAATTTCACTTACCTCAGTCCTAGGTTTTAGCGAAGTTCCTATTGAATAGTTTTCCTCTAGTCTCACCCCCCAAACTGAGCTGGGCTTCTCAGCCAGTGGCCAGCGTGCCCCCGCCCCCGTCTCGCTCTGCAGTGCACAGGGCAGCCTCCGCAGTGAGTCCGGGTTCTCAGAGCCAAGTGGACTCAAGGGCAGCAGAACTGGGACCTACTGCAGCCTCTGTGACCTCGGCTGAGGGAGCGAGGGGAACTGGTTAGGGGACCCGAAGTCCCCCCACCCGACCCCACCCCCACCCCGCAGTGATCACTGTGCTGGCTCGAGGGGCAGGAGGGATCGTGTTTCTCCGATTGTTTGTACCCCTTGGGAATAGCAGGCCTTTAGAAATTTCCAGCATTGGTCTGACCTCATCATATTTCTTTGAGGAATCGTTCTTTGAGTCCTGGCCTAGGTAAACAGCCTCATCGTCTGAGTGTGTCTGCTGGACCTGCCACTTCCCCACACCACCCTACCCCAACCAGGGTCACAGAGGGCCCATCCCCCCCCAACACACACACCGTCTTCCACGTCTTCACTCACTCGCCAAGGGTGCCTTGTAGGGCTGGCAGACAGCTGGTCCTTGAGCCCCGAGTTTGAAGCTCCTCCCATTATCAGTTGAGGATCTGGTGCGGTCCATATCACTAACCCTCGGAGAAGCCCACGTGGTTCTCTTGCTCTGGGTCTGAAGGACACAGGCCCCTCCTCTCCCATGTTTTGACCTCCAGAGTTTGACAGGACAGTGGTGGGTGGGTGGCTTCCAGCCTCAACACAGACGTTCAGGCTCCTTTCAGGGCCATCCTCTGCCTGTTGTCCAACTTCCTACTGCTTCCCCGCGCATGCTAGGGGCCTTGTTAGTGGGTCCTGATCTTAGGGACCAGGCACAAAGGCCCCTTGTATCCCTCGGGCATGTGCTTGGCCCCCACGGAGCATGCTAACCCATAGGGCCACCCAGTCCTACAGGATGTGATGTTCAGATCCACTGGAAAGGAGCATCTTGTTTCAGCTTCCTTGTGTTTTCAACCAGTTGATCAGCCTTAGTTTGTCTTTTTCTCTCCTTAGAACATTTTTATTCAGTGATTTAGGTTCTCCCAGGTCAGCCAGGAGCAGTGTTGTGATTGAGGGTCTAGACCCTGAGCTGCGGCACCATCAGTGCCCAGCATCAGAGCCGCAGCGCAGGGGAGCTGTGTGCGCCTTGGGCGGCCCGTGGGGCAAGGGGCAGAGCCCTTGGGAGCCTAGAAAGGGGCGGGATGGACGTGTGCAGCCTCCCTGCAGGTGGCCGTCCCCCACGCGGGGTCCCCACTCCCTCCTGTGCCGCTACATTGCTTTCCGGCTTGAAGCTCCCCGTCAGTTCTGATCTCAGGAAGCAGCCAGAGGGCGATCCCTTAACCCACCTCTGGTGTCCACACCACTGGGCTCACCTGGGAGCAGCCTCGGGGCTCCTCAGCCTCCACACCGGTGATGCTTTGGCTGATCATTCTCCGCCGTGGGCTGTCCTGTGGTTTGTTGGATGTTTTAACAGCATCCCTGGCCTCCACCCACCAGGAGCCCCTTCCCCCAGCCTTGACAGCCAGGTGTCCACAGACATTGCATGTGTCCTCTTGGGGGCGCAGTTGCGCAGTTGAGAACTCTGGGCTGCCTGGTCCCACTGCCTGCTCTGCAGCATCTTCTCTGCCCAATCGCCAGGTGATTCTCCCAGCATGCCCCGCCACAGAGAGCTGCAGGAGCTTCCGCCTCACTCAGGGTGGACTCTCGGGTCCTTCCCCGGTGCTTTCTCTGAGGCCTGAGACACCCGGCCTCGCCTCCTGCTCACTGCTGCTGTCACAGCCTCTGCTGGCCATTGAACACTCCAGGCACAGGCTCCCGGGTCTTTGGGGCGGCTCTCTTGTCTGCTTGGCAAGCTCCCTCCCTTAATACACCCAGACCTCTGGTCACATGTCACTTTGGAATGGCCTTTCCTGAGCACCCACTTAAAATAACTCACTCGTGCTCACCTCCCACTTCCAGTCACTCCCGCATACATTGCCTGGTAGTGCCTTGATTTTCTGTACGGCCTATGGCACTACCTGGTGGGTGGGTGTGTGTGTGTGTGGGTGGGTGTGTGTGTGTGGGTGGGTGTGTGTGTGTGGGTGGGTGTGTGTGTGTGTGTGCGCGTGCGAGTAATTCTTCCTGTGCTTCACTGAATGGAAGCTGAGTCAGAGCAGGACCTGTCTCAGCAGTGCCTGTTCTCCTGAAGCCTGGCTCCCCCACCCCCAAAGGTGCAGGAATTCCCCGCTCCCCATGGGTGGTGGGCATGTTGTTTGCTACTCGTTTCCAGAGGAGGCAGTGGAGGCAAAGGACATGTGTTCTTGGATTCCACCAGGCACATCCCTCAGACATGTCCCAAAAGTGTCTAAGCACAGGGAATTAATTATTATACCCAGGATCTTATAATAAGCTATAATAATGTACAAAGAAAAAAACTCACAGAAACAAATCTCCATGCTATACACTTGAAACTAACACAGGATTGTAAACCAGCTGCTGTTACGGTTGTTCAGTCGCCAAGTTGTAGCCGACCCTTTGCAACCCCATGGACTGCAGCGCGCCAGGCCTTCCTGGCCCCCACCATCTCCTGGAGTTTGCCCAAGTTCATGTCCATTGAATCGGTGGTGCCATCCAGCCATCTCATCCTCTGTCGCTGTCTTCTCCTCCTGCCCCTCAGTCTTTCCAAAGTAATGCACGTTCGTTTTAGAAACCACCGGTAGCCCCTCTTCACTCAGACACTGTGTTATTTTGGTGTGTTGTGTTGTCTTTTTTTTTCTGTTCAGAAACCTCCGACAGCTACAACTCTCCTCCAGAAATGTTAAACCATAGTTGACCACCTCAGAGCTTGTTCAGAATTCTAAAGCTGATCATGATAAAAACTACATCAGAGTGCACCCAACAAAGAATGAGACTGTGTCTGGCTTAGTCTCCCTGTGAACCTGGCCGTTTCCTGGAGCAGGCGCAGTGCCCCCCTGGTGTCGGCCCCGTGTCCAGCACCTGTGGTCTGGGTACTGGATCTCTGGAGGGCGGGAGGAGCAGAGGGTGCTCTGCTGAGAGAGACCAGGAGGCTTCTCCCACCTGTGGCCTTGGCCTTGGCGGGTGCTCGGGGGCCCTCATGACGTCCTCCAGCTGAAGCCACGACAGCTGCCTGCCATGTGCTCCAGAAATGAACAGAGCAGTTACTGCTTTTACAACCAGGACAAGGATTGCTGTCTTGCAGAGTGCATGGAGCTGCCAGAAATGTGGTCTGCTCCGTTCTTGTCTCTACAGCTCTGGGAAGGGAAGAGCTTTTTCTGTGGTTAAGAGAATGGACTTGAGCTGGACTGCCTGAGTTCAAGTCCAGGCTGCATCACTTAGGAGCTGTGTGCCCCTGCCCACGTGACTTCATCTGCTCTTCATCCCAGTCTCCTTTTCTGAAGGCCAGGATGGTGTACTGGTTCCACGAAGTTGTGGAGGATTTCTCAGGTTGAAACACGTGAACTGCTTGAAGACCGCGTGCGTGTGGAGCGTGACACACACCAGGTGTGCTGTCGCTGTGAGGAGAGGCCTCCAGAACAGGGGTTCCTTCCAGAGACTGTGAGATGCCGGGAGCTCGTGCCCCGGGCAGGCAGAGGTGAGGAGGGCGAGGGGAAGGCCTGGTCCGTGGGCGGCGCCCAGCAGACGTGCAGAGAGCCGTGCCTGGTGTGGGGGCACACGGGCGCCCAGGAGGCAACGCTGTGGAGCGGAGAGGAGAGCCTGGCGAGTCATCCTGCCCTCCCGGGCGTTTTGTGCTCTTCTTCTGGGATTCCCAGGGGAGGGCACGTGGACAGAATCGTGGCCCCGGCGCCCCTCGCTCCTCCCTGCCATCCCTGCCACTCCCACTCGGCACGCACTGTGTCATTGTCATTGTCCTGCAGCATTAGAATCTGGAGACCTGGCTTCACGGTGGAAGGGAGTCTGGCTCTGGCAGGAGGCCGAGTGCAGGTCAGGAGAGCCCCACCCGTGGACACATTGGCTCCCCAGCACCCGCCCTCCACCCCCCGGGAGCTCTGTGACCTGCCTGTCCCACATCCTGGCAGCACTTGCGCAAGGGGAGGAAGGAGAAAGCCCACCCCTGGCCTGGCCACGATGCCAGCTTTCATGAGCTGTGGCATTCTTTCTTGGGCCTCCGAGCAACAGCCTCAGCATCCCCTCCGCCCACGGGGGCAGCAGGGCTGGGCCGTGTCCCTGCCGGGACTGTACCGACTCAGGGTCCGCCCCGGGCCACTCCCATCCTTTCCCCAGGACGCTCTCAGGGACCGACCCCAACGTGAGGTGGGGCTGCTGTACCTCACGGCCAGATGCAGGGTCGCCTCCCACCCCTCGCAGCACAGCCCCTCTCCTAGAGGGCTTCCCCTCGCTGCAACTCCTGGTTTCCATGGCAACTTGGAAAGACCTGTAGTTGTGGCTTTTTGAAGTCTAAAATGGGAGCAGAGGTTTGAGATAGAGCGGGACAGCACACTGAAAATACCATGTCCTACCCGGGGATTTGGACCCAGAGGGTTAGAGGACAGGAGGTTGGTTGAGTTAGCAAAACGGCACCGTCATTCCAGTACCTTCTTGGCAGAGTTCCACATGGCCCCTGGAAGCCTCCTGGGGTCTCGGAGCCTGAACTTGGGGTCACCAGCCAGTGGGCACTGGCTGAGCGCTGACCGTGAGCCAGGCGCCCGGGGGCCGTCTGTGCTTTCACCGCCTTGTGAACCTTCTGCGCCCCCGAGGGCTGCTGCGCCGTCTCGTCTCCGGCGAAGGTCCGCTGTGCCTAACCCGGGGCTCGCTCCCTGTGGGAGCATCTCGGTCGCCTGTTGGTGGCAGGCCCGTTGCTTCCGCTTTCCTTGTTTCATAAGTCACATTGCACGGATGCAGGGGTTTCGGTGACCTTGAGTGTCTCCCTTTTCAGTACCTCAGGCCACCTCATGGAGGTCGCCTTTCCAGGCCCCAGGTTCTGCAGTGGCGAGAGTAACCCTGAGGGTCTTCAGCTGGGTGTCTGTGGGAACAGCTCCTCCCCCCTCCTCGTTTGGGGTCTTGGAGGTTCTGCGCTAGGGAGGTGGGCAGTCCCAGAGCCCCCCTGTTCCCAGGATACAGTGAAGAACCCCAGAGGAGCCTCCCCAGGCTTGGGGGGCCAGTGCAGAAGGTGGGCTGGCTCAGTGGAGAACCGTCGGGCTGTTGTGGGGATCCTGTGCCCAGGGGCAGGTGGGGGGACAGTCATGGAGGGAAGGGGTCAGCACTTGCTGTGCACAGAGGTTGGCGTCCTGAGTTACTCATCAGCCTACAGTGCTCCGCAGGACTGTCGATAAGGAGCAGGCTCCAGCTGGCTGGGCAGGATAGCCCAGATTAGAAGGTGGTGCGGCTGATAGCTGCCTCGGGGTGCCCTCCAGCCCTGCGTCATGCTCCTCCTCCAGCCCACCCTCCCCAGCACTCAGCAGCAGGGGCGCAGGGCAGGCAGAGGCGGAGGCAGGACTCCGCTCATAGCAGAATGTTTTGCTCTCGTTTAAGTGAGGCTTTCCATGGTCTGTCGCTTAGCCACCCTTTCCGGTGTGATCAGTTCCCTCCAGTGAGCCCGACTTTCACCGTGGACCGGGGAGGCTGCCCCTGGTCTGTCCCTGATCAGAGTGCGGTCCTGTCCCCAGATCCAGGTGCCGGGGAAGGGCGTGTGGGATTTGGGAAAGCCCCGGGGAACTCGGGGTTTTTGCGCTTGGCTGCACGTAGTGAAGCGCTGCTGCACTAAGGATCTGGTAGCTGGGAGGAGGCCGTACCCCCTGTGACTGGAGGCCGAGCTCTCACTCTCCGCTCTCTGTTCCAGCTGAAGCTCGAGGACCGCTCCGTGGTGCCCCGCGATGTGGTCCGGCACATGCGCTCCACTGTGAGTCCCCGTCCCACCCGGCGGGCATGGCCCTGGGGCAGGTCGGGGCAGGTCTGGGGTGGCCCCCAGGGCACCTTCCCTGGGCCTGGATGCCTTCTCGCCCGCAGGACAGCCAGTGCGGCACCGTGATCGACGTGAACATTGACTGCGCCGTCAAGCTCATCGGCACCAACTGCATCGTCTACCCCGTCAACAGCAAGGACCTGCAGCACATCTGGGTGAGCCCCCTGCCGGCCTCCCCCCACGGGGCTCTGCTTCTCTCCGCAGCATCTTCCAGGTCGAGCGGCCAAGCCCAGTGCTCAGCCTCTCCTTGCAGCTTGTGGCGCTTCTCACGTGTCAGCCATCCGGACTTGAGGTCAGGTGGCGCTTTATGTCTCTGGCAGACAAGGCTGGTTTCCTTTCTCTTCTAAGACTTTGTGTCGTCGTTTTTGAAACAATTTTTTCCAGTAGTTTATGCATTTCCGATTCCAAGCTTGCTGAAGGTTGTAGGTGCCGTGTCTCCCGCAGCCTCGGGAGCCACACCTGGTGCCGTGTCAGCACTGGCTCCTGCCTGTTCTCCCTCTTACCCACTCCTCTCTCCCCGCCTCTCTTTTCTCCTCTTTTCTGAAACTTTGTTTTTAACCTTTTTTTTTTTTGGCCACACCATGCAGCGTGTGGGATCTTAGTTCCCTGACTAGGGAACGATCCCGTACCCCCCTCCCTGCCTTGGCCACGTGTTAACTGCACAGCCAGGGAAGTCCCTGCTTTTCTGAAACTTCTGAAAGCAAGCTACAGATATGATTCTATCTGCCCCCGAGTACTAAGTGTATATTTTCCCAAAACAGAAACACTCTCCTATTTAACCATCATTCAAACCCCTAGATTGGGACCTTGACCCGTTACTGTCCATCCACAGACCCACTCAGTTGTTCCATCAATCTCCGTTTTCCCCTTCTGACCCGGCCTCCATCAGGAGCGCACGCTCAGTCGTCAGTGCTTTGACCTCCCCAGGCTGGAGCAGTTCCCAGTCCTGCTTTGTCTCCCTGTCCTGGGTGACCCCGAGCATGGGGCCGTCCGACAGTGCCCGTGACAGCCTCGGGCCCCGCGCTTCTGGCAGAACTGCCCCAGAAATACCGCTCAGCTCTTCCCTGGCCCTGGAACGTGCCTCGGCTGCAGTGTGGGGACGTTCTCTTTGCTCCCCAGTTGTGTTGAGCTCTGCTGAGCTGCCTCCCAACAAACTCAGATTTCACCCCTTGGCCAGCGATCATATTGGTTTTGTGGGGAGATATTCCGGGATTGTGTCAATAAACTGGTGGTTCTCAACTCCCATCCACCAGCCTTAGCCTCCATTAACAATTCCCACCTGACCCAGCCAGCAGCCTGATGGCTGCTAAATGGTGATTTCATGACACCATCACTGCCTGCTTTATTATGAGTTTGGCATTCTACCATATGGAAGAGCTGTACTTTCTGTGCCATTTATTTCCTTATTTTTTACATCAGATGCAGAGAGTCCTGTTTTATTCATTGGTTGTAATCCGTTACTTGTTCTGTTGCTTCAGTGATCCCACCCAGATTTGGCCAGTAGGAACCCCTTCAAGCTGGCATCTGTGCTCTTTTGACATGTCTCCACCATTTTTTTAAAAAACACTTTACTTTCCATATTGTTTGATTTCTGATCCAGACTGGAATCAGCCGTTTCTTCAGCGAGCCCTAGTTTCTTTCAAAAGCCATGGTCTCAGTGCAAACTGGGTGTGCTGATTGCTCCTGGGCCCCATTCAGGGCAGCGCTAGGGAATCCACGTATGTGTATCTAGGTGGATAAGTGCACACGTCTATATGTGTATGTAGGTGGATAAGCACGCACGTCTAAATGTGCCTGTGCCCATCTTGTGTACGTATTCAGATGTGTGAGCCCGTCTTGATCCCTCTGACCCCAGTCCAGCTCCAGCTCCTCTCTCTTCCCCTTCCTGTGTTAGTGGCTGCTGTCCCCAGCAGGGAGACTTGGCTCTTGATATCCTCCATATAGTTATCTGTTTATTTAAATCACTTTACTGTGTAACCACCCACCCCAGCTCACTCCCACTCACGTGTCCTGTGTCCTCAGAAGGCCGTCCAGCCTCTGCCCCTGTGGGGGCGAGCAGCTGGGGACTCTTGGGGGAAGCTTGCTGCACAGTTACTAGGTCCGACCCACATGGAGCCTTCCTGCCGTCTGTGGGGCCAAGAGGAACGAGGGTTCTGGACACCAGAGTCCTCCGTCGTCTCTCACCGCCTGTCTGTCTGGTCTGCAGCCCTTCATGTACGGGGACTACATCGCCTACGACTGCTGGCTGGGCAAGGTCTACGACCTGAAGAACCAGATCATCCTGAAACTGTCCAACGGCGCCAGGTGCGGTCTCCCCACCACACAGGAGCCCTCGCAGGGCGGGGCCGCTGGGGAAGGGGCAGGGGTGCGTCCTAGGTCCCCCGAGGGCCATGCCAGGGGCTGCGGGCCTTGCGTCTCAGGGCCCGACCCTGGGCTGGTCTCCTTGTCAGCCTGGCTGGATTCTCCGGCTCAGTTCCTGGTCTTCGCTCTACCCTGGCTTGGGGAGACCCTCGTCATCACATAGGACCCCCAAGAGGGGCTGATGCTCTCCTTTAGGCACTTTAAGGGGGTGAACGCTGAAATCTGCTGGCTGAGTCCTGTTTGTTTTAGAGAGTTCCTTCTTCCAGTGCAGGGACTAAGGTGTGGGTGGAGGGTGAATTACCCATTTTAAGGCCTGCAGAGGCACTGACGCCTCCACACAAGTCCTGTAGACACTGACCAGCTCCTTCCGGGGTCCTGGCTGCCTCGCCTCCCCTGAGACTCAGGGACTGGGTCCGGTGCCCACCAAGCCCCCGCCCCCTATTGCAGGTGCTCCATGAACACGGAGGATGGCGCCAAGCTCTACGACGTCTGCCCGCACGTCAGCGACTCTGTACGTTGGCTCCACCCCAGGAGCCTGGGGGGCCGCGGGTGGGGGGCGCGTCTCCTGTTCCTCAGCCCTGGGCTCTGCAGGAGGGAGCTTAGGGGCTTCTCGGCAGAGAGCCGGGGTCTGGCCCGGGGCGACCAGTGGTCTCAGCCAGTGCTTTCCTGGAAGGAGGGGGTGTGTATCAGAAGGTGTAAAAGCTTGGGTGTTTGCAGGAAGCAGTAGAACTTTCTTTGCGTTTTGTTAAGTTTTTATCTCATCCTTTTAAAATCTCCCTTTTTCTTGGAGTGTACACAGTATTTTACTGTGATGTGACATTTTAGAGCAGTGGTAAATGACAGTTTGTAAGTAATACTAGGAGAGCGTGTGTGATCAAGCAGGTTTGGGGACCCCTGCTCTTAGAGCTTTGTCCCCCCAGACCAGCAGCATTGTTGTGGCCCGAGAGCTTGTTATAAGCAGGATGGGCCAGCCGTGCCTTTTAGTGAGTAAAACTCCTGGCGGTTTGTGTGCATCTGAGGTCTGAGAGGTGCTACTCTGCAGTCTTAGGTGGTGTGGAGCATGGAGGCCTGGGGTGGACGGCAGGTGTGGACACTGCTGCCCCCGCCCCCTAAGAGGCAGCACTCACAGGGACCCTCCTCTGGCCCCCAATCCTGCAGGGTCTCTTCTTCGATGATTCCTATGGCTTCTACCCGGGCCAGGTGCTCATTGGCCCTGCCAAGATCTTCTCCAGCGTCCAGTGGCTGTCGGGCGTCAAGCCGGTGCTCAGCACCAAGAGCAAGTTCCGCGTGGTGGTCGAAGAGGTAAGGAGGAGGCGTGGCAGGGAGTGAGGCCCGGGCACTCCTGCCCAGCCTGCCTTGCCTGGAAGGGGGCTGCTCTGAGGACGGGGAGCCCGGGCTGAGCGAAGGAAGGAGGTGGCCAGTGGCAGGTCCGCTGGGCCCTTCTGGAGGGAGGAGGCCTCCGTGACCTCTGGGAGGGTCTGAACTACGATGTAGACCTGCCTCCCGCTCTGGAGGACGGCTGCGGGAGCGAGCGGCATTAGTCTGCTGACCGGGCCTGTCCGCCCGCCTCCCCAGGTGCAGGTTGTAGAGCTGAAGGTCACCTGGATCACCAAGAGCTTCTGTCCAGGGGGCACGGACAGCGTCAGCCCCCCACCCTCTGTCATCACCCAGGAAAACCTAGGCAGGTGAGCGGCCCCAGCACGCCCCCTGCCTGCTCCAGCAGCCCCAGAGGTGGTCCCCAAGCAAGTCTCTGGGCCACAGGCACAGATGCCGGGGGTGTTGCCGAGGACCCCCTCGCCCAGCGTCTGCCTTTCCCCTCTCCCTCTCGCCTCCCAGGGTGAAGCGTCTCGGATGCTTTGACCATGCTCAGCGGCAGCTTGGGGAGCGCTGTCTGTATGTCTTCCCAGCCAAGGTAGAGCCGGCCAAGATTGCCTGTGAATGTCCAGAAAAACACTGCGCCCAGGGGGAGGGCTCTGTGGCCAAGAAGGTATGTCCTCGGGGTTGGGGCTTGGCGGGCGTTTGAGGAACTGGCCTTGAGCCATTTCCACAGCAGGAAGGTCTGTGCCTTAGGCCTTGGGGGGCAGCCCTGATGACCCTTGCAGGCCAGTTAGGTGTATACAGCCGTCACCCCTCGACCGAGCTGCCTGGAGTCAGCTCTCCATGGCGCCCGCCCTCCCGCTCTGCCGGCAGGTGAAGCGCCTCCTGAAGAAACAGCTTGTGAGGATCACATCTTGCTCCCCGGACGTCCAGTGCTCCAGGGACCATTCCATGGAGGACGCAGGCAAGAAGGGGGCGGCCAAAGCCAAGAGCGAAACGGGCTCCGCCAGCCCCGAGGAGACGCCCGATGGGTCCTCCAGCCCAGTGGAGATGCAGGACGAGGGCCCAGAGGAGGCCCACGAGGCGGGTGAGCAGCTGCCCCCCTTCCTGCTGAAGGAGGGTGGGGACGACAGGCTGCACTCGGCCGAGCAGGACGCGGACGATGAGGCCGCCGACGACACAGACGACACCAGCTCGGTGACCTCCTCCGCCAGCTCCACCACCTCCTCCCAGAGCGGCAGCGGCACGAGTCGCAAGAAGAGCATCCCCTTGTCAATAAAGAATTTAAAGAGGAAACACAAGAGGAAGAAGAATAAAATCACACGCGACTTCAAGCCGGGGGACAGGTAGACTCAGGGGCACCCTCTTTCCTGGCTGGGTGTCTAGCCCGAGACCGTTCCCTGGCACCTGCACGCAGGCGGGCTCATGGGTGCACATGTGGTATGAAGCCCCATGTGGGCTCAGGGGTGCCTGGGGTCGGCCAGGTGGGATGGAAGGATCTGAGAACGGGAGAGGGTGAGACCAGGGTTGAGGGATTCTCTGGAAGATGCTGGGCATGGAGACTGCAGGGGAGCAGCGCTGTTTCCTCCCTCCTGCCTGAAGCTGAGTTCCAAGTTGCCAAGCCCACAGGGAGGGCAGGTGGGGAGGGAGCATCCCTGGCCTTTGCTCACTGGCCCGCCTGCAGGGTGGCTGTGGAGGTGGTGACCACGATGACCTCGGCGGACGTGATGTGGCAGGACGGCTCCGTGGAGTGCAACATCCGCTCCAATGACCTCTTCCCTGTGCACCACCTGGACAACAACGAGTTCTGCCCCGGAGACTTCGTGGTGGACAAGCGAGGTAGTGCCGGGCGCGGCTCAGGAGGAAGGGTCAGGAGGTCTGGCATCAGGCCTCCCCTGGGAGGTGGCTCCCGCTATGGACGGGGCAGCCTTTCTGGCCTTCTCTGACCAAGCCAGGGAAGCAGTGGGTCCTGGGCTCCTGTGCTTTACCTGCAGCCGGCTGTGGGGGCAGCCGGTGGCCCCAACGGGGTGCCTTAGCTCACTCCTCGCCTGCTCTGGGTCCACAGTCCAGAGCTGTCCGGACCCCGCTGTCTATGGCGTGGTGCAGTCTGGGGACCACGTGGGCCGCACGTGCATGGTGAAGTGGTTCAAGCTGCGGCCGAGCGGTGACGACGTGGAGGTGAGCAGGGGCCGCCGCCCCCGTGTCTCCTTCAGGGTGGGCTTTGGTGAGCTGGGCATAGAGCCCCCAGGCTCACGACCGCCCATCCCGCCCTAGCTGATCGGAGAGGAGGAAGACGTGAGCGTGTACGACATCGCCGATCACCCTGATTTCCGGTTCCGCACAACTGACATCGTCATCCGAATCGGTAACGCTGAGGACGGAGCCCCGCACAAGGAGGACGAGGTAGGGCGTCCTGCACGGCCGCTGCAGTACCTGTCGATGCCGCCAGAGGGCGCCCCGCCCCGCGAAGGAGGTGCCCCGCCCCGCCCCGCCCCGCCCCCTGTAGGGCCCGCCTGCCGGTCTACACAGCTGCTCCCCGGGCTCCACGGGTGGTTTCTTAGGGGCGCCCAGCCCTGTCCTCAGTCCTGTGAGCGTGGTGGCAGGTGCCGTAGGAGCACAGGAGAGGCCTGGGGAGGTGACTCTGAGCTGGGCCCCAGGGAACAAGTGGGGACATGTGGTGAGGTCAGGCAGATTCTGGGCAGGGGAGAAAGGGGTACCAGAGCCCCAAGGCTGGAGCCTCATCCAGGGGGCATCCAGAGAGACCAGGCTCAGTGGACAGCGAGTATTGGCGGTGTTTCAGCCAGAGGGCTGTGCTCTCAAGTACTCACGTTGGTCTCTGGCCGGCGCCCACACCGCTTCCATTCTCACGGCCCTGCCTGTGCCCTCACTCTCGGAGAGCTGCCCCTGACCCCGTCCTGTTTCCACTGCAGCCATCGGTAGGCCAGGTAGCCCGCGTGGATGTCAGCAGCAAAGTGGAGGTGGTGTGGGCTGACAACTCAAAGACCATCATCCTGCCCCAGGTGAGACCCCCGGGAGCCCATGGCTCAGCTCCAGACTGTGACAGCCAGGCCAAGGGCTCAGGGCCTTCCTGGAAAAGGAATCTTCTTTTGGGGAGCAGGGTCTTGGGGAAAGGAAGGGCAGTGTTACACCCAGAGCCCCGGATGAGAGTCGGGAGAGCAGAGAGGCTGCCTGCAGTGGGCCCAACCGTCCCGCCCCACCTGGCAGGCTCCTGGTTGCCAGGCATGTCTAGGTTCTCACAGATCTACCTGGATCCCTATTTCACTGCGCTGAGAATGCACAGGTTGCGCCCTGTAAGAAGCAGCCTTCCCCCACCACTTCTAGGAAACTGTCACAGATCGGGGGGCAGGAATGGACAGGCTTTCGCAGCTCCATTTCTGTGCCCCTCGTTTGATCTGATGCTCACACCCCAGCTCCCCTCTCCCTGTGCCAGTACAGGATGGACGAAGGAGTGGCTCCCCCTTCGTCTAGGAGGCCATTCCAGGAATGGGAACAGAGTCACAGAGTCTGCCGCGGTCCAGCGGACCAAGTGCGGTCAGTGACGAGGAGGCTGGCACTGGCATTTGCTGTACCCTGGACCCAGGGGCTGGGCTGGGGTGCCTCCCAGAGGCCTAGGGACCACCTAGCGCAGAGGCCCAACCGCGAGGCCAGAGCAGGAAAGGGAGAAAGGGCGGCAGGGCTGCTGAGGCCTCAGGGTGCCCGGTCAGTGTCAGCTCTGAGGCTCGGGGTCCCTGGCAGAGGGCCTCTGACCAGCCCGCGCCCCATCTCCCCTCAGCACCTGTACAACATCGAGTCTGAGATCGAGGAGTCGGACTACGACTCAGTGGAAGGCAGCACCAGTGGAGCGTCCTCAGACGAGTGGGAAGACGACAGTGACAGCTGGGAGACAGACAATGGGCTGGTGGAGGATGAGCACCCCAAGATAGAGGAGCCCCCCATCCCCACCGCCGAGCAGCCAGCAGCCCCAGAGGAGGACAAGGGTGTGGTGATCAGCGAGGAGGCCGCCACGGCCGCCATCCAGGGGGCCGTGGCCATGGCCGCCCCCGTGGCCGGGCTGATGGAGAAGGCGGGCAAGGACGGGCCCCCGAAGAGCTTCCGGGAGCTGAAGGAAGCCATCAAGATCCTGGAGAGCCTCAAGAACATGACGGTGGAGCAGCTGCTGACAGGCTCGCCCACCTCCCCCACGGCAGAGCCTGAGAAACCCACGCGGGAGAAGAAGTTCTTAGATGACATCAAGAAGCTGCAGGAGAACCTCAAGAAGACCCTGGACAATGTGGCCATCGCCGAGGAAGAGAAGATGGAGGCGGTGCCGGAGACGGAGCGCAAGGAGGACAAGCCCGAGGGGCAGTCGCCAGTGAAGGCCGAGTGGCCCAGTGAGACCCCGGTGCTCTGCCAGCAGTGCGGCGGCAAGCCTGGAGTCACATTCACCAGCGCCAAGGGCGAGGTCTTCTCGGTGCTGGAGTTCGCACCCTGTGAGTTCGTCTGGCCTCACTCCAGGGCCAGGGCGCCGTGTCCCTGGAGTGGGCCCCAGTCCCCGTGCCAGCAGAGGGCGGCGGGGGAGGCGGGGGCTTTGTCCACCTGTCTGGGGAGCACATTCAGCCGCCGCTGCTCCTCCGGTTGGCGTTCCCAGGCCTCGCCTGAGGGACTGACCACCCTCTTTCCCCCTCTAGCGAATCACTCTTTTAAGAAAATTGAGTTCCAGCCTCCAGAAGCCAAGAAGTTCTTCAGCACAGTGCGGAAGGAGATGGCACTGCTGGCCACCTCACTGCCTGATGGCATCATGGTCAAGACATTCGAGGACAGAATGGCAAGTAGGCGGGCTTGGGCAGGCACAGGCGTCCGGGTGGGCACTCCGGAGGCTGCAGCCTCAGGCCCTGGGCCTGCAGGCCTGGGGGACACCCGCAAGGCCGCCCGCCTGCAGCCCCTCCTCACAGGGCAGGAGAGGCTCCAACAAATCTCCCACAGCTGTGTCTAGACCAGACAGCCGCCCTTTTAAAGCTTAGTTTAAAATTATGTAATACGTTACTTGACTTCTCTCTTTTTTTTGAAAAATTAGAATGTTACAGGAAAAGCTGTATTATCCTTTGACCGGTCCTTGACCCAGCCCCAGGGGCAGTGACTTTAGGAGGCTCACCTCCGGCCCAGCCCTGGAGAAAGGGGCCATGGGAAAGGGACCGCAAAGAGGGATGCTGTGGAACGGGCCTGCCGGCACTCCGCCGGTCCGCTCAGCCCTGGCGGTCTCTCGGCTGGTGGCGTGGCCCTGGTGATGGTGCCCCTGCCCTGGCCCTCAGCCTGGGTCTCTGATGTGTGTGCAGAGCCTCCTTAATGACTGACAGAGCATTGTCCTCGAGTCCAGATCCTCTCACCCCTCTAGATCCCTCGAAGCCAGTGCAGCCGTGCCATCCTGGAATGATCTTTCCTCTTGTTGGCTGTCGTTGTTGTTGCCTTCATGGGGTGGTGGGGTGTGCGGGGGGAGGTCACAGTGGTGTTTGAGGAATGCAACTTACAAGTAGTAGTTTATTTAAAAAAAAAAAAAAGTAAGATAAAAACCAGTTTGGAAAATTCCTTTCATGCCAGGAGTTAAGAGGTGCCAAGTGGGTCTGTACAGAGTTGTCTGCATTCAGCTTCTCTGTCGCTGTCAGCGGGTGTGTGGATCCTGGGGCCGCTCCTGCTCCCTCTGCAGCCGCACGGCACCCTGGAAGACTGGAAGTGGGCTCCATGTGCGGGTGCCTGATGCCCACATCAACCTCCCTACTCTCTCCCTGTACCCCCCTCTAGGACCTCTTCTCGGCCCTGATCAAGGGCCCCACTCGCACCCCCTACGAGGACGGCCTCTACTTGTTCGACATCCAGCTCCCCAACATCTACCCGGCCGTGCCCCCCCACTTCTGCTACCTCTCCCAGTGCAGTGGCCGCCTGAACCCCAACCTGTATGACAACGGGAAGGTGTGCGTCAGCCTCCTGGGCACCTGGATTGGAAAGGTGGGTCAGCGCTGGCTCGCGGTGAGGGTGGGGGCGGGCCAGTCCGGGCAGGCGTCTGGGACACAACTGATCAGTGTGCACCGTGTGTGCGTGTGTGTGTGCTGCAGGGGACAGAGAGGTGGACGAGCAAATCCAGCCTTCTCCAGGTGCTTATCTCCATCCAAGGTAGGCGGGGTGTGGCTGGAGGGCACCATCACTCTGGCCATGGCGCCCCTTGACCTCCCGTCTAGGGGTGGAGGTTGGGCCAGCCCTGAGGGACTTCCCCTTCCCTCTTGCAGGTCTAATCCTGGTGAACGAACCGTACTACAACGAGGCAGGCTTTGACAGCGACCGAGGCCTGCAAGAGGGCTACGAGAACAGCCGCTGCTACAACGAGATGGCCCTCATCCGCGTGGTGCAGTCCATGACCCAGCTGGTCCGGCGGCCACCCGAGGTCTTTGAGCAGGAGATCCGGCAGCACTTTAGCACCGGTGGCTGGCGGCTGGTGAACCGCATCGAGTCCTGGCTGGAAACCCACGCCCTGCTGGAGAGGGCCCAGGCGCTGCCCAACGGGCTCCCCAAGGACAGCAGCTCGCCGGAGCCGCCGGCTGTGGCCGAGCTCTCAGACTTCGGCCGAGAGGAACCTGAGGACGGGGGGCTGGCCCCCGGGGAGGCCTCCCAGGGCTCAGACTCGGAGGGCCCGGCCTCAGCCCCCAGGGACCGCACGGAGCAGGCCTCGGAGGCCCCGCCCGACGCCTCGGTGCCGCCCAGCGTCAAGCCAAAGAAGAGGAGAAAGAGCTACCGGAGCTTCCTGCCCGAGAAGAGCGGCTACCCTGACCTCGGCTTCCCCCTCTTCCCGCTCTCCAAGGGCTTCGTCAAGAGCATCCGGGGAGTCCTGATGCAGTTCCGGGCTGCCCTGACGGAGGCGGGCATGCCCGAGAGTGCGGGGGACAAGTAGCCAGCAGCCCCGGAGGAAGGCACGTACGTGGCCGCAGGGAGAGGCCTCCCCCCTTCCCTCTCCTCCTCTGTCCCAGTGCAGGCCCCGCCCCCTGCCCTTTGCCCCCTCCTCCCAAGGTGAGTTTGCTGCTGACGTGCAGGAAGTTTCTTGAGATGCTGCCATTTGTATTCCGAAGCAATCTTCCAACAGGCAGGTGCCCTGTGGCAAAGGAAATCAGAACCGCGCAGCTGATTTTCCCCTTGTAGTCCCAGGCAGAGTGCCCCTGCGCTTCCTCCCGCGCCGTCTCGCCCTCAGGGCAGGGGTGGGCTCTCCCTGGGGTCTGACACAGGAGAACACAGGCCACGTGGACGTGCCTTGCATGAAATGTGGGTTGCCGCGGCGGTTGCCCCGTCCCGCCTGCCCTCTCGAGTCCCGCTGACGCTTCCTGGTGTCCCGGGCCTGCCCGTCGCCACCACCTGCCAGGTCTTCCCTCGCCCCCCAGCTCGGCCACCCTCCCCAGAGCGGTGCCGCCGCCACTGACTCCCGGCTGGGCCCTGGCCTGTTGAACTTGCTCTCTGCGAGAGGTGGGCACCAGGCCGGGTGCATGGCGACGCCCGGGAGGTGGTGGCCCTCGCACGCTGCCACGGGGTAAGGACAGGGAGCTGCTGCTGGGAAGACACGGCTATAGGTGCCTTGCCCTTCCTGCCCCTCGGGGTGAGGGGGATCGCAGCTCTGGCTTTGAGGTCCCCGGAGGCGGGAGCAGCAGCACAGACGAGGGCCTCTCCCGTGGACTCGGGCCCTCTCCCCTCCTGTGTCCAGTGCTCACGCCGGCAGGGGTGGCACGCAGCTCATGGAACTCAGAGTGGGCCAGCCCTCTCCCCGCCCCAGACAAGAACACAGCCTGTCAGCCCTGCGCTTAAAACCGCAGGCTCGATGTGGCAGAGTGGCGGCCAGCAGGGTTTTCCCTCGCAGAGCTGGGCCCAGAGGTTTACAAGTTTTCTAAGCGTTTGATAATGTGAAGCTCCAGGTGAAGGGGATGCCATTGAGCACATTGCAGCTATGTAATTTTTGGTGTATGTAATGTAATATTTAAGATTGAAAGAATAAATCAAAAAATATTAACTCTTACTAGGAAAAAAAAAGAGACAAAATAAGAAGCCAAAGCATGATGTGTCTTGTCCGCCTTACGCTGGCTCCACACCTGGGCCGCCGTGAGCACGCGGCCGGCGGCAGCGCGGGGGAGGACGGGGGCCAGACCAGGGCTGCGGCGATTGGAGGCCGGAGTCGGGGTCTTGTTTGAGGATCACCCAGAGTGACTGGCGGGGCTGTGCTTCCCGGTGCGTTGTTCACGTGGAGATGTGAATGCCTATTGCTTAAGATATCTGTATAAAGTGCTGTGTGATTAAACTTTTTTTTTTTTTACTTGCATTTTTTTTGGTTTGGCTCATTACAGTGTACAAAACAGACAAGGTGGCACCATTAAACCTGCCTCTGCCATTCATCTGGCTCTGTCGCCTTTCTTTCCCTCGGGGGCACCTCACACACCCTCCCCAGGGGAAGGAAAGATCCCTGTGGCTGGGGCGGGGTGGGGGGCGTCTCAAGGCAGCAGCCCCTTCCCCACCCAGCCCGCTCCCAAGCCTCTTCATCTCCTGTCAAGGACTTGGCGGGGCCGGGAGGTGAGGGTCTAGAAGCTCAGTGGGTGGGTGCTCTTGCCTCTGAGCAGGGCCTGGGTCCTGGAGCCCCCTTTCAGCAGGGCAGCAGCAGCAGCTCTGTTCCCCGGGGGCCTCTGACCAGGTCCACCCGTTCAGCTCCTTCCAGACGCTGGGGGGGGCTGGCCTGGGCTCGAAGCCACTCTGGATGGCTGGAATCTGCCTCTCCTCACCACTGCTTCCTTTTAAACCCCAGCCCACCACTCCCCGACAAGGACAGACGAGGAGGGCAGGGGAGCCCCAGAGCCCGCCCTGGACAGACAGACTCCTTGTAAAAAGGGGACAGCTCTCTGCCATTTTGACCTCTTGCTCCTTGCCAGTTTTCCCCAGTGCCCCTAACTCCGGGACAATCTCCCTTTTGGCTGAGATGCGCTGGCTGTATGGCCCTAGGTAAGACATACTTGCTCTAAACCTCAGTCTTCCTACCTGTGCTAAGAGGCAGTTGGCTCCAGACCAGATGGGGTATAATCATCACTGGGGCAGGGCCCCAACCCCTGCAAAAGCAGCCTGGACCAGCTCTGGTCCTGTGCCCACTACCAAAATGACTTCCCAGGGGCCAGTACCACATGCTGCCCCATCCAGGAGGGACCACTGGGTTGGTCATCATGTTAAATTCTGGAGCCCGGGCAGAATTAAGACCCCACTCTTCGCACCCTCTAGGATAAGACCAGCAGGCTGGGAATGTCACTTTATTCAGATCTGATTCAAGGGTGGCTTCCCTGCTCCTACCCCAACACTCCATCTGGCCTTCGGTGGGCAGAGCCTGTCCTTCCCACCCTTCTCCAGTCTTCCTTCTCCTCCTCCTCCTCCCAACTCACCACGTGGGCTGTGGACAGGCCCTCCAGTCCTGGGGGAGGAGGGAGAGAGGGGTGGCGGGGCCTGAGCACAGAGTGAACCAAGTAGACAAAGGCAGGGGCAAGGCCCACAGAGTCAGGGACGCTCTGATGGGGGCGGCGTCTGCTGAGACTTCCTGCGGGGTGAGGGCTGTGGTTTCAGAGAGGGTGGGGGCTCCCTGTAGCCACTGACCATCCAGAAGTAGTTGGGGAGAACCTGGCCCTGGACAGCCTCGCTGATCAGCAGTTCCCCATCCACAGTAAACACACCCTTCCCATCCTTGGGCTCCAGGCGGAAGGCAACCACAGGCACATAGACCAGGTGGGGGCAGTGGCACTCCATGTGCCTGCCTTTCTCCATGGCCAGGAAGAGGCGCAGCAGCATGGCCCGGGACACGCCAGCACGCACGTAGAACAGATGCATGGCGCCAGCCGAACAGCGGCCCATGGGGGCGGTGAAAAGGTCACTGGCCAGGTGGGAATGCAGGAGTGCTAACACCAGCACAAAGTCCTGCTCCGGCACCACCGTCCAGTGAGGAGGCACTGGCTGCTCCAGGGGCACCACATGGGTGTCCGCGGGGTCCTGCGGGGCCCGAGCCGGGGAGGGGCCCCTCCTGGAAGCCAGCGTTTCTGCGGGCAGGTAGGCCAGGCTGCCCCGGTAGGTGCGCAGGGCCACCAGGCGCAGGCAGGCGCCTAGAGTGAAGCGCATCTCGCCCAGGCGCCGAAACTTCTCGCTCTCCAGATCCACGTCGGCGATGAAACCCCACGCCAGGCTGAGCACAGAGAAGAGGCGCTGCCCGCAGGCGGTCTGCAGGGATAGCAGGTCCATGGGCGCCAGCAGCCGGCGGCACAGCAGCTGCGTGCAGTTGGTCAGGAGGTCTTCCTTAGTCACCTGCTCGTACCTGCAGGGGAGGGAGTCGGATGAGGAGCTGGGGCAGGCCAAAGTAACCTTGAGCCCCTGGGGGAGTTGACAGCGGGTGACAGCCAACTGGAGTCACTGAGAGAGAGAGAGAGAGAGGACCCTGGAACAGAGGCTCAGGGCTCCAGAGACGAGTGGTAGCTCGCAGGCACTCATAAAAGAAAGCCTGGCAGGACCTGAGGGAAAATAAACCCGCTTGGACCCTGGCTCTCACCCGGCGTAATAGTTCAAAGAAGCGGCCACTGCATTGCCAGAGCCTGCCGGGAGGCTACACAGGGGCTTCTGGATGGCGGTCTCCCAGTCAGGCCGCTCCATGAGCCCGTTCACCACCTGTTGGAGCACAGGAGGCCTCAGCCTGGGAAGCTACCCCCACCCGCCACGGCGCCCCCACAACCCAGACCCAGGCCCAGCCTCCCCTGGGAAGGCCTCACCTCGTGGATCAGCCCGTCTCCGGACATGACCACCAGCGCGTCCCAGCGTCTCAGGTCCTCCGCACGCACCAGCTCCCGGGCGTGGTTCCGCCGCTCTGTGCAGAGGGCGCGGCTATCAACGTGGGAGGTTGGAGTCGCGGGTCCCCCGGCTGGGGATGCTCCCCACGCCCGCTCCCGGGAAGAAACTCACCAGTGAGCATCAGCGTGAAGGAGACGTCGGCCTGGGCCAGCAGCGGCTGTACGTGGCTCCTGAAGAGCTGCAGGGCTTTGCCCTTGCCCCCGCGCGGATTTAACAACACCAGCACGTGGCAGGGCCTTGGGAGCGTGTTCCGGGAGCCGCCCGCTGTAAACACAAACCGGAACCGCCACTAGGGGCTGAGGATCACAACTCGGGCACCCGGGTGGAAACGCGGCGCCTGAAATCCACGGGTAATTGATCCAGCTGAGCCTGGCCAGCGGCAGCGGCCTCCAGCGGGGCACTCCAGCCAGTTTGGCTGGGCTCAGACTCCCACCAGCTTCTAGTCTCATGGGGAAAAGGGCTCGCCTCCAGGGTACCCAGCCCCTCTTGTTCAGTTGACTCCGGCCAACTTTCCTCACCAGGGAGAATAGGAATCCCCCTACAGGCCTTCCCCGCCAGGCCCCCACAAACCTGCATCCATGACCTCGCCCCGCTGCCGAGGGGTCCCCGGCGCCGTCCGGACGCTGTCCGCCGCGGCGGCTCCTGACTTCAGCTCCTTATCGGTGCTGCCCAGGCGGGCCTCTCGGTGACGGCTATGGGGCTCGCCCTCCCCGCCCGTTGCCGGGGCTGTGGGGGCACCCGCGTCATTCCCTGCGGTTGCCGGATCTGAGGGAGAGGAAACCGCGCTGGTGGAGTCTGGAGCGGCCCCCTGAGGTAGGGGGCGCCCCATTAGGTTCTGGGACCACGCTCCGGGAGCCGCGCGCACCGGCATCGCCTATTTTTCCAAGAGGTCCAGAAAGCCGAGGTCCAGTGCCACCAAGGGCGTTCGGGTCCTGGAACTGAGCTCCCACCACCACCACCCCCAGGGGGAAAGGGTCTTTTCCTGAGAGCCTGTCTTTTCTAGGACCTCGGGTTCCGGCCCGACGATGAGTCAGAGCCCCGGCTCTCTCCGTGGGATCGGGTCTTCAAGCCCCTCCCCGGGGGCCGCCAGGGGGAGGGGAGTCCAGTTGTGTAAAAAAATCCCAGAAGGTGAGTGGCCATCGCCGCGCGCGAAGTTCGGGGCGAGTGATCCTCGGCCCGAAACAGCCGGGTCGCCGCGTCCTCTACCCCGAGCTCTGGAGCTGCCCGGATCGCCGCGCGCGTTTCCAAGGGCCGGGCTCTGCGGCGCCGCGCGCAGCGCTCGTGGAAACGGCGCCGGAGTCGTGCGAAGGCTGAGCCGGAGCCGGGCCGCCAGCCACCACCTCCCTCAGCCAGAGCCGAGTGGGCGCGGAGGCCATGTGCTGCACGGCAGCTCCCCCGGCCGCCCAGGAAGCCAAGAAGGGCAAGAGAGCAGGGCAGGCGGCCAGCCCTACCCAGTCGGTCCAGTTTCCTGGGGGAAGCGCTACCTCCGTTCCCCACAATCGCCTAGGGCTGAACACAGCCAGTCCCGGGCTCAGCCTCGCATCTGCGGAGCAACCGGAGCGCCGAGTAAACGCTGACTGCGCGGCCTCGCTGCCTCCAGCCTCAAACTTTTCGCTCAACTTCGGGGAGGGCGCCGTGCCTAGCCTCCCGGCCTGGCCACGCCCCGCGGCCCAGGCGTTCGCAGGGGTGGAACCCAGGCCCCGCACGGCGCAAGCAAGCGGGGCCCTGGCCTTGCCGCTCCGCCCCAGCCCGGCCCGCGCCCACGGCTCGGCCAAGCGCTCAGCCCTTTGGCTGGGTCCGGGGACTCTCGGACCCAGTAGGAAGGCGAGCGACGCGGCCGGGCGGGAGACGTGGAGGCTGCTGGCTAGGCGCGGAGCCCCAGGCCCGGCTACGAGCGGCGCGCCGCGAGCGCAGCGTCCCGGGCGCGCAAGGGTGAACGCGCATCACAGGCCGCCGCGCACAAAATCTGAGCGGCCCCCGGGTGGGGCTCCGGGCGCGCGTGGCTCAGGGCTCTGGTTAGACCCTTGCCTGTCACTGGATAGTCTCCTGGCGGAACCTGCCCCGCTGCCCGCGCCCCCCAATCCCACCCGGATTTCGAGGTCCAGGCCCTGCCAGGTACCCCTCATTTCGTGCTGGGGTGTCTCTGCAGCCGCTCCCATCCTCCCCCAGAGTTATTTTTAGCTTCCTGGACCGCACGGCCACGGAGCCTGAGACAGCCAGAGGAGCCATCCCGGGAGGGAGGGCCCGGAGCGCGGGGGGTACGCGGTCCGGAGGAGGGGGCCTTGTTAAGAACCTCAGAAGTTGGGTGCTTTTCCCAGAGGACAACATCGATGCTCGCCTGAACCAGCGGGCGCTCCAGGCCCCGCGCCCCTTACCCACCTGAAAGGAGCTTGGCGGTGTAAACAGGCCTAGGCGACCCCATCCGGATTGGGGAGCCAAGCATGGGGGCGTGTCCTCCGTCGCCCTGCTGGCTCAGCGGGGAGCTGCAAACTGGCCCGGGGCCTCGGGTGTCAATGGGGTGTGATCAACACATCCCCGGCAAGTAAGTGTCCGATCTGAAAGTGTCCACGACCCGCTCGAGTAAGCTCCCTGTGGGGTAGTGTGCGGCGACCCAGAGGAGGAAGTTGCCAAGGTCAAGTTACCAAGTTTCTAACTCCCTAACCAAAGTTAGAAAAGACCAAACCGCTGTAGGAGGCTTAGCTGGTGCAGGCCCCGGCTGCAGGGTGCTCACGCGCCCACACCTGCCCCCACCCAACACCCATTCACACGTCTCGCTTCCCATCGCCCCTGAAAGTCGACAAGAGGCAGGTCTCGGCACGGCTCCGAGGTACCGCTTTGCGAGAGGACCCAGGCGTCCCTGTTCCCCAACACCTGGCGGGGCGGGGCCCGGGATAGGGGAGAGGCTCAGGCTGGGACGCGTGGGTCCCGGGGCCGTTGGCCTGGCACGCGGCCGGGTGGTGTCCACCTCCGCCCTGCGCAGCTCTGGGGGCAGCCCTGGCTGGGTCGTGAGCGGCCCGAGCGCGTTCCGGGAAGGTGACTCAGCGATGCTTTCACGGGTCGAGAAACTCTGCGAAACTAGGAACCCGAGTGGGGAGCGGGGCGGGGCGTCATCACCCTCTAGCAGCGCCGCGATCGGAATCCACCGAGGTCTGATCTTGAACCTCCAGGCTCCCCACCCCCCGCCCAGGAATCCAGCGCCAGGAGCCAAGCGCCGCGCTGCAGCCGCAGTGCCGCGGTCACGCGACGCGGGAACGCCAGCGCCGGCGGGAGGAGGGGGCTCCTTGCGGGAGCCCGGACTGGATCCCTCGGCTCTCCTCTCCCCCTCCTCCCTCGCCTGCCTGCTCCTCCAGCCAGGACGGTCAAAGTCAGGGCTTTGGGCGCCTGGAGGACGCGGGACGCGGCGTGATGCTCCCGGGGATCTCGGATCTTGGAGAGGGGCGGCCTCCCTCTTCTCCCCACGAGCGCTTCCATCAGTCCTGAGAAGCCGCTGCTTAAACCTCGGAGTCTGGTGGGACTCAGACCCGGGAAGCGAGGACGTGGCCGTACACGAGCCTAGTGAGAAAGCCCACCTGCCGCAGGGTCCCTCCGCCTCCCTAGCTGGAGCCCCCGGGGTCGTGCGGCCGCTTGGGGGCGGGGTTAACTGGAAACCCAGCGGCGAGGGAGGCGGGGCGGCCTGCTGGGTTGTTATCCGGCCTCCGGGAGCCCAGTGGGAGGGAGGTGAAGGGCAGAGCCCTCTGGCCCCGGTTCCAGTCCGCACAAAGGCTCCTCTGTCCTCCCGGCCGCCTCTCCCCAACCCCCGTCCCCACCCCCAAGGTCCCTGCTTCGCCTGCTTCTTTCTCGTCCGTCACCTCCTTCCTCCAGCCTCCCTCCCTCCGAGCCCGCCCCGCCCCCAGCCCCTCTCTAAAGAGGGTTATTTCATCTCCAGAGATCCTCGTCAGTACCCATGGCCCAGGAGACCGGATTGGGCAAGAGGAAGATGCTTTTCCCCTTTTGATAATTGGGGGAAGTGAAACCCTGAG
Organism: Bos indicus; assembly: GCF_029378745.1. Taxonomy (NCBI): domain Eukaryota; kingdom Metazoa; phylum Chordata; class Mammalia; order Artiodactyla; family Bovidae; genus Bos; species Bos indicus. The sequence continues at coordinate 56,632,485 of NC_091778.1, forward strand.
AGGTGAAGGGTCTTGCCTAGCTAAGCCACTGAACCAGCTCCCTACAGAGCTGAGAAGCAAACCCAGATCCCAGCCCCCAGCCCCCAGCCCGGGAGGCCCAGCTGACCCCAGGCTTCTAGCTGGCGTTTGAGTATCCATCCGCTCCACGTGTTGCTTGCCACAGAGCTGCCTCATCCACCCCGCTGCTCAATCGCTCTGAGAAAGAGGAAGCATCTGGAAGCCCTCTCCAGGCTTCATCCTCCAGGTTCTGATTAAGCAACTAGCTGCTGTGGCCACAGGCCTGGCATGAGACTTGATCTGTCCCGGTCACCAACCATCAGGTACATCTGTCTCAGAGGTGAAAGAGACTGCTGTTCCAATTCCCCCAGTCACCCTCCCTCCTCCTTGAGGGTAGCCTCCCCAGGACACACCTGATCCTTTTCTGTTCTTTTTCAAAAAAAAAAAAAGCAAGCAGGCATGCACTGGGCCTGGCCCAGCTCTCTGGAAACTTGGAGCCAAGGCTGCCAGATGGCAAATGACTTGCTTTTATTAGGAGAGGTTTCCTGCCATCTCCTTGGTTACCCACTCCAGTATTCATTCTTGCCTAGTGAATTCCATGGGCAGAAGAGCCTGGCGGGCGACAGCCCATGGGGTCGCAGAGAGTTGGATACGACTCAGCAACTAACATTGATTTGTTCATTCCTGCCATCTCACCTGTTCCTGAGGTTCCAGCTCCCAGGCTGAACTGCAGGACCCCCGCAGCCTTCTTTGACCTCAAGGGCTTTCTGCCTGGAAGGCTGCAAGGGCAGGGAAAGGGAGGTGTCCAGCCTGACTAAAACAGTTTAAGACTGGTCTCCTGGGATGGACCCAGATGTGGTTTCCCATTCTGAAATCCCAGTGACCCTGACACGCATTGAGGGTGGCAGGCTGTGGGTGGAGAGGTGTGTCCTACATGGGCATGCAGGAGACCAGACTGGTCACACGAGATTCCTGACCTGCAGGCGGTGTTCCAAGTTTCTGTCTCTGTGGTGGTTCAGCTGCTCCAGGTGTGGTGGGGTGAGCCTAGATTTATCTCGGAGGTGGCCTCCTCCTCCTCACAGGTGTCCTTGCCGAGGCTGCCAGCCAGCATCTCTTCTGGGTCTCTGGACTCTGCCTCCCACACACCCCACATCTGAGCAGGCCTGCTCAGAGGGACACATTCCTTTCAGGAAAGTTCACTAGCACAGCCTCCCCTAAAAGGCCTCACCCCTGCCACTCATTTCAGCTGCTGGTCTGGGATCTGAAGGCGTCTGTGTTAGTTTCCTTGAGTTGTCATAACAAGGTACCACAGACTGGGTGATTTAGAAATTTACTGTGTCACGGTTCTTAAGAAATCCAAGATTAAGATGTCAGCAGGGTCGGTTCCTTTCAAGGCCTGTGAGGCAGCGTCTTGTTCCAGGCTTCTCCCCTAGCTACTAGTGGTTGACTGGCCACAGGTGTTCCTTGACCTGTATGTGCAGGCTTCCCAGGGGGCTCAACGGTAAAGAATCCACCTGTCAATCCAGGAGATGTGGGTTCGATCCCTGGGTCTGGAAGGTCCCCAGGAGGAGGACATGCCAACCCACTCCAGTATTCTTGCCTGGGAAATCCCATGGACAGAGGAGCCTGGCGGGCTACAGACCATGGGGTCACACATTGGACAAGACTGAGCATGCACACATAACCTGTGCATGCATCACGCAACTCTGCCTTGGCCACCACATGACCCTCTTCCCTGGTGAAAGACCTGGCTGAAATTTGTTGTTTCAGGGTCTACATTATCTTCTGCGGGACTGTTCTTTTTTGAATGCAAATTACTCTGGGAGGAAAACCCAGTTAGTTATGAGGACTCTAGTGTGAATGGATGTATCAGTTTTTAAACTAAAAAAAAAAAATCGAACAGTCCTAGGTGTCTCCAGAGAGGACAACAGTGCAGGCTCCTGTGGGTGCCACAGGAAAGGGACGGGAACTGGCCCTGCCCGCCTCCCACTGTTGAGGGACCTTCCCCAGGCTTGCACACCACCCCCGCTCCCCCGACTTTCCGATCTTACCCTGCACCTCGGCTTATGGCGTCTCTGGTTTTCTGAGCAGATGGGTTTCTTCCACAGTCCTTAGAAGAACAAAGCTGGGTTTTGTGTTAGTGTCCTGGGTTCTCGTTGCTGCACCAATTTCTCATCTTGCAGTTCTGGAGGTCACAAGTTTAGAATGGATTGGCAGGGCTGAGCTGCCTTCCTGTTCTAGCGTCTAGAAGCACCTGCATTCCTTGGCCTCGGATCCCTTCTTTCACCTCCGTGCTGGCAGTCTAGCATCTCCAAGTCTCCGTCTGACTTTTGCTTCTGTTGTCACATCTTCTCTGACTCTGACCTTCCTGTGCTGTGCTAAGTCATTTCAGTTGTGTCTGACTCTTTGCGACTCTAAGGACTGTAGCCTTCCAGGCTCCTCTGTCCATGGAATTCTCCAGGCCAGAATACTGGAGTGGGTAGCCTATCCCTGCTCCAGGGGATCTTCCTGACCCAGGAATCGAACTGGAGTCTCCAGCATTGCAGGCAGATTCCTTACCAGCTGAGCTACCAGGGAAACCCCCCGATCTTCCTGCCTCCCTCTTGTAAGTTCTCCCGTCTGTGATGACATTGACCCTACCTGGCTAACTCAGGTTGAGCTCCCCGTCCAAAAGCCTTAATTTAATTTAGTCACAACTGCAAAATTGCTTTTGCCATATAAGGTAACATAGTCATGGGTCGCATGGAACTATGACACAGACATCTTTGGGGGGGGCTGTTATTCTGCCAGCCACAGTGGGGCAGGGAATGTCTGGGAATCCTGTCCTTACTTGGCGCCAGAACCTTCTTTCTAGCATTCTGCATCTCCTTAGTGGTACCAGCTGAACACAAACCAGGAACTTGGTTTCCCTCAATTCGCATTCGTCATGGTGGGGCCGAAAACATTCTTGCTAAGGTCATTGACACGTGATTCTGTAGACTTTGTGGTCTTTGACTCATCAGACAGAGGCCCCCGCAAAGAACACCGGTTTCCATTTTTAAAAACTGCACAGGAGGGAAAAAAGAAATTGCCTGAGAAGGAGCAATTGGCATATTTACTGAACATAGTAATTATAGGATAACAAATAACTTTTCACCTGAGGAAATGGTGGGGCACAGACCTGCCCATCCATTTCCAGTTTGGCAGAATTCCCCACTCTGCAGGAAGGGATTGCCACCGGCCCAGCCCACTGGGTACCACACAAAAGACGTGGTCCTCACAGCTCCTGTCATGAAGCCCGACAGTCCAGCTACTTTTATACTTTGTGGTGAGGCTGGACCAGGCCAGCCACGTGGAGAACGGTGGCTAGGAATATTTCATAGGTTCTTGCTGACATCAGCTCCGGTTTGGGCTCTCTACAGTGGGCTCTGGCCTGTCTCCAGCACCCAGTCCCACATCCTGAACACTAGTGAGGGGAGAGAAGGTCCCCTTCTGAGGCTGCAGCCAGCCCCTGCCCTACCCAACTGTGTTTTTCTTTTTAAAGAAATAATTTTATTTATTTTTGAATGTGCTGGATCTTTATTCCTGTGCATGGACTTCTTTCTCTAGTTGCCACTCCTAGTCGTGTGCAGGCTTCTCATTGCCGTGGCTTCTCTCGTCGTGGAGCACAGGCTCTAGAACACACTGGCTTCAGTAGTTTGGGCGTGTGGGTTCAGTCGCTACAGCTCCCAGGCTCCAGAGCACAGGCGCCATAGTTGTGGCGCATGTGCTTAGGGGCCCCGCAGCATCTGGCGTCTTTCCAGATCAGGGATTGAACCCATGATTCCTGCATTGGCAGACGGACTCTTTACCACTGAGCCACCCGGGAAGCCCTCAACTGTGCTTTGAAATCAGTTACTCATTTATACTGGTTTATACTGGTTCGACTTCCCTGGTGGCTCAGACGGTAAAGCATCTGCCTGCATTGAGGGAGACCCAGGTTTAATCCCTGGGTCGGGAAGATCCCCTGCAGGAGGAAATGGCAACCCACTCCAGTACTCTTGCCTGGAAAATTCCATGGAGTGAGGAGCCTGGTCGGCTACAGTCCATGGAGTCACAAAGAGTGGGACACGACTGAAGCGACTTCATTTCACATATTGGTTCCGAGAGACACTGTGCGACTGGTCGTCTCCTTCAAGGGAAGAGCAGCCAGCAGCCGTGTCAAACTGCTTTGGGTGATTCCCAAAAGGAGAGCTTCTGGAAAGCAGGAAGAGAGACCTGGCCGCTCTGCAGCCAGGCAGCGGGAATGCTGAGCCGCTTTTATTTGGTCCCCACGTCCAGGCCAAGGGGATGGGTGTGTACACAGTTTTCCGGGCGTTTTTTGTTGTGCAGTGTTTTCCATTTTAACGTCGCTCCAAAGCTAAGCCTCGTCCTTGGGTTGTTCCCAAAGCAAACAGGCTGGATGTAGCGTTTTGGCGCTAATGGTCTGGGGTGGTTTCCTCCTACCTGGGAATGGACCACTTCCACAGAGCAGAGGTGAGATCCTCTCTCACCCCCTCCAGAGATGGGGAACACCCTTTCAAGACACCCTGCTGGCCCCTGGTGGGCACCTGGGGTTGCATCCCTCTCGCCTCTCAGGCCTCCTTCACAGAAGCCGATTCACTGGAGGCCAAAGAGGGGCCAGCGCCCTACTTTGCCAAGCTGCAAAAAAAGATGGGCGCCTGGAGTGGGGCTTGCCTGCCCCTGACACTCATTATCCACATCCCGAAAATAGAAATTCCCCTTCCCTGGAGGCTGGCCTCCTGAAGGTCAAACCCTTCGATTCTTTCCAGACAGAACCCTGGTCATTTAAGTAATGATTGCACAGGATGGGCTGGACAGCTGGGGCTGAGGAGAGGGGCCCCGGGGCAAGGGACACGGTAACCTCATTCCACACGTGTGCCCCCGAAGCTTTGTGCTGCCAAGGGAGTGATGCTGTGCCGATCCGACAGGAGAGCCACTTCCAAAAGCGGCTCGTTGTCCTTTTTGCTCCTTGCCCTAAAGTGCTGACCACAGCAACGTGACCAGCTTCTTGAAAATGAGTCGAGCTGTCATTTCTCCTTCAAGGCACCATCAGATGATCCTAGCAGCCTCCTCTGAAACTCCCTGTCTCAAAACAGAAAGGGAGCCGAGTGATTACCTGTAAAAGCTTACAGACTAAGGAGTGAAGTAATTTTAAAACAAAAGATGGAATGGGCTTGGGAGGAGCATATAATGGGAAGCATATACGAAGAAAGTATCCTTTCTTTTCTGTTTCTGTCTCCTTCCTAGAGCTGCCGTAAGCATGGTTCTGTACACAGAAGTCCTCGAGAGAAAGGCTGTGGGCTGACCCCTCCCAACCGCAGCAGAGGATCCAGGGGAGGGAGCCCCATCTGGGCGCCAGGTGGCTGTTCCAGTGATGCAGAGAGCCCAGGAAGGACACAGTCAAACACCCCACCTCCTCCTGGCTCTGCGCAGCAGGCTGATGGGTCCCAGGAGGGAGGGACAGACAGACGGCTCTGATGCAGAGTTTAAAGGGCATATCCATCTTCCGGACTCGGCATGACCTAGAAAAATCCACAGCATCAACTTGGCATTTGCCAACAAGCGCAAAGATCCTATCATCTTAGGCTGAATTCCAGTTGCCACGTGACAAGTATCTGTGACCACTTGGTTCTCAAATTGAGGACTTGGAGCACTTAAGAAGGGAAGACAATCTAACTGTAAAATAGGATTAGCATGGAATCAGATCTGCCACCTGCATCTCTTGGCAGGAGTAAGTGTTATTCCTAAGGGGAGAAGCATGTTGAGTCCTTGGGGGTGGATCTGTTAACCCGATTTGCAGCCATTAGCGGTGCAGGCTGGCTGGCCCCCAGGAGTCAGGCAAACCCTAGGACACTAAGGTCTCAGGCAGGACCCTAAGTGGAAGCGCAGGCTTCAGGCTTCATTGTAGTCAGTTGTATCTGGCTCTTTTCAACCACATGGACAGTAGCCCGCCAGGCTCCTCTGTCTATGGAATTTTCCAGGCAAGAAAACTGGAGTGGGTTTCGATTTCCTCTCTGGGGACCTTCCTGACCAAGGAATGGAGCCTGCGCCTCCTGTGTCTCCTGCATTGGCAGGTGGATTCTTTATCATTGAGCTACATGAAAGAACAGCAGCATCATTTTAATTCTAAACTGAGACTTGGATGTTATGTGTACTTAACAAAGACAGGCTGGTCACCCATGAAAAACTGGTCCTAACAGATGTGGAACAGGGTCTTCCCTATAGCTCAGATGGTAAAGAATCTGCCTGCAATGCAGGAGACCTGAGTTCAATCCCCGGGTCGAGAAGAAACCCTGGAGAAGGGAATGGCTACCCACTCCAGTACTCTGGTCTGGAGAATTCCATGGACAGAGGAGCCTGGCAGGCTACAGTCCATGGGGTTGCAAAGAGTCAGATAGAACTGAGCAACTAACACCACTACTACTAATAGATGTGGAGAACGAATCTGGAGTCCCCGCCAGCCCTTGAGGAAAACATATGTTAAAACTGTTTTTATTGAAGTATAGTTGATTTCCAATACTGTGTTAGTTTCAGGTGTATAACAAAGTGATTCAGCTATACATATACATGTTTTCTTTTTCAGATTCTTTTCCATTATAGGTTATTATAATACATTGAATATATTTCCCTGTGCTGTACAGTAGGTTTATTTTGTGTATATATAGTGGTAGTGGTGTGTATCTGTTAATCCCAAGCTCCTGATTTAACCTCCCCACCCTGCCCCAGGGCTTCCCTGGTGACTCAGTGGTAAAGAACCCACCTGCCAATATAGGAGATGTGGGTTCAATCCCTGGGTTGGGAAGATCCTCTGGAGAAGGAAACAGCAACCCATTCCAATATTCTTGCCCTGGGAAATCCCATGGACAGAGGAGCCTGGTGGGCTACAGTGCATGGACTCACAAGAGTCAGACATAACTTAGCGACTGACCAACAACAACCCTACCCCAAGAAAAATATCTTTGTTCCCCGCTTTGGCCATGCCGGGTGGGTTATGGGATCCCAGACCCTCAGCAGTGGAAGCCTGGAGTCCTAATCACTGGACCACAAGGGAAGTCCCAAAAAATCTCTTTTAAAAAGGAGAGACCTGGGACTTCCCTGGCAGTTCATTGGTTAACATTCTGAACTGCCAATGCAGGGGACAGGGTTTCAGGGAACTAAGATCCCACATGCCACATAGTGTGGCCAAAAAAAAAAAAAAAAAAGAGAGAAACTCAAGGTTCCTCAAAAAATTAGACATGGATTTACCATGTGACCCAATAATTTCACTTCTAGGTGTTTACCCAAGAGAACTGAGAACATGTGTCCACATAAAACCTTGTACACGAATGCTTATAGTAGCTCTGTTTACAATACCCAAAAGGCAGAAAGAACCCAAGTGTCCATCAGCAGATGAACGGGTAAAAGAAACATGGCTTATCCACATTAAGGAATAGTGTTTGTCCATGACAAGGAATGAAGTCCTGATCTGTGCTACCCTGTGAATGAACTTCAAGAACATCATGTGAAAGAAGTGAGAGAAGGCAGACAAAAAGGCCATATATTGTGTGATTCCATTTAAATGAAACCTCCAGAATAAATAAATTCACCAAGACAGAAAGCAGGTTGGTGGTTGCCAGGAGGACAGTGCTTAACGGACATGGGTTTTATTTGGGATGATTTTATTTTGGGTGATAGTTTTATTGCGGGTTTTATTTTGAAACCAGATAGAGCTCAGAGAAGGCAATGGCACCCCACTCCAGTACTCTTGCCTGGAAAATCCCATGGACCGAGGAGCCTGGAAGGCTGCAGTCCATGGGGTCGCTGAGAGTCGGACACGACTGAGCGACTTCACTTTGACTTTTCACTTTCATGCATTGGAGAAGGAAATGGCAACCCACTCCAGTGTTCATGCCTGGAGGATCCCAGAGATGGCGGAGCCTGGTGGGCTGCCATCTGTGGGGTCGCACAGAGTCGAACACTACTGAATCGACTTAGCAGCAGCAGCAGAGCTCATTGTTGCACGACGTGAATATGCTAACTGACTTGTTTATTTCCTGTTATATGCATTTCTTCCCTTTTTTTTTTTTTAATGAGGGACTTGAACCAGCAATGTCCCTTTCAGGATCATTCTTCTGCGATGCACAAAAACGTCCATTTCTAATGATGCAGTTTAAATTATGATTTGACTGCTGTTAAAGGAAAACATTCATTCCAGGCACTTGTTAAAGAAGGGTAAGGTGGGCTATATTCAGAACCTCTGTGATAAGGGCAGGGACCAGTACCTTGGGGTCTTGCAGATGGGTGGGAGGGAGCAGAGATTGAGTTCAACTGTGAATACAAAGACAAGCGGGAATATAAGCCAAGGAGTAGGGTAGGGGTCAGTGGGTGGAAGATTACTAAAAGAAAACGTCAGGGATCAGGGGAGATTCTCACTAAATCGGCCTGGCAGAATTTCCGGTGGCTAGAATGCCACACTCCCAGTGCAGGGGGACTGGGTTCGATCCCCGTTTAAGGAACTGGATCCCACATACCGCAACTGAGAGTTTGCATGCTACAACTAAAGAATCCACATGCCTCAACTAAGACCCGGTGCAGCCAAATTAATTAATTAATTAAAAAAAAAAAAACTTGCTAAGGCAGGCCAGGAGGCTCAGACATCACCTGAGGATGCTGGACAATGGGGAAGCCAAACATTTTGAAGGTGACCAGACCTGGAGGATGGGGGTTCAGGCTAAACTGACTTATCAAGATTCTTGTTACAACTGGACTTTGCATGGAAGGACAAAAGGGCCCAGGGTTTGAGACCTGGTCAAAAAGAGGGCTCAGGTGAGCCAGATTAGATCAAAGAGAGACTCCTGCTCCTTGGCACTGAATTATATGGAGTCCCGTATGTCAACTTCATGGAACCTCCCAGAGGCTCGTTCCCTCTCCTCACAGGGGTGAGAGGAGGCCACCAGCACTTTGGTGGCTTTATTTGGAGGGACTTACCTTGTCTCAAAAGTTGTGTCACCTTGTGGAGGCCCTAAAAGGCAATCCTTGGTTTTCACTGGTTCTTTTTTTCCCATTTCTCTGTATTTCCCTACATAGTTATGAAGTATGTGTGGGGTTTTTATTTATTTTAGTTTTTAGGGTTTTTTGGACCCCTGCTGTGCAGCATGCGAGACCCCTGACTAGGGATCAAACTTGTGCCCCCTGCAGCAGAAGCACAGAGTCTTAACTACTGGACCAACAGGGTTGGGTTTTTTTTTATAAAGAATGTACACATCTGTATAACTAAATCGCTTGGCTATGTGGGATTTTTATTGAGGTATAAATATGTACAGAAAAGTACATGTTATAAACTATGAATTTACGAACCAACACACTGCATCAATAAAAGAACACATCCTAGAAACCCCTGGTGCTCCCTCCCAGCTCCTCCCCACCCCAACCACAATAACTACTCGTGCAGTGTATTTTTATATTGGGGAAAAAATACTTTAAATTTAAACAAAGCAAAAATATATTAGAGATGGAAAAAATTTTAATCCAGCACTTTTTATTTGTGAGTGAAGTCACTCAGTCGTGTCCGACTCTTTGTGACCCCATGGACTGTAGCCTACCAGGCTCCTCCGTCTATGGGATTTTCCAGGCAAGAATAGTGGAATGGGTTGCTATTTCCTTCTCCAGGAGATCTTCCCAACCCAGGGATGGAACCTGGGTCTCCCGAATTATAGGCAGACGCTTTACCGTCTGAGCCACCAGGGAAGTTTATTTGTGAAGGATCTTCCAAATGGCTTAGACATGGTAAAGACAGAACTGTGAGTTTGGCCTCAAGTTGCTCCCAAGGGAAAGCAGGAGGAGGCAGCTGGCAGTAGCCATGGGATCACCTGATGGCCCCATCGCTTTCCTGGGTCAACTGGGCAGCACTTTGGCAACCCCCCACAGCGGGGCTTCAGGACTACAGATGCCTGGGCTCCATCTGCAGAGATGGTGATTTGACTGGTCTGGGCTTCAGAATTTTTCAAAGCCCTCGAGTGATTCTAATACACAGACAAATTTGGGAACCACTGACTTAGCTTACAAGGAGGATGTGAAGCCTGCCTTCCAAGCAGGTGGGCAGACTCAAAAGCCTCCCAGAGATTCTGTGACTACCACAAAAATCCATCTTATTCAAGAGCATCATGAATTGTCATGGTCCCCGCGACTATTTCACTTCTGGAAATGAGTCAGCTGTAGTACACAAGTGACACATACTCTTACAGCCTCTCCCCACATCCTCCCCGACGCCGGCGTGGGAATGTGGGAACAGTGACAAAGCTGGCTGCCACCCAGGCTCCAGGAAAGTGGGGCGTGGGGGCAGGGGGCTGGGGAAGGGAGGCTCTGCTGTTATTACAGTCACTCCCACTAGGTGGCGCCCGAGCAGACGCTCTTGTGAATATCTTTAAAAAAAAACAACTCAATTAAACCTTATTTCCCTGTGCTCCTTCTTAGTATTGAATTGGTATTTAATTACTGGTGGGATTCTGTTTTCCCTGAAAGGAAGATAAAATTGCCTTACTCTCCCCAACTCCTCCAACCCCCCCACCCCTGAGGGTTCTCACTGGGGCCGAGGGAGGGGAGGTTAACCTCTGATGTTCCTGCTCCTCCCACCTAGACACACTGTACCTTCATGATATGGGTCAGATTTCTAAGAACCTGACCGTGTGTCTATAGTGGTTGTTTGGAATAGTGGTTTAAAATTTACGGAAGAATGGGAACAGCTTGACAGCAGGAAGAAATGGGCAGAAAGGGGAGATCAAGGGGTGGAGGGCTGGAATGCTTTCATGTTACCCATCTTATGAGCTGATACTGTGCCTAAGCTAGAACTTGGGATTGGAAGAGTGTTTGGCATATATCTTTCCACCAGCCCGGATATGCCACTTATGCAAACCCTTCCTGGACAGTCACTAGAAAGACAATTAATTTTTCGTCCAAGAAAGCACCATATGTTTCTGAGAGTTCTTGACTCCCTAGGGAAGTGTTCTAATTACCTGCTTCCAAGTGATAAATCACCCTAAGCTGTAGTGGCTTGAAGCAATAATTTGCTGGGTCCTCTGCGGTATGGCGGAGAAGGCAATGGCACCCCACTCCAGTACTCTTGCCTGGAAAATCCCATGGATGGAGGAGCCTGGTAGGCTGCAGTCCATGGGGGTCACTGAGGGTCAGACACGACTGAGCGACTTCACTTTCACTTTTCACTTTCATGCATTGGAGAAGGAAATGGCAACCCACTCCAGTGTTCTTGCCTGGAGAATCCCAGGGACAGGAGAGCCTGGTGGGCTCCTGTCTATGGGGTCGCACAGAGTCAGACACGACTGAAGCGACTTAGCAGCAGCAGTAGCAGCTTCGGTATGGATGTGAGAGTTGGACTGTGAAGAAAGCTGAGTGCTGAAGAATTGATGCTTTTGAACTGTGGTGTTGGAGAAGACTCTTGAGAGTCCCTTGGACTGCAAGGAGATCCAACCAGTACATCCTAAAGGAGATCAGTCCTGGGTGTTCTTTGGAAGGACTGATGCTAAAGCTGAAACTCCAGTACTTTGGCCACCTCATGCAAAGAGTTGACTCATTGGAAAAGACTCTGATGCTGGGAGGGATTGGGGGCAGGAGGGGAAGGGGACAACAGAGGATGAGATGGCTGGATGGCCTCACCAACTTGATGGATGTGAGTTTGAGTGAACTCCAGGAGTTGGTGATGGACAGGAAGGCCTGGCGTGCTGCAATTCATGGGATTGCAGAGTTGGACACAACTGAGTGACTGAAATGAAGTGAACTGAGGGATGACTGGACTCAGTTGGGTGGTTCTCACTTAAGGACTCATGTGGTTGCAGTGTCAGTGGTCTGAACATCTGAGATGGGTCCCTCCTGTGGGACCCTTGAGGGGGGCTATCAGCTAGTTCAGCTGGGGCCAGCAGCCAGAGCTCTTGCATGGTCCCTCCAGGTGACATGGAGCCTGGGTTCCCAGAGCGACAGTCTCACGGGCATCATTCCAAGATGCCCAGCAGAAACTGTGTGGCGTCTCATGCCCTGGCTTTGGAAGTTCCAGGCTGTCACTTTCGTCACATTCTACAGCTCAAGCAAGTCACTAAGGCCAGGGCAGATTCCAGGGAAGGGAGCCAGGGCCCCTCTCCCTCGGTGGGGGAGGAGGGGTCTATGGAGGCCATATTTAGGGACTCAGTTACTTATCTCAGGAAGTGGGAACTGGGACAAATTTAGGGAACTGCTTCACCCTGAAGGAAACTGTTTTTCAGTTTAAGAACAGACTCCTTCAAATGTATTTTCAGGAAACCCCAGTGCCTGGTTGATCAAAGCCCCAGCTTCCTTGGGTGTCCGTGCTTTAACTGGAACCAGCTACCCAACCAGACAGCATTCATCCTTAAGCCCTCTCTCTCCATTGGAAGCTGCTGATTTTCCACTTCCTTCTTAATACAAGTGCTAACATTCATCATGCTCTCATTTGTGCCAGAGACTGTGCTGAGCAATGCATGCACTTAACCCGTTCCATTGAGAAGACTTGTCTTGTTGAAGTGCCTGTTAGGAGTTGCTTGCTTGCTTGTATGTTTCCAGTAACTACCACCAGCTGTGTTCTGTCCAAACCCCCTTGGTCACTTGAGTGTAAGGCTCCCTGTTAAGGCACCTCAATCTGATTTCACTTCTCCAGTCATTTTGTTTTTGTTGTTGTTATTAAGGCAGCCCCACTTGGGAGTTTAAGGCTTGTCCATTTAAAAAGTTAAACTTGGGACTCAGATGTAGAGAACAAACTTACAGATACCAAGGTGAGGGAGGGGGAGATGAACTGGGAGCTTGGGATCGACATATGTATACACCAGCTATAAAACGTAACTAAGGCGAACCTACTGTCTAGCACAGGGAACTCTGCTTAATGCATGATGGTGACCTGAAAGAAATCTAAAAAAAGAGGGAATATATGTATATGTATGAGCTTCCCAGGGCTTCCCAGATGGTGCTAGTGGTAAACAACCCACCTGCCAATGCAGGAGACATAAGACACGCGGGCTCAGTCCCTGGGTTGGGAAGATCCCCTGGAGCAGGGCATGGCAATCCACTCCAATACTCTTGCCTGGAGAATCCCCTGGACAGAGGAGCGTCATGGGCTACAGTCCATATGGTCGCAAAGAGTCAGACGGGACCGAAGAGACTTAGCACACATGAGCTTCCCAGGTGGCTCATTGGTGAAGAATCGCTGCCAATGCAGGAGACAAAGGAAATGTGGTTCAATTGCCGGGTCGGGAAGATCCCCTGATGTAGGAAATGGCAACTTACTCCAGTATTCTTGCCTAGAGAATCCCATGGACAGAGCAGCCTGGAAGGCTACGGTCCTTAGAGTTGCAAAGAGTGGGACACAACCAAATGACTGAGCACGCACATACGTATACTTAGAGCTGATGCATTTTGCTGTACTGCAGAAACTAACAGAACATTGTAAAGCAGCTATACTCCAACAAAAATTAAAGACTAAAAATAAAAGTCAAACTCGGGAATTCCCTGGTGGTCCAGTGGTTAGGACTCTTCACTTTCACTTCCAGGGCCACAGTTTCTATCCCTGGTCAGGGAACTAAGATCCCAAAAGCCACGTGGTATGGCCAAAAAAATAAATGAAGTCAAGCTTGTCTCAAATTATCGTTGCCGAAGCACAGGCCTGAGGTTTCAGCACTGAAGCAGGGACCAAGCATACCTCTCACACCACCCTCCTCTCTGCTTACTTGGGGCACTGGGGAGAGAAATGGAAAACAGAGGTGTTTCCTGTGGTCACCAGCTGGGGGCAATGATGTGGCTGTCCTGTGTCCTGGGTCTTTACTGCTGACCCAGTTCATTCTCTGGAGCAGGGTTTCTCATCCTCAGCACTACTGATGTTTAGGGCTGGATCATCCTTTGTGGTGGGGCCCTGTCCTGTGCATTGTTTGGCAGTATCCCTGGCCTCACGCTACTGGACGCCAGTTGTTCAGCCCTAAGTCTTGTACCACTCCTCAAGTTATGCAACCAAAAATGTGTCAGCCATTACCAATATGCCCTGGTTGAGAACCAGTGCTCCTTAGACTTGGTGTGCCCAAGGGGGTGCCCCGTGGGCCTACTGACAGAGACTCTCTTCCATGGGGCTCCCCTGGTTACATATTCTTGTTGACCCTTGGCCTCATGCCATATTGCTCTGAGGTGTTCCCCCGCCCCTAAACCCCAGGATCCAATTCTAGACTGCCCTGGTGGTCCACGGGTAAAGAATCCACCTCCCAACGCAGGGGACGTGGGTTCGATCCCTGGTCTGGGAAGATCCCATATGCCACAGAGCAACTAAGCCTGTGATTGCAAGTACTGAGCAGGCGCTCTAGAGCCTGTGTGCCACAACTACTGAGCCCTCATGCCTAGAGCCCGGGCTCTGCAACAAGAGAAGCCACCGCAATGAGAAGGCCAAGCATGAGCGCCAGAATAAACCGTAGCCCCTGATGGCTGCGACCAGAGAAAGCCTGCATGCAGCGATGAAGACCCAGTGCAACAAAAAGTAAAAATTTTAAAAAGCCTCAAAAAACCACCAAGACTCTGCAATTCCATCCGTACTCTGGATCCAGCTCTGGGGCTGTAGGGGAGCGGGGGTGGAGATGGTCCCAGTCCTTTGCCTCCTGGCTGACTGCCCTGGACACTCTCCAAACTTCAGGAGCCCCAGGACAGAGCCACCAGCCCACAGCCAAGTAGCCAACCCAGTGGGAGACGAGGTGTTCCTCTCTGGTGTCCCACCCACTTTACAATGACTCCACTGTGTCCCCAACCCCCTTCACTCCCACCTGTTTCCCAGAAAAGCCCGCCAAGTCTTCATGCCACCTCTCACCCCTCCCCGTCCCTTTTCCTCTGGAGGCACCAACTACCCAGGGTTGGGCCAAACTTTACAGGTTAAGGGCTCCGTCCTCTGAAAAACTGTCTTCACTCAGCCACCAGCCGCCAAGTCTGGGGGGTCCCCAGGCCACACTCACTTTTTACCAGTTTGCTACAAACCTGGGGGTTCCACCTACTCCCTCAGGTTTAATAATTCACTAGAGTGACTCTCAGAAAAGTGGTGTGCTTGCCATTACCGTTTAATGATAGCAAAAGGATACAAAGCTGAACCAGTCTCAAGCAAGGTCCGCTGGTGGGGTGGTTCCAAACTTGAAGCTTCTGACATCCTCAGGGACATGTTACCCTCTTGGCACGTCTGCTGCTGCTGCTGCTAAGTCGCTTCAGTCGTGTCCGACTCTGTGCGACCCCATAGACGGCAGCCCACCAGGCCCCGCTGTCCCTGGGATTCTCCAGGCAAGAACACTGGAGTGGGTTGCCATTTCCTTCTCCAGTGCATGAAAGTGAAAAGTGAAAGTGAAGTCGCTCAGTGGTGTCCGACTCTTCGTGACCCCATGGACTGGAGCCTACCAGGCTCCTCCGTCCATGGGATTTTCCAAGCAAGAGTACTGGAGTGGGTGCCATTGCCTTTTCCGTCTTGGCACATCAGTATGTGACAATATGCAGAGCATTGGCAACCAAGTAAGCTCACCAAGCTTAAGTGTCTGGAGTTTCTATTGCTGTTGCTGTTACTGTTGTTCAGTCCCTAAGTCAGATATGACTCTGAAACCCCATGGACTGCAGCATGCCAGGCTCCCCTGTCCTTCACTATCTCCCAGGCTTGGCTCAAATTCATATCCATTGAGTTGGTGATGCTGTCTGACCATCTCATCCTTTGCTACTCCCTTCTACTTTTGCCTTCAGTCTTTCCCAGAGTTTTTATTGCAGTTTCATTATATATGTACACCATTGACTGAATTCAATCTCCAGTTCCTCTCCCTTCCCCAGAAAGTGAAAGTGAAGTCGCTCAGTCCTGTCCCACTCTTTTCGACCCCTTGGACTGTAGCCCACCAGGCTCCTCCATCCATGGGATTTTCCAGGCAAGAATACTGGAGTGGGTTGCCATTTCCTTCTCCGGGAGATCTTCCCAACCCAGGGATTGAACCCGGGTCTCCCGCATTGTAGGCAGATACTTTACTGTCTGAGCCACCAGGGAAGTGAGCTGATAACACATGGTTTATCCTAAACCAACAGGTCGAGTTGGAGGAGTCCATTGTGAATAACTGACACTCCCATCACTTAGAAAATTCCAAGGATTTAGAGGTGGCCTCCCAGGAACCAGACAAAGACCATCCAAATGCTGGGTTACACACAGGATTCACAGAGTCAGTGCTGCATGGGATCTCCCAACCAGCCCCTGGCTGCTAGTTCTCTGAACTTACAATGTGGGGTGCATTTTACTCTTGGCAGTAGGCTCTGGCAATTCTTGGAGAGCAGGAAAGATCCTGCAGGATGCCCACCTCCATCTTGCCGCATATACATCAGCTCATTTAGTCCAGCGGGTCTCCCACACCCCTGCCCCTAGGCAGGTGTTACTGCGATCACCCTTCCACAGGTGAAGAAACCTAGGTGCAGGCTGAGAGACTCCCCAGGTGAACCAGTAGAACAGGACTGAGTCCAGGTCTGTCTGACTCCAGAGCTGCCCACTCACGAGGAGCTGAGCTCTGGCTTCCCCCGAACTCCCCTATCCCCTGGCCCCACTGTAGTCATGGCAGCTCCCCTCATGGCCTCCAAAACACCTCCCTTCCTCCTGCAAAGCCGTGTCCTGACCCTCTGCTACGGGGTTCACCACCCCGAACCCTCCCCCTGTGGTCGCCCACTCCTCGTCTGGGATGTCCCTGGCCTCTGCTCTCAATCTTCCTGACTCCAATTCCGAGAACATGCAGAACATTAGGTTCTGGGAGCTGGACGCCTGCCATAATCTCTCTCCGATCTAGAGTGCTTCCCATCCGCGTCAGACCTCAGCCTTGACTCTCTCGCGGCCGCCCCCGGACCACCAAGCCCTTCTCCAGGGCTGAAGTCCACGTGCCAGGCTGTCCTGCTCTCTCCCTCCTGCAGCCGCGCTGTCATTCAGGCCTGCCTTTAAACCCTTGAGCACCTCCTCTCGCTCCTCCGATCCGCCGTCCTGAGGCTGTGGGGAGGGGGAGGAGGGGCAGCGTTTACAGTGGGGGGCACACGCGGCTCCGTGATGCTGCCGGGACTCTGCGAACCCCCGTTTCTCCTCGGCCACGGCTCCCTTCCAGCCTCTGCCGCCAGGGGCGCTAGCCGGGCCCACACGGCCGGCGGAGCGGGAGGGCTGTGGCTTCCAGTCCGCTCCCTGGTCGGGCTCCCGAGCATCATCACCCTGATGTTTGATTCCTGGCTCCAGAGTCCCTGTGCTCGGAAAACCAGCCTCTGTGCCTCACAGAGATACCGCACCAGCTGGGCAGTGACCCCTCGGCAGAGCTCCCTGGGACCCTTCTTCCCGGCTTCTAAGGATCCCATAACCCTGACTTGTCCTCTTGGTTCTCCAGCCAAGGGAGTAGGGTAGCTGCTTCCTGTGCTTCCCCCAGAGCCTGCTTTCTGCTGCTTCTGTCCTGCAATACCCATTTAACCAATTCTGTGTTCTAAATTCTTTGTTAAAATAATGAATGTGCTTGTTTTCCTGGTTGCCCGTGACTAATAAATATGTATAAACATTTCTCCTCTTCCTTCTCTGGGGGCTCAGAATCCACCAGTGCAGGAGACCCAGGTTCGATCCCTGGGTTGGGACGATCCCCTGGAGGAGGGCATGGCAGCCCACTCCAGTATTCTTGCCTGGAGAATCCCATGGACAGAGGAGCCTGGCGGGCTGCAGTCCATGGGGTTGCAAAGAGTCAGACACAACTGAGAGACTTCACTTTTCACCTAATTATCTCCAACATGCCAGACCCTGTTCTGCTTGACATGTATGGACTCACTTAACTCTCACAAAACCCTTCTAAACAGCAATTACTATTATCCCCACTTCAACAGTGGAGAAGGCAATGGCACCCCACTCCAGTACTCTTGCCTGGAAAATCCCATGGACGGAAGAGCCTGGAAGGCTGCAGACCATGGGGTCACTGAGGGTTGGACACGACTGAGCGACTTCAATTTCACTTTCATGCATCGGAGAAGGAAATGGCAACCCACTCCACTGTTCTTGCCTAGAGAATCCCAGGGACGGGGGAGCCTGGTGGGCTGCCGTCTATGGGGTCACACAGAGTTGGACACGACTGAAGTGACTTAGCAGCAGCAGCCACTTCAACAGGGGAGAAAACTGAAGGGCAAAGGAAGTCAGAATTATTTGCTCAGGGTCACACAGCTGGTAAGAGTTGGGCCCAAGATGGCACACATGTATGCACCCGCTCAGGGTGTCCCTGGGGCATTAAGTGAACACATGGTTTCCCAGTTTATGGATGGACTAGAGCTATTTTTGGATGTTTATATCATGTGGAGGTTTTAGCTATTAGAGAGCCTGCATCACCTTGAACCTGACAAATTTAGTTTACTTGAGCCAGGAATCTTGCAACTTTCTGAATTATTTGGTCCATGATTTGTTGCAACCTACCTCCTTAGGGATTTGATTTAGGTCATACCTGAATGGTCTAGTGGTTTTCCCCATTTTCTTCAATTTAAGTCTGAATTTGGTAATAAGGAGCTCATGATCTGAGCCACAGTCTGCTCCCAGTTTTGTTTTTGCTGACTGTATAGAAGGGAAATGGCAAACCACTTCAGTATTCTTGCCTTGAGAACCCCATGAACAGTATGAAAAGGCAAAATGATAGGATACTGAAAGAGGAACTCCCCAGGTCAGTAAGTGCCCAATATGCCACTGGAGATCAGTGGAGAAATAACTCCAGAAAGAATGAAGGAATGGAGCCAAAGCAAAAACAATACCCAGCTGTGGATTGACTGGTGATAGAAGCAAGGTCTGATGCTGTAAAGAGCAATATTGCATAGGAACCTGGAATATTAGATCCATGTTGCTGCTGCTGCTGCTGCTGCTGCTAAGTCGCTTCAGTCGTGTCCAACTCTGTGTGACTCCATAGACGGCAGCCCACCAGGCTCCCCCGTCCCTGGGAGTCTCCAGGCAAGAACACTGGAGTGGGTTGTCATTTCCTTCTCCAATGCATGAAAGTGAAAAGTGAAAGTGAGGTCGCTCAGTTGTGTCTGACCCTCAGCGACCCTATGGACTGCAGCCCACCAGGCTCCTCCATCCATGGGATTTATCAAGGCAAATTGGAAATGGTCAAACAAGAGATGGCAAGAGTGAACGTCGACATTCTAGGAGTCAGCGAACTAAAATGGACTGAAATGGGTGAATTTAACTCAGATGACCATGACCATTATATCTACTACTGCGGGCAGGAATCCCTTAGAAGAAATGGAGTAGCCATCATGGTCAACAAAAGAGTCTGAAATGCAGTACTTGGATGCAATCTCAAAAACGACAGAATGATCTCTGTTCGTTTCCAAGGCAAAACATTCAATATCACAATAATCCAAGTCTATGCCCCAACCAGTAATGCTGGAGAACCTGAAGTTGAATGATTCTATGAAGACCTACAAGACCTTTTAGAACTAACACCCCCAAAAGATGTCCTTTTCATTATAGGGGACTGGAATGCAAAAGTAGGAAGTCAAGAAACACCTGGGTAACAGGCAAATTTGGCCTTGGAATACGGAATGAAGCAGGGCAAAGGCTAATAGAATTTTGCCAAGAGAACACACTGGTCATAGCAAACACCCTTTTCCAACAACACAAGAGAAGACTCTACACATGGACATCACCAGATGGTCAATACCGAAATCAGATTGATTATATTCTTTGCAGCCAAAGGTGGAGAAGCTCTATACAGTCAGCAAAAACAAGACCAGGAGCTGACTGTGGCTCAGATCATGAACTCCTTATTGCCAAATTTAGACTTAAATTGAAGAAAATAGGGAAAACCACTAGACCATTCAACTATGACCTAAATCAAATTCCTTATGATTATACAGTGGAAGTGAGAAATAGATTTAAAGGACTAGCTCTGATAGATAGAGTGCCTGATGAACTATGGACGGAGGTTCGTGACATTGTACAGGAGACAGGGATCAAGACCATCCCCATGGAAAAGAAATGCAAAAAAGCAAAATGGCTGCCTGGGGAGGCCTTACAAATAGCTGTGAAAAGAAGAGAAGTGAAAAGCAAATGAGAAAAGGAAAGATATAAACATCTGAATGCAGAGTTCCAAAGAATAGCAAGAAGAGATAAGAAAGCCTTCTTCAGGGATCAATGCAAAGAAATAGAGGAACACAACAGAATGGGGAAGACTAGAGATCTCTTCAAGAAAATTAGAGATACCAAGGGAACATTTCATGCAAAGATGGGCTCAATAAAGGACAGAAATGGTATGGACCTAATAGAAGCAAAAGATATTAACAAGAGGTGGCAAGAATACACAGAAGAACTGTATAAAAAAGATCTTCACGACCAAGATAATCATGAGGGTGTGATCACTCACCTAGAGCCAGACATCCTGGAATGTGAAGTCAAGTGGGCCTTAGGAAGCATCACTACGAACAAAGCTAGTGGAGGTGATGGAATTCCAGTTGAGCTATTTCAAATCCTTCAAGATGATGCTGTGAAAGTGCTGCACTCAGTATGCCAGCAAATTTGGAAAACTCAACAGTGGCCACAGGACTGGAAAAGGTCAGTTTTCATTCCAATCCGAAAGAAAGGCAATGCCAAAGAATGCTCAAACTACCGCACAATTGCACTCATCCACCCGCTAGTAAAGTAATGCTCAAAATTCTCCAAGCCAGGCTTCAGCAATACGTGAACCGTGAACTTCCAGATGTTCAAGCTGGTTTTAAAAAAGGCAGAGGAACCAGAGATCAAATTGCCAACATCTGCTGGATCATGGAAAAAGCAAGAGAGTTCCAGAAAATCATCTATTTCTGCTTTATTGACTATGCCAAAGCCTTTGACTGTGTGGATCACAGTAAACTGTGGAAAATTCTTAAAGAGACGGGAATACCAGACCACCTGACCTGCCTCTTGAGAAATCTGTATGCAGGTCAGGAAGAAACAGTTAGAACTGGACATGGAACAACAGAGTGGTTCCAAATAGGAAAAGGAGTACATCAAGGCTATATATTGTCACCCTGCTTATTTAATTTATATACAGAGTACATCATGAGAAATGCTGGGCTGGAAGAAGCACAAGCTGGAATCAAGATTGCTGGGAGAAATATCAATAACCTCAGATATGCAGATGACACCAGCCTTATGGCAGAAAGTGAAGAGGAACTAAAAAGCCTCTTGATGAAAGTGAAAGAGGAGAATGAAAAAGTTGGCTTAAAGCTCAACATTCAGAAAACGAAGATCATGGCATTTGGTCCCGTCACTTCACGGGAAATAGATGGGGAAACAGTGGAAACAGTGTCAGACTTTATCATTTTGGGGCTCCAAAATCACTGCAGATGGTGATTGCAGCCATGAAATTAAAAGACGCTTACTCCTTGAAGGGAAAGTTATGACCAACCTAGATAGCATATTCAAAAGCAGAGACATTGCTTTGCCAACAAAGGTCCGTCTCGTCAAGGCTATGGTTTTTCCAGTGGTCATATATGGATGTGAGAGTTGTACTGTGAAGAAAGCTGAGCACAGAAGAATTGATGCTTTTGAACTGTGGTGTTTGAGAAGACTCTTGAGAGTCCCTTGGCCTGCAAGGAGATCCAACCAGTCCATTCTAAAAGAGATCAGCCCTAGGTGTTCTTTGGAAGGAATGATGCTAAAGCTGAAACTCCAGTACTTTGGCCACCTCATGCGAAGAGTTGACTCATTGGAAAAGACTGATGCTGGGAGGGATTGGGGGCAGGAGGAAAAGGGAACGACAGAGGATGAGATGGCTGGATGGCATCACTGACTCGATGGACGTGAGTGTGAGTGAACTCCAGGAGATGGTGATGGACAGGGAGGCCTGGTGTGCTGTAATTCATGGGGTCGCAAAGAGTCGGACACGACTGAGTGACTGAACTGAACTGAACCTCCTTAACGTTTGTTTGTTTTTAATAAGGTTGTTTTTGTTTATTTATTTGGTTGTGCCAGGTCTTAGTCCTGGAACATGGGATCTTCAATCTTCATTGATGTGGGATCTAGTTCCCTGACCAGGAATTGAACCCAGGTCCCCTGCACTGGGAGCTCTGAGTCTTAGCCATTGACCACCAGGAGAGTCCCTTGTCTCCTTAATGTTTATCTTCTATCTTATCAGCCCCTATTGACCTTTTTCCTCCCTTCATGTCTTTCCCTATGAGCTCCCTCACCCCCTTGCCAGTGCTGCTATAAATCTGGAGATATGGGCAAGGAAACATCTCATTTGGCAGAACTCTAGAAGGCACTATGGTCTCACCTTGAACCAAAGTCTTCAGCAAGTATGGGTATTGGTGATGCCCTGAAATGTCTCTGACTTCCCAGGTGGAGCTACTGGTAAAGAACCCACCTACCAATGCAGGAAACATAAGAGACACTTATATCTTCACAGGTTCGATCCCTGGGTGGGGAAGATAGCTTGGAGGAGGAAATGGCAGCCCACTGCGGTATCCTTGCCTGCAAAATCCCATGGACAGAGGAGCTTGGTGGGCTACAGTCCGTGTGGTCACAGAGAGTTGGACACGACCGAAGCTACTTAGCACATATCGCCAAAGGCCTTCACCAAGAGTTCCTGGAAACCTCACAACAGACCGGTTCTGTCCTACTGAGACTCCACACTGGATTCCATTTCAGACTTTCCAGTGGCTGTCAGGGCAGCTGCTCTCTATCACTGCCCTTGCTCGAGTTGGGAAGGGTCACTCCCGGTGCGCTTGGCTCTGTCTACCCAGTATTTTGCTCTCGTCCCCAGCGTGGTTTCTGGTGTCCTATGGAGAGAATCAGCTAAGAGATCCAAATCGGTATTATTTTTAGAACTAAAGATCATTTGGTCTCAGCTTGCTTAGTCCTGTTCAGGAAATGAAAGCAGGGAAAAATCTCATATTTTTTTCAAAGTTCAAGTCAGAGTAGTGCGACCTGGAGGCAACACTTCTGAATCACTGCCTAAAACGTTTTCCTTTGTCGCAGAGACTGACCTTGTCTTCCAAAGGGTTCATTCCCCGGGGACAAGGCTGAGTCTCTTGAAACACACCCCTCTTTGTCTGCTTGTTCTCTCGGACAATTCTTTGTGTCAAATCTGAACCTGTGCTTTCTCTCCCAGTTTTTAGAATAGATGAGATTATGTTTCCATAATTTATGCTGAACCTGCAGCCCAGTTAACAACAGGTTTTGTTTTTTTTTTTTTAACTTGAAAACCGAAATTGAGTTGAATGTGGAAAATGTCCTCTTGCACTGAGCAGAGAAAGCTGTTTTTGTTTTGTTTTGTTTTTGTAGGAAATGTCCAGCACATCTGGAAGATCAGCCTGTTCTTATAGAGAAAACTTTAAAAAAAAAGAACGGGGCAAGAAAAGTCTCATTTCAAAATGCAAAAAAAAGAAAAAAGAAAAATTATTTACAAAATGAGCAGAGGTATTTTTTCCCTCGGTTCAGACCTTGTATTGGTCAGGGTTCTCCAGAGAAGAAACAGAATTGATATGATTATCTATCTATCTAGAAAGCAAAAAAATTTTTAATATTTATTTATTTGGCTTGGCCAAGACTTAGTTTCAGCATATGGGCTCTATTACAGTTCCCTGATCAGGGAACGAACCCAGGCTCCCTGCATTGGGAGAGCAGAGTCCTAGCCACTAGACCACCAGGGAAGTCCCTAGAAAGCAAATATTAAAGAACCAAATGGAAATATAAAAAAACTCCACAATCAGAGAACAAGCAGATGAAAAATAATTAAGGTAATAAAGAATTTGAATACAACTAACAAACTTGATCTAACCAACAGATGTAGGACATGCACTTCCAAACCATGGAACACCTATTCTTTTCGGATGCAGGTAGGACATTTACCTACATAGATCACGTGCCGAACCACCAAGAGAGTCTCAACACATGGCAGAAGACTGAGTTCACTTAGAGTGTGTCCTCTTACCAAGTGGAATTAAATTAGAAATCAGTCATAAATCTCTAGAAGTTTCTCAAAGTTTAAAAATCAAGCAACATACTGCTAACAATTCACATGACAAAGAAGAAATCATAGTGAACATTCCAAAGATTCTCAGATGTAAAAAAAACCACATCATTGTCAGCAAATGGCAAAGAGTTGAGAAAGCCACAGACCCAGGGCGTGGCCTCTGGGGGGAGGGGGAGGGGAAAGCAGGAGATGGGGAGGGAGGCTCAGACCCTGTCCGGCTAGGGAGTTCGGCCTTGTAGGCAGTGGACAGCCCTGAAGGCTTTTTACCAGGAAATCTGCTGTGTGTGTGGAGGGTGGGCTAGAGCCATTGGAGGGAAGGAAGGACAGAATGTGAAAGCATGAGGCCAACTGCGAGACCTCTGCCCAACATCAGAGATCAATAGCTATTTGCTGTGTCATGGGTCAGGTCCGTATATACAAGCAGAGCCCTTACTATGTGCCGGGCACCCGAAAGGCACTACCGATCCCTGCTCCAAGCACAGTGTGTGAACCGTCTTGGCGCCACGTAGATTGTCATACGCAGATTGTTAACTGGGAACACTTCCAGCAGCGTAACCGAAATGTTCATTCTTTATGAAGCGTCACATTAAAACAGAGCACGTAGTTCTTGATGCCAGGCTAAGATTAAATGCCTAGCTTGACAGCACTTCCAAAGACATTCTGTACCTAAAGCCCAGCCTCCTCCCTCCACGCCTGAGGCAGTTTGGGAGGGCAGCTGCTTCTCATCAGTAGCCCCCCAAACAGTTATTACAAATTCATCTCTTTTTTTGAAGTCTGTTTTTGGTGTAGACCATTTTTAAAGTCTTTACTGAATTTGTCACAACACTGCTTCTGCTCCATGTCTTGGTTTTTTGGCCATGAGGCATGTGGAACCCCAGCACCCCAACTAGGGATCGAACCTATACCCCCTGTGCTGGAAGATGAAGTCTTAACTGCTGGACCACCAGGGAATTCCCCCTAATTCATCTGTTGTGGCCCTTCCAGCCTATCACTGGAGAAATAAGAAGTTTGTAGGAATTTAGACATTCAAGCTTTGTGAAGATGAGGACTTCCAATCTCAAATTTTGTACATTTATTTTCATCAGAGACTTCTAAACATGAGATGCGCTGGCTAAACATGGTCTCTCTGGTCCAGAGACACAAGGATGAAAGAACACAGAGTCACCCACACCTTTGGGGCTAACAGTCTGGTGGGGAGATAATCACCCAAAAATGGGGACCAGTGGGGACAGGCTAAAAGGCTCTAAGAGAAAGCTCCCAGCATAATGTGCTTTAAATCAGATAGATGGGGATCTCCTGTCCTCTGTGACCAAGCAGAGGCGGGTGGTCCGGAACTGGCAGGGCAGCTCTGCTTCCTGAGGTCACCCAGCAACTCAGGTGATAAGCTGACGCTGCTGTCCTCAACACATGGCCTCCACCTCCAGGTCCACAGGGCTTGCTCCAGTGATTGTCATTTCCCAGTAGTGAAATGACAGACCAGGGGCACCAGATGCCTGCACATTGCACACATCACTTCTATTCTCATTCCCTTGGCCACATGTGTTCACGTGGCCACCCTAGCTGCAAGGGAGGCTGGGACCTGACACTAGCTGGGCTGGTTCTAACACTGAAAGGAAGAAGGGAGATTGGGTACAATCTCGTGATTGGAGATCCTCACAATATACACATCTTTGAGTGTGAGTTCAGTTGCTCAGTCGTGACCAACTCTTTGTGACCCCATGAACCACAGCACGCCAGGCTTCCCTGTCCATCATCAACTTCTGGAGTCTACCCAAACTCGTGTCCATTGAGTTGGTGATGCCATCCAACCATCTCATCTTCTGTTGTCCCCTTCTCCTCCCGCCCTCAATCTTTCCCAGCATCAGGGTCTTTTCAAATGAGTCAGCTCTTCGTATCAGGTGGCCAAAGTATTGGGAGTTTCAGCTTCAACATCAGTCCTTCCAATGAACGCCCAGGACTGATCTCCTTCAGGATGGACTGGTTGGATCTCCGTGCGGTCCAAGGGACTCTCAAGAGTCTTCAACACCACAGTTCAAAAGTATCAATTCTTCTGTGCTCAGCTTTCTTTATAGTCCAACTCTCACATCCATACATGACTACTGGAAAAACCATAGCCTTGACTAGAGAGACCTTTGTTGACAAAGTAATGTCTCTGCTTTTTAATATGCTGTCTAGTTTGATCATAAACTTCCTTCTAAGGAGTAAGTGTCTTTTGATTTCATGGCTGTAATCACCATCTGCAGTGATTTTGGAGCTCCCCCAAATAAAGTCAGCCACTTTTTCCACTGTTTCCCCATCTATTTGCCATGAAGTGATGGGACGGGATGCCATGATCTTAGTTTTCTGAATGTTGAACTTTAAGCCAACTTTTTTACTCTCCTCTTTTACTTTCATCAAGAAGCTCTTTAGTTCCTCTTCATGTTCTGCCATAAGGGTGGTATCATCTGCATATCTGAGGTTATTGGTATTTCTCCCAGCAATCTTGATTCCAGCTTGTGCTTCATCCAGCCCAGCGTTTCTCATGATGTACTCTGCATATAAGTTAAATAAGCAGGGTGACAATATACAGCCTCGACGTACTCCTTTTCCTATTTGGAACCAGTCTGTTGTTCCATGTCCAGTTCTAACTGTTTCTTCCTGACCTGCATACAGATTTCTCAAGAGGCTGGTCAGGTGGTCTGGTATTCCCATTTCTTTAAGAATTTTCCACAGTTTATTGTGATCCACACAGTCAAAGGCTTTGGCATAGTCAGTAAAGCAGAAAGAATGACAGGACAGAACCAAAGCAAAAACAACACCCAGCTGTGGATGTGACTGGTGATAGAAGCAAGGTCCAATGCTGTAAAGAGCAATATTGCATAGGAACCTGGAATGTTAGGTCCATGAATCAAGGCAAATTGGAAGTGGTCAAATAGGAGACGGCAAGAATGAATGTGGACAGTCTAGGAATTAGCGAACTAAGATGGACTAGAATGGGTGAATTTAACTCAGATGACCATTATATCTACTACTGATGCCAAAGGGAAGAATACAAGGCATGAAACTGAAGACACAGGCAGGGATCAGACCTTAAGCTTTGGCTTTA
The DNA here is from genome assembly GCF_029378745.1 of Bos indicus. Taxonomy (NCBI): domain Eukaryota; kingdom Metazoa; phylum Chordata; class Mammalia; order Artiodactyla; family Bovidae; genus Bos; species Bos indicus. Next base: position 56,659,566 of record NC_091778.1, read on the forward strand.
TTCTAAAAGTGACAGGGAACCTCTGATACCTTTTGGGAGGAGTCACTATCAGATCTGTATATGTAAATCCCAGGCTGGCTTATGTGGAGAACAGGTGAATGTAAAGAAGAGGTCATTATGAATGGAACCAAGTAGGGAGGAGCTGGCTACCCTAGTGAGACACCTATCACAGGGCTAAGAAGGTGGGAGGGCTTCCAGAAGTTTTGGAAAGTAGAAAACACAAAACTTGGTTGGTACCCCACTCCAGAACCCTCTTCTTCTGCTCTTTTTCCTATTTTTTTCTTCTGTGGTAGCAAGGATAACAATCCTCCAAAGATGTTGACATCTGGATCCCCTTGTCGATGAAAACAATCAATAAACAATTTAAGGGACTTTCCTGGTGGTCCAGTGTTTAAGACTCTGCATTTCCACAGCGGTTTGATCCCTGGTCAGGGAAGTTCCATATGCCTCGGAACAAAACAAAACAACAACAAAAAACTGTAATAGGAAAAGAAAAGAAAAAAAAGAAAGAAAAAAATAGGAAAAGAAAACAGTATTATTTGAGACAAACTATAGGCAATGGCACCCCACTCCAGTACTCTTGCCTGGAAAGTCCCATGGATGGAGGAGCCTGGTGGGCTGCAGTCCATGGGGTCACTGAGGGTCAGACACGACTGAGCACTTTCGATTTCACTTTTCACTTTCATGCATTGGAGAAGGAAATGGCAACCCACTCCAGTGTTCTTGCCTGGAGAATCCCAGGGACGGGGGAGCCTGGTGGGCTGCTGTCTATGGGGTTGCACAGAGTCGGACACGACTGAAGTGACTTAGCAGCAGCGTAGGCTGGAGGACAGCCTCCCAGATAACTCTGAGGAACTGCTCCAGAGAAGCATGGTTTTCAGCACAGTTTTATGTCTTATTAGGACAAAGAGTGCCAAAGAATTGACGCTTTTGAACTGTGGTGTTGGAGAAGACTCTTGAGAGTCCCTTGGACTGCAAGGAGATCCAACCAGTCCATTCTTAAGGAGATCAGCCCTGGGATTTCTTTGGAGGGAATGATGCTGAAGCTGAAACTCCAGTACTTTGGCCACCTCATGTGAAGAGTTGACTTATTGGAAAAGATTCTGATGCTGGGAGGGATTGGAGGCAGGAGGAGAAGGGGACGACAGAGGATGAGATGGCTGGATGGCATCACTGACTCGATGGACTTGAGTCTGAGTGAACTCCGGGAGTTGGTGATGGACAGGGAGGCCTGGCGTGCTGCGATTCACAGGGTCGCAAAGAGTCGGACACGACCGAGTGACTGAACTGAACTGAACTGAGGACAAAGAACATTAAACAAGTCATCAAGACATTCTTTCAAAATTGAAAAAAAAAAACAAAAACAAAACAGATCAGCAGGAACACAGTGACTCACGGCCTTGTGCCTGGGAAGGGAGTCTTATCATTGAGAGTAAGCAACAGTGGCTTCCCAGAGGGAGGCATTCAATCTTTATTTTTAACGTGTACATTCTTTACTTTGCCCCGATAAAGAATCTGCACCGTGGGAGGCCCGGGTTCGATCCCTGGTTCCAGAAGAGCCCCTGGAGAAGGAAATGGCAACCCACTCCAGTATTCTTGCCTGGAGAACCCTATGGACAGGAGCCTGGCTGGCTACAGTCTATGGGGTCGAAAAAAGTCGGACACGACTGAGCGACTAACACTTTTACTTTCATTCTTTACTTCTGGTCAGTGTGCCCTTTTCCTTAATAATTAAAACAGATGTACACTGTAATTTTCATAAGCCACTAACAGACTGTTATAGTTAGTATAAAATTCAAGTTAACTCATGTATAAGCCAGAATGACTTCCCATACCTCAATATGTGAAAATTTATCATCCCGAACCAGCGAGTCGATTACTTACACAGTACAAGTGACTTCACAGATGAGATGAGATTAGGTCCTTGACATGGGGACGTTTTACTGGATTCTCCAATTGGATGCAATGTCATCACAAAAGTCCATAAGATGGGGGCAGGGATGTCAGAGTGGGTAAAGATATGTGAATGGAAGCAAAGATGAAAGAGAGAGATTTGAAGAAGATAGGTTGTTGGTTTTGAAGATGGGGACCACTAGCCAAGGAGAGAAGTGGTCTCTAGAGAGTGGAAAAGGCAAGGAAATGCATTTTCTTCCAGAACCTTCAGAAGGAAATCAGCTTGCCAACACCTCCATTGTAGGACCTTTGACCTCCAGAACTGTAAGATTGTATAAGTTTGTGTCATTTTAAGCCACTTCATGGCTCAGATGGTAAAGAATCTACCTGCAATGCAGGAGACCCGGGTTTGATCCCTGGGTTGAGAAGATCCCCTGGAGAAGGGAATGACAACCCACTCCAGTATTCCTGCCTGGAAAATCCCATGAACAGAGGAGCCTGGTGGGCTAGAGTCTATGGGGTTGCAGAGTCGGACACAACTGAGTGACTGACACTTTACTGTTTTACTTTTAAGCCCCTTTGTGGTAATTTATTACTGCTGCAATAGGAAATAAATACAACTTCTAACATACTATATAATTTACTCAATTATTATGTTTACTTTTCAATTTCTCTCCCCCTGAGAGATGTTCCTCTCCAGGGTAGGAATTTTTGTCTTTTTTTTTTTTATCTCTAAAGAATCCCAAACTACTTAAAATGGGCCTGGCAAACAGCAGATGGTCAGTCAATGTTAATATATGGATAAATGGATATAGAAAGTGAAGGAAAGGAAAACGTGGAGGCTTCTCTGGAGCTTTATTGACTGGGAACCTCATGTTATGTTTACTCACAGAAGGAAGAGAGGAGCAGGTCAGTTTGGAGAGAATCAAGAAAATAAAGATGGGTTTAGTTTGAGGTTTGAGGGGAGATATAAATAGATAGATATGCGATGGCACCCCACTCCAGTACTCTTGCCTGGAAAATCCCATGGACGGAGGACCCTGGTAGGCTGCAGTCCATGGGGTCGCTAGGAGTCGGACACGACTGAGCGACTTCACTTTCACTTTTCACTTTCATGCATTGGACAAGGAAATGGCACCCCACTCCAGTGTTCTTGCCTGGAGAATCCCAGGGACGGGGGAGCCTGGTGGGCTGCCGTCTCTGGGGTCGGACAGAGTCGGACACAACTGAAGCGACTTAGCAGCATGACCTGAGGGACTTCCCTGCTGGTCCAGTGGCTAAGACTCCACACTCCCAATACAGGGGGCCTGGGTTCACTCCAGGGTCAGAGAACTTGATCCCACATGCCTCAGCTAAGAGTTCGCATGCCACAACTAAAGATCCCAAGTGTGCAACTGTGACTCAGTGCAGCCAAAATAAATATTTACAAATAGATATTGCTTAAAAAAAAGAAGAGAAAAATGTGTCAGTAATTCTGCAGAGGCAGCTGGAATGTGGGTCAGGCTGCTAACAGGCCCTGGGGCAGTTAAGTTTCCAAATCTTGAAGCTTGAGGCTTGGGAGGCTTCACGAGAAGCACTATCAAGTGCTCCCTCAGGCTTAATGTCACAACAGGGAGAGTCCTCAGAATCAGAAGAAACAGGAGATCAGCCTTCCTCCCCAATCCCGGGGCAACTGATAAACAGTGACTCAAATGTTTCCTCATCCTTTAACTTTCTTCTTGGATCTTAATTGACAGGGATGGATTGTGTGCCTCTGGAACTCGTAACACCGCCCCAGACACTGGGAAAGACAAAAGCACTAACTGGTACAGGGTCTTTCCCTAAGAGTACTTACATCCTGGTTGGAAAGTCAGACACTCACAAAACTAAAATAGAAGCAACTATACACGGTGCCATGCATAGTACCGTCCAGCGGGCGAGGGTGGCTTACTGTGGCTCAAGTATCTAGAAAGACCCAGTGGAGCAGATGTCACGTGAGTGGGTCTTCGAGGGCCACGGGCACAGAGAAAGGCTTTTCTGACCGAGAGCAAAGACTGCCAAGAACGCTTTGACTCGTTCAGAGAGCCTTGCCTAACGTACAGATTCCAGATTGGAGTCTGTTTGGGGAATAAACACTTGATACACCACCTTTTGGGCATTTTAGTATCCCAGGCAACCTCCCAGTCCAGCGTATGCGCCTCGCAGGGCTCTCGCGCAGTGTTACCATAGACGCTCAGGGCTAGATCGTCAGCCAGCGCAGAGGCGGACATTTTGGGTCCTGGCAGGGAAAAGTTGGACAGGCTGGTACCACTAAAAAGTCAGTCTGCACCGCCCAAGAACGTGAGAGCAAAAGAACCCCCGTGGGGAGACAGGATCAAAGTGGCGAAACGAATCTTTAGTGGCTTCCTAGGAAAAAAATAAGCTTGTGGAGAGTTGCCCACCGCCCTGCCCTCACCTAAGATGGCGATCGTGCGGGCACTCTAGCTGCGCCTTTCGGATTCCCAGAGGGGGCGGAGCCCTCGTCGCTATCTTTGAGGTGATCGGCGGCGCAGGTTACTTCGCTCTCTGGTCGCGCCTGATTCCTCAGCGAGTGGCCTTTGGTACGAGGAGGTTGGGGGTCTCGAGACTCTCCCCGCCCCCCGCCCCCAGTGTCGGTTTTCTCGGCGCCTTCGCTGCGCTGGCCTCGCGGCCGCCTCCGTCAGAACCGCTCCCCGGTGCAGACCCGCGAGGGCCGGCTGTAACCGCGCCCCCGGGCCGGACGATGCCTAGGAAGCTGCTGCTGCTGCCCCCGCTCTCCGTGTCCTCCGCTTTCCGCGCCCCGCGAGCCTGCCCCGCCGCCCGCCCCGCCATGAACGCCGCCCGCACCGGCTACCGAGTCTTCTCTGCCAACTCCACGGCCGCCTGCACCGAGCTGGCCAAGCGCATCACCGAGTAAGGGGCGGGGAATAGCGGATGTCCCGGGGGGCCCCTTCCTTTCGGGGAGACCGTCCTTGCTCCTCTTCGCCGCCACATCCCCCGACCGGGGCGAGGGATGATTTGGCCCCTTCATCCTGCCGCCCCCACCCTCAGCCCCGACCCCAACTCTGAAGCTGAAAACGCGTTGGGCCGGTTGGCTATTAACTGGCTTCTCCCCCAGCCCACCCCTCGGGTCCTTGGAGCGCTCGCCCTGCTTTCGGCTCCCCACTCCCACCTCCCAGGCGGTGGAAACCCCCGCCCCGCCAGATTAGAACTTTGTGGGATCGGGGGCGGCTCTGGGTTTGGCTGCTTTTCCCACGGTTGGAGTTGACCTCTGGATCTGATCGCTGCGGTTCCCAAGTCTTCCCACCCGGGGAGACGGAGGCCGGCACGTAGTTAAAACATCGGGTGCAGTAGATGGGGGTGGCTGGGGGCGGCCTTGCAAGTGAAAGACCCTCGAGGCCCAAGATGCACGGACTGAAGCAGACGTGTAGGGGAGGGCAGTGAGGAGAAGGCAACCCCGGGGAGCAGATTTATCGCAGCTGATGATTGAAACGACAGGTCTAACCGTAGTCTGTAAGTCAGTTAGGTTCGATCAGTCTAAAGTCTTTGCTTTTTCACTTGTTCACCTAAGGAAGCCTCCAGCCTCGAGTGGCATTTGGGGTCTTAGGACCTTGGGCGTCTTGCCCCTGGGCAAGAGACTTGATTTTCCTGAACTTCATTGTAAGATAGAGACAGTTCCTTCTACTGGGCCCAGAACATTGTCAACACGAACCAAATAATGGTTCATGCCTTCAAGCGTCTAGCAGAGCAGAGGTTCATAGTGGCCCTCTGAATAATACATGCTTACTAAATGGCCTCTTTTCTAGTTGGCTCTTGTAGAGAGTTCCAGAGCCTATTGTAGAGAAAGAACCTTCTGAGGCCTTTGCAAATAAAGTTGTTAAAAAAATAAATAAGCTTGTTTTTTAACTTTTAAAGTCATTTTCACGTTTTAAACAACTTTATTAGAGTTCTGTGGGGTTTTCAGAGTTATAAGTAATGCATGAATATATTTTAAAATTCTAGATGAAAAATGTAGAAGAAAGGGGAAACTTTAGTCATATTATCTCAGTAATGCCTGTGTTCTTTTTAGTTAGTTTTAAATGAGATTAGAAGAGTGTAAAAAAACAAACAGTCCTTTTGCAGTCTACTACCTCGTTTCCATTCCTGACCACTGATTATTTGTCTTTCCTTCTGAGGCCAACTAAAACACTAATTTTAAATATAAAGCTTGTGTTTGTTTATTTTGGGTCACATTTACCACAGTGACCTTGCTGAAAGAAACCAGAGCGGGGAGGGCAGAATTAAATAGTCAATGGTTTTGCCTTGGTCTTTTATATATATATATATATATATATATTTGGTTCTTGAAAAAATTGTTCCAGAAAAGTTTTAAGTTTTAACCATTTTTAAGTGTGTAATTCACTGGCATTAAGTACATTCACAGTGTTGTGTGATTATCAGCACTGTTCATTTCTAGATCTTTTTCATCATTTCAAATAGGAACTCTGTACTCTCTTTAAGTACTAACTCCCCTTTATCCACCCCTCCCAGTCCCTGGTAACCTCTGTTCTATTTTCTGTAGCTGTGAATGTTCCCATTCTAAGGTCTTCCTATACATGGACTCATACAATATTTGTCTTTTTGTGTCTGACTTTTTTACTTAGAATCTTTTTTTTTTTTCAATCGAGGTTCATCAATAATGTGGGCTTCCCTGGTGGCTCAGTGGTAAAGAATCTGTCCACAATGTGGGAGACCTGAGTTCAGTCCCTGGGTTGGGAAGATCCCCTGGAGAAGGGCATGGCAACCTACTCCAGTATTCTTGCCTAGAGAATCCCTGTGGACAGAGGAGCCTAGCCGGGCTACCGTCCATGGGGTCCCAAAGAGTCAGACACAACTGAGCAACTAAGCACATAGCACATCCGTATTGTAGCATGTACCAGAGTTTCATTTCTTTTTAAGACTGAATAATGTTCTGTTGTATACTTGGCTGGAGTGTTTTTAAACAGATTGTAGAACATAAACAACAACCGATTATCAACAGCCCTTATTTCACTCATAAAAATGGTAATACTGACTCATAACTGAAAACAAACAAAACCCATTATTAATTCCTTTGTCTACTCTCATGTCTAGTCCTAATGTATTTCACTGTGTGTGTTAGTCACTCAGTCACGTCTTTGCGACCCCACAGACCGTAGCCCACCAGGCTCTGTCCATGGGGGCAAGAATACTGGAGTGAGCTGCCGTTTCCTTTTCCAGGGGATCTTCCCGACCCAGGGCCTGAACCTGGGTCTCCTGCATTATAGGCAGGTTCTTTACCATCTGAGCCACAAGGAAAGCATATTTCCTAGATTGTCTCAAAAATGAGTTTTCTACTTGCTTTGTTCTAATCAGGATCCAAACAAGATTCATATTGCGTTTGGTTAATGACACGGAAGTCTGATGCTTTTGACCACTGAGGCATTTACCTTTGGCTTGTGTTTTTGGAATTATTGCTGCTAACCACGTATTTGTTTGCAATCGATTTTGCAAGACAATTATTATTCGAAAAATGATGGAACTAGATGTTAAACTTTGGTTGTGGGCTCTTCCCAGTAAAGTGGTGTGTTACAGAATGGTGAGCTCTGGAAGCTGCTCATGGAATGACAGCGGAGTTTTAGTTCTTAATGAGTTAAATTTTCTAAATTTTTTTTTTTTTGGTAAAAGAATGCTGATGTATTCGGAGAAGGTGATGGCACCCCACTCCAGTACTCTTGCCTGGAAAATCCCATGGACAGAGAAGCCTGGTAGGCTGCAGTTCATGGGGTCCCTAAGTTGGATACGATTGAGCGACTTCACTTTCACTTTTCACTTTCATGCATTGGAGAAGGAAATGGCAACCTACTCCAGTGTTCTTGCCTGGAGAATCCCAGGGACGGGGGAGCCTGGTGGGCTTCCATCTGTGGGGTCACACAGAGTCGGACTGAAGTGACTTAGCAGCAGCAGCTGATGTAGTTATTGTAGTCTTTTTGTTAAACACGTGCCTGTGAACTGGAGTTTTTCTAAAAAGAGCCTTCATTCTTCTTTTTCAATTGTTTATTTTTTGGCTGAGTTACACAGCATGTGGGATCTTAGTTCCCTGACCGGGGATTGAACCCCAGTCCCCTTCGTTGGAGTTGTGACTTCTCTGATGGTCCAGTGGTTAAGACTCTGCACTTCTGAAAGGGGCTTAATTGCTTTTTTTCTCCCTTTAGGCGTCTTGGTGCTGAATTGGGGAAGTCTGTGGTTTATCAAGAGACCAATGGAGGTAAGTTAAACTTCTTAAACATTCTTTGTCCTTCAGGCTCTGTTTAATTGACTGGCATGTTTTTAAAAGGCGAGTGTTACTAATATTTAACACAGAAATCCGTTGCTCTTTAACAATAGGGTTGGAAAGTTTTCAGTACTTCTAAACCTTGACTGGAGAAGGCAATGGCACCCCACTGCAGTACTCTTGCCTGGAAAATCCCATGGACGGAGGAGCCTGGTGGGCTGCAGTCCATGGGGTCGCTAGGAGTCAGACACGACTGAGCGGCTTCACTTTCACTTTTCACTTTCATGCATTGGAGAAGGAAATGGCACCCCACTCCAGTGTTCTTGCCTGGAGAATCCCAGGGACAGGGGAGCCTGGTGGGCTGCCGTCTCTGAGGTCCCACAGTTGGACACGACTGAAATGACTTAGCAGCAGCAAACCTTGACTTCTTGTTGTCTCCTTAAGTCTTCTTTCCTGTTGTTCCAAGGTAATGCAAATATCTTATCATTTTAGAATGAAAAAAGTGATGGAAGAGATTTTTCTTCCTTATTTTGCTGTATTTGATACAGACTTTCTACATTTATCTGTCTCACTAAGTCATCAAATGGTGTTAAGAGCCATCTGTACTAGATAGGTAATGACTTACTTTAAAAACCTCTTTGAGTTAGTTTTATCTCTCATTTTTTCTCTCAAGTCTTGTCAAAGCTCACCCTGGGTTAGTCACCACTTTTTGTTGCTGCCTAAGTTTTTTGTTCCGAACCAGGCGAAGGATGTGGGGCTCTTAATTCCCAGCCCAGGGTGGAACCTGCATCTCCTGCAGTGGAAGCGTGAGGTCCACTGGACCTCCAGGGAGATCCCCTGCCTGGGCTTCCAGGGAGAGCTGGAACATAAAGTAATACTGCTTGAAGGCCCTTTGTTGATAGCCGTGTTCCAGGAATAAACGCCCAGCTGGGAATTATTTTTGCAAAGTGGAAAGCCTTGGATTCATGTTTCTGTGTTTGCTCAGGAGATAATTAAGATGAAACTGATGTTTGGGGAGCTAAAAAAGCAAAGTATTGGGTAGTAATGTAAAGCATACGTTCTGGAGTGTATACAAGTTACATCTGTGTTATATAATCAACCCCCAGAAACCCTTAATCCAGCTTCCACACTCAATAGCTGTTAACTTGGTGACTTCAGAAGCTTTCCTGCCAGGGCAAGTCAGGAGATGCTTATTTTGATTTTTGTTGTTGTTGTTGTTATACACATGCCTGTGAACTGGAGTTTTTCTAAAAAAGAGCCTTCATTCTTCTTTTTCAATTAATTTGTTTATTTTTTGGCTGAGGTGTGCAGCATGTGGCAGTCTTAGTTCCCCGACCCGGGATTGAACCCCAGTCCCCTTCATTGGAAGCGTGACTTCCAGTGAAGGTGAGTGCATATAGGTGAGATAGCCTGTTTAACAGTAACAGGTTCGGTTCATTGTGATGGCATTTGGGGATCTCATAAATGAAGCATTGTAGGAAAGGAGGGAGGTTTGGGGAGCACCTTTTTCTCCATCTTCCCATCACTGTTCTGGGCCTCCTCTCTCTCTCGTGCTGTCAAAGCAGCTTCTTAACAGGCCTTCTTACTTGCATTTTCAGCCTTTAGTTTGTTCTGCTCCCCGCCAACGCGTTATTTCCACAATGCAAACGTTTTTGACTTACCTCTGCTTCACATTTTACAGGCTAGAGTTCAGTCTCCTTAGCAGTCGTGTTGGGGCCCTTTGGGACCTAGGTTCTGCCCATCTCACCTGCTTCACCTCGCATTACACCCATGAGCATGTCTTGTGTGCTCTGCTCAGGAATCCATTTGAAATCTGCCTGCTCCCCTCACTACCTCCACTGCTGCTGCTCTGGTCCAGCGCACTGTCTGTCACTTGCCTGGACTCCAAAAAACGTCCTGGAGTGGCTCTCCAAGTAGCCACTCCTGCTTTGCCACCATTCTCTTTACGCAGTAGCCAGTGATCCCACGAATCCTCCAGTGGTTCTCCTATCTACTTTGGAATAAAATCCAGACTCTTGGGAAGTCTGGCCACAGTTGGCTCCCTGCCCTCCTCTCTGTCTCCTTCTCCTCTTTCAGTCTGTCTCCAGATGCACAGTGATACCCCTGCCCCGGCTTGGCACACCCTGCCCCCGCTGTTCCTCACTTGCGTTCCCGCTACATGGTCCAGCCTGCGGTGAGGCCGTCGTCCCCAGGCGTTTCTCCTCTCTCGTGGCTGGGCTTTCTCCTACATACTGGCCTGGAGTGTTTGCCAGTCTGTGGCACTGCATTGTCTCTCCCGGGTCACTCTGTGTCCCCTTGGTCCAGTCCTCCTCTTTGGGACCCCAGCTCAGGGCCTGAAACAGAGGAGGCCACGGCGTTGTTAAAAGAACAATACAGATATTAACCCTTGGCCTCTTTAATTGCTGAATACTTTTCCCTGAGCATCTTGTGTTTATTTAGTGACGGATTTTCTTTTCTGGACCCTGAGATTTTACATAGACCTGATTATTGCTTTTGCCTTCTAGTCTATTTTTGGCTTATTTTCCCCTGAGCTTGACTTTTTTTTTTTCAGTACATGTCATTCCCAGATCTATTAAGAATTTATTTTGGTACACTAAGTGAAGTGTTGATTTAAGTTCAGTTCAGTCGCTCAGTCATGTCCGACTTTTAGCGACCCCATGGACTGCCGCACGCCAGGCTTCCCTGTCCATCACTAACTCCCGGAGCTTGCTCAACCTCATGTCCACCCAGTTGGTGATGCCATCCAGCCATCTCATCCTCTGTGGTGCCCTTCTCCTCCTGCCTTCAATCTTCCCAGCATCAGGGTCTTTTCCAATGAGTTGTTGTTTAGACTCCTTACTGCCCAATTGCTTACTCCAATTGCTGCCCAATTCTTACACCATTCTTACAGCATGAAGTACTTTTCCTTAAAACTATAGAACATTTTTATTTTTCAGAAACAAGAGTTGAAATACAAGAATCTGTTCGTGGCCAAGATATTTTCATTATACAGACAATACCCAGGTAAGAGCACGACTTTATCCCTTTTCCTCTAAAAATCTTAGTGATGTACCTTGCTGTCTCTTCATGTGAACTTCAGTTTTCTCTAAATTTAAATGTGTTTGTATGTTAAATGCTTTCTAAAATACGATATATATGTATGTGTTTGCATGCATACAGACACACACATCCGTCTTTTGGAATTCTTTCCGTGCTTGTCACACTGTACTTAACCGCTGTGTGTTTCCTTGATCATCTTTTCCAAGCTTGAAGCTCCTCAAGGACAAAATATCCTCCCTCCATTTGCCAGGGTCTGTCTGTTCCGCTCTACTGAGAGCCCTTGTTGTTGTTAAATGCGGTGCATAGCTGCTCTGGTTCATATCCACTGAGGCTGGTTTTTGCACTGCATTTAATTTTGCACAGTGGCTGGTCCCCCCGACCGTCTCTATTGCAGACACCATCTACTCCTCCTCTCCAGGCAGGAGGACAGGCCCTGGCAGAATCCTGGCATGCCTGAGTGTGAACTTCCCGTGGGGTTCTCTCCTCTCAGCCCCTCACTGGGATGGGGTTGGTGTCTTTGAAAAATCCAGACCTTCACATCTCGATCAGTTCAGTTCTTGAGATTGTGTTAGTGATAAGCAGGGCACTGGGTGCCCCAGCACGTGGACGCATTACACGCATCACTTTTAATCCTCGTGTGTCAGTCCTACGTGGCTGCTCTTGTTTGGTCCCTGTGATTCTGAGATTTATAATAAGAAATATGGATTTGGTCTTCCTGTCCTGGCGCAGAGCTCCTAAAACTGTTGGAACTTCCTCCGTGAGAATAGCAGTCAAAGTATCTCCATTATTCAGAACAAGCCCCTTTCAGTTACCCCTGAATTATGTTAATGCAAGGAGTTTTTGGAAATCCCCTGGATAAACCCAGGATGGGGGCTGGTTCCTGGGGGCACCAACCTTGTGATGAGAGGGTGGGTACCTTCAACCTAGCCCCTGTGACCTCTGGGGAGGAGTTGAATCCGTCTCCAGTGGCCATGATTTGACCACTTGTGCCGGTATCATGAAGCCTCCATAAAACCCCCAGAAGGCCTGGGTGTGGAGAGCTTCTGGGTTGGTGAAGATGGGGGTGCTGGGAGGTGGGTGCTCACAGCAAGGTTGGGGACGCTCTGCACCCTTCTGCCATACAGCATGCAGGATCTTTGTTCCCCCACCAGGGATCAAACCCGTGCCCCCCTGCAGTGGAAGCACCAAGGCCTAACCGCTGGGTCTCCAGGGAATTCCCTGAGTTCTTCTTTTTATTATTATTATTAATTTGCTCTAGCAAACTAATCGGAGCTGAGGAGTGGGTCCTAGGAACCTCTCAATTTATAGCAGGTTGGTTAGACACAGGTGACAGCCTGGACTTGCCCATATCTGAAGTGAGGAAGGGTGGTCCCATGGGACTGGGCTCTTAAGCTGTGGGATCTGTTGCTATGTCCAGAGAGAGACAGTCAGAATTGAACCGAATGGTAGGACACCCAGCTGGTGCCCCCAAGATTCTGAGAACTACGTGTCTATGGGAAAACCCCAGCACATTTAGTGACCAGCAGTATTAAGTGTTGTGAATGTACAGAGAAGGAAAAAACCTTTTCCTTACAGTCCCCTCTGATGGGATTGAGAAAGTTGGGCCTGCAGGAAGCTGAGGACCACAGGGTCATGGAGAACGTGATCTGAACCCTAGTATAAAGAGTTTCCTTGTACACTGATAACTGGTAGCTACTCAGTATTTTATTTTTAATATTTTTTTCTGATTATAGGAGTAATACTCATTTCTAAAAACACAAGCTTTATAGAAACGTGTATCAGAAAATAAAAATTCCCCAGCCCTCATCCACCCCCTAGTCTTCTGAGATAACTAGTTTAAGTAGGTGTTTGTTCCTCTCTGTGGGATATGTACAGACAAATTTAGGCTCCATCATTCAGGTGATCCTCGAAACCAAAATAAAAGCCATTTTAATTTCCCTGCGTGGCTTAGATTTCAAAAGGGTGTGTAACGAGGCCCACCTCTGCCCTCCTTGGCCCTCAGCCACTCCGCATCCCTCCCTGGATGTGGCAAGTGTCATCGGGTTCCTAGGCATCCTTTCAGAGACTCTGCATGTTCAAGCAGTTGTGTATATGTTTTTCTTAATTTTTTGCATAGAAGGAGCCTGATAGGGAGTTCCCTGGCAGTCCGGTGGTGAGGACTGTACCCTTCTACTTCAGGGGGTATGGGTTTGATTCCTGGTTGGGGAACCAAGATCCTACAAGCCAGGCGGTGTGGCCAAAAAGAAAAAAAAAAAAAAAAAAAAGTGCTGTTGCACATTGCTGAACTTAAAAAAAAAAAAAAAAAAAGCCATGTATCATATCAACACAGAAAGAGCCGCTTCATCTTTTAAAGATTCAGATTTTGAAATAGTCACAGATTTACAGAAAACTTGTCTGTGCAGTACAGCCACTTTAGACAAATTTGCCAGTCTGATATCTCCCTACCCCCCCAAATCACACAGTGTGTGATTCCTACAAAGGAGACCTTTCTTTCTCTCTCTCTCTCTTTTTTTTTTCCTGCACCACATGGTCTGTGGTATCTCAGTTCCCCAACCAGGGATCAAACCCGGGCCCATGGCAGTGAAAGCTTAACCGCCAGACCACAAGTTAGTTCCCAACAAGGGCATTCTACACAGCCACAGTGCTGCCATCAAAATCAGGATACTGAGACCTCTGTGTCATTACCACCTAAGCCTCAGACACCATCCCCAGTTGTCTGCTGTCCCCCAGGGCTCTTCCTGGCTCCAGGAGCCAGTTGAGGCTCAGGCGGCACTTACTTGTCATGTATCTTACCTTCTAGACAGTCTGGAACCGTCCCTTAGTCTTTCCTTGACTTTCAAAACTTTTGACACTTTTGGAAGATGTTGACACTTCGGCCAGTTGATTTTGTTGAGTGCCCCTCAGGATAGGCAGTTCGTTTCCTTGGTGTCAGGAAGTTGTGCTGTATCTAATTATTGGTTTCCATATCTCATGGTAACCCAGAAGGCAGCAGAAATGTTAATATGTGCAATCCAGGGTGGAGTTGGGGCAGCACTATAGACTGAACTTTCTAACGTGGACGTGTTTTCCAGGGGAAGGACAAAAGAAACATGGAAAAACATGTTGGTTAATAGCTTATTGGGAAATATTTGTTGTTGTTTTTGTTTGATTTTTTCTACTCATGCTTAGGATATTTGAAATTTAACCAAAGGAAGAGGTAAGGAGCAGTCCTTGGAGTTGCAGTGGAGAGAGTGACTCGTATAGGATAACATGACAGTAATTTTACATACTCACCATGTGGAAAGGCTTCTCTTTGAAGCAGCAGCACAGATACACGTGATGCTTTTAGAAACCAGAACCACGTCCTGAAGATGGTGCGGTTCCCGTGTGTACTTGTTTTGAGATTATTTTAGAAGCCACAGTTGGCTTCCCTGGGGTTCAGTTTGGTGGTGTCAAAGCAGAACACCTTCACTGGACAGTTCCTGTATCTTTCAGGATGATGGGGATGGGAGCGGAAATTTGGAGAAAAGACAGAGAGAATGTGTGTGTATCCCATGAAGAGTTATTGGGTTTGTCCCAGTAAACAGTGTAAAACAACATTCTGTTGCCTGACTACAGAATATTTGAATGACAACTAAATTTAGTTAATTTAGCAGGGAATTTGGTTTTTTAGTCCTATCTGCCATACGTGGTTATATAGATTGCCAATCGGTGCAAAATGCACAGCTTAAAAGTTGCAAGTTAAGTTTTATTTGAGGACCTTACTGGGGACTATAGCCTTGGAGCTGGTCTCAGAGATGGCGCTAAGGAACCACTCTGATGAGATAAGAGAGGAACCGGGATATGTGTGAGGTTTTTTCAGAGTTGGGGGAGCGGGGGGAGGGGGGGAAGTGAAACATCAGAAGATTATTGCTGATCACAAAGCAGAGACATCACAATGATTTTAGTGCTTTTCTGTACTTGGGAAGATAAGGATTTGAGGTCATTGAAATTAGCCCTTAGGTATGCATCTTTTTATCTAGGGCCTGTTACCCAAAGTCTAGAGAGCTGCTTGTTTTTTCTCCATCCTGAATTCTCCTCAGGGCTTGACTCTGGTGGAAGTCAAGAGGTGTCCTGGGCAAGGTATGCAGGGAGGGGTCTGGAGCTTTCAGCTGCTCACCCCCCAGCTCTCCAACCCGGAAGTTCTCTGAACCCCCTCCTTTTTGGGTTTTTACAGAGGCTTCATTCCATAGGTATGATCTATTAAATCCTTAGCCATTGGCGATCGATTGAATCCAGACGTCACGGGATAGGACTGAAAGTTCAACTTCTCTAACACATGGTCTGTCTCCCAGGCAACCAGTCTCCTCCTTCAGGAGTAGTCCAAAAGTCACCTCGTTAACATAACTAAAGACACCTTTACTAGTCTCAAAGCTTAGGAAATTCCAAGGGTTTCCAGACAGAGCCAGAAATGGCAACCAAATAGGTATTCCTGACTAAATCACGCTGTCACAGGGAGGGACTCAGGGAGCTCCCAGGTAAACTGAACACTGCAGCCGAGTGAACTAGATAGGAAGCTTACGAAGTGCTGTTTGAAGGACAGGTTTTCGTGTTTTGTGTCACACATTCTGGTTTGTTGATGTAACTGCTGGTGTTTAGTCACTAAGTCCTGTCCACCTCTTTGCGGCCCCACGGACTGTAGCCCACCAGGCTCCTCTGTCCGTAGAATTTCCCAGGCAAGAATACTGGGATGAGTTGCCATCTGCTTCTCCAGGGGATCTTCCCCACTCAGGAATTGAACCCATGTGTCCTGCATTGGCAGGCGGATTCTTTATCACTGAGCCGCATAAGACGACTCATTAAAAGAACATGAAGCTTACTTGCTGCTAGTGATTAATTGTTGGAGGTGGAGGTGGCGTACATCCTGCTCCCTGACCCTGTTCTCAGTTCTTCCATCTGTGTTGCTGGTCTGTCTGTGCAGTTTTAACTGATATATATAGACTGTGTCCTTACCTCGCACTCATTTTTTGCCCATTGAAAATGAGAGAGCAGTGAGAGCCAAGGTTAATATAAGATGTGATAGTCTTAGGGAAGAGAAAAAGAGTTGGTAAACAATTAAGATTGTTCTACTTAGAGATTACAGGCACTAGCCAGAATATGCTGGGAACAGATAAACAAAGCAGGAGCTGCCAGCCAGTTTCTCTTGGCCCTGCTAACTCACACAGTAACTGCCTGGTATCCAGTTTGTCTGGCGTCCCTCAGAGAATGGGTAGAGCCCCTGTGACAAAGGCCCTTTTGTCGCCTTCCTGACGGAAAGGGGGTAGGGCATGGGAGGCTTTCCTTAGCCTTGATCTAGAGAATGTTGAATCCCCTGGCGCATAGGTCATTAGGAAATGGAAAAAGTAAAAAAAAAAAAACAAACAACTCGTGGGAGAGATTAGTAATTAGTGGAAAGAAAGTTACTCTGAAATCAAGGCTTCTCCGAAGTTTCTGTCCTCTTGTCACACTCAGTGTCTTACCGCCTGGCCCTCCCTCGCGTGGTGTGTAAACCTCGTGGTGGACGGTTGTGTTGTAAATGCTGTCACAGGGACAGCGGAAAACTCATGACCCAGATAAACATTCTTCCAGGATCTGTTGAATTAACTTCAGCCCTCAACGTGTTGTTGGCATTGGGATCCGGTGTAAGAAACCACCACGTCCAGTGAAGCTGTTTTAATGCCACACGTGCACCACACCAGTGGAAGATTAAGAAAGCTTATCTAACGTCAACAAGCAGCCTGTATGTGGAAGCAGCTTTTGATAGAGGGTATACGATGCCTGATGTTTAGAGACGGACTCCTGAGTTACATACGTTCTATCCTGAGTGCCGTACCGGCTTCATCTGAGCCCCCAGAGCCCACAGGCATCCATTGAGATGATCTGTTGTGGGCGGGGAGCTCTGTTCTCAGGGCTGAAGGGTCAGAAGGCGAAGGGAACATTCTCAGGTGAGTTAGCGTTCTCCTAGGGACAAATGATTCCAAGGGTGATGGTGGGGGAAAGCCAGAGGACCTCCCCCCAACAAGATGAGGTCAGCCTCTTTTACCATGTTACCTCCCCACCTAATACGGTACCTGAGGCAAGGTGCTCAGTAATTATTTGGTAAATGGATGATGCAGGATGAAAATTGTTGAAGAGTGTGGAAAACTGACCAAGTATTATGAATTCCTTAGGTTGATACAAATGTAATTACGATTTTAGACCATGAATTTTAAATCATTTTAACTGGGCTCAAACACATTTTTATTAATCAAAATAGGAACCATTAAAAGCAACACATTTTTGCCAGAGGAATAAGTTGGTATATTCCTGTAGTGTAAAAATCGGTGCTTCGGGATTCTACAAACTCTTGGAAAGCATTTTTTGCCTTCTGCTGGTCGTGGAAACATTTTCCCTGCAAAAAGTTGTCAAGATGATTGAAGAAGTGGTATTTGGTTGTCAAGAGGTCAGGTGAATATGGCGGACGAAGCAAAACTTTGTAGCACAATTCATTCAACTTCTGAAGCGCTGGTTGTACCGCGTACGGTTAGGTGTTGTCATGGAGAAGAATTAGGTCCTTTCTGCAGCCCCAGCTGCAGGCGTTGCAGTTTTCGATGCATCTTGTCGACTTGCTGAGCATACTTCTCACGTGTAATGTTCTGCCAGGATCACAAAGCTGTAGTGGATCAGACTGGCACAGACTACCAAACAGTGACCGTGACATTTTTTTGGTGCAAGTTTGGCTTTGGGAAATGCTTTGGAGCTTCTTCTCAGTCCAGCCACTGAGCTGATTCTCGCCGGTTGTCGTATAAAATATACTTTTCATTGCATGTCACAATCAATCCAATCGAGAAATGGTTCGTTGTTGCTGCACAAAATAGGAGAAGCTGACATTTCAAAATGACAGTTTTTTAATTTTTGGTCAGCTCACGAGGCACGTACTTATTGAGCTTTTTCACCTTTTCAATTTGCTTCAAAGGCTGTTTGATGGTAGAACGGTCATTGTCGAATTCTTTGGCAACTTCTCGTGTAGTTGTGAGGATCAGCTTCAATGACGCTCTCGGTTGGCTGTCGTCAACTTCTGATGGCCAGCCACTGTGCTCATCGTCCTCAAGAGTCTCATCTCCTTTGCCAAACTTGTGAACCACCACTGCCCTGTGCGTTGTTAGCCAGTTCCTGGGGCAAACGCATTGTTGATGTTGCTAGTTGTCTCTGCTGCTTTATAACGCATTTTGAACTTGAATAAGAAAATTGCAGGAACTTGCTTTTTGTCTAACGTCATTTCCCTAGTTTAAAATAAATATAAAATACACAGTAATAAGTCATTAGCAAAAAAACATAAAGTGAGAAACGGGCATTAAAATGATGTATAATATAACCACATTTATTTAAGGAAGTATTCCAAAACAGCAAAGTTCAACAGTGGGAAACCGCAATTACTTTTGCACCAACCTAATACCCTTGAAAGTGTTTAATAAGTGTCTTGTCACGATTATACCAAAAGGTTGTGTGTCTTCTGACCTTTTGATGCCAGACGTGGGATGTTATTAACTTGGGAATATGAGGGAGAAGAAGATGCCAGTTTATTTCAGAGAAAGGAAATGATAACTGGAAAATATGTAACCTGTTAGCAATCCAAAAGGAATGTCTCAGTTGACAGTTGCATCTTGAAGTTGAGCCCAGAATCAACTCTGCCTACCCTGTGGGAGAAATAAACACAGAAGCTTATGACTGAAGCTTGAAGTAGTCGTAAAAAGTCCAGACTACAAAGGGGAGGTAGGAAGCCCCCCCAGTGAGCGTGGGCACGGAGCCGTGTCAGAGTGAAAGGGTTGCTCCCTCCCAGGTGCGCAGGTGAATGTAAACTGGAAGCCACTGGGGGGAAGTGGCCTGACAGTCCTTCAAGCTAAAAAGCGTTTCGTGATAAGTATGTCATTCGACCACTTATTCAACATTTATTTTCTGCTGTGTTGATGGCAGGCCTTTCCATTTTGATCAGGTGATTCAAGAACTGAATAAATAATCCAGGGATTTCCCTGGTGATCCAGTGGTTAAGACTTTGTCTTCCAAATCAGGAGTGCAGGTTCGGTCCCTGGTCAGGTAACTGAGATCCCACATACCACAGGTATGGGGGAAAATGGGCAAAAATTAACATAAATAAATAAAACTTTTTTTTTTTTTGGTAAAGTATAATCTGAAGAGCCTGTTCCTCACTTGGGTGGGAACTCGGACATGGGAAATGATCTTCTTTATCTTGGGAAGGCAAGGGGGAAATACACTCCTAATGCAAAAGAAAGGGTGTTCGAGGACACCTGGACAATCCCAAGAAGAGTTGGGAGGAGGCTAGAGAGAGGGTTGAACTTTAGAAGGTCATCCTGAAGGATTTCAAGGCCCTTTAAGAGCAGAGCCTTACGTTATACTTGATCAGTCTTGGCAAAGGGTGGCACTCAGCATTCATTAAAATTTGGAAATAACCTTTCCTTTGAATACCTTTCAGATTCCCATTTCCTTCTTTGTTTGTCTGGGTAATTTTTGTATTGCAGGTGGCTTCAGTGGTAAAGATTCTGCCTGCCAATGCAGGATCCACAGGAGACTTGGGTTCAGTTCCTGGGTCAGGAAGATTCCTATGGAGAAGGAAATGGCAACCTGCTCCAGGATTCTTGCCTGGGGAATCCCATGGACAGAGTAGCCTGATAGGCTATGTCCATACCCTTTGCCTCGTAGGCAAAGGGTCTGATACAACTGAGCGACTGAGCACGCACGTGAATCTATATCTTAGGGGAAGAAGGGGCGGGGGAGATTTTTGGAAGTTAACATCCAAGACCTTCCCGCCCCGCTCATCCTTCTCTCCACCCCAAAAAGAAAAAAAAAAACAAATTCTTTCAGCTAAATAGAAGGGGTGGATTTTCCCTGGTGTTCCCAGGAAAAGAAGGTGCCAGCACCCTGGCCCGAGTTCAGATCCTGGGGTTGGTACCAGCAGGTGTGGGTTAACTGTGGTCATCAGCAGTCAACATCTGCTTCACCTGCCACTCCCATGACCGTATCACTGACAAGATCCAGGCAGAGATGAGTGTGGATGATGGTGCTGTGAATGTCAGTAACCTCAGATGCAAACTAAAGTTCATGCAGCTCAAAAGAAAAGCGAACCAGCTTCCTCCTCTATTCAGGAGGTGCCATCCTAAGCTACTGAGATGATTCACATTAACACTCATCTTGGTAACCCAGGTCAGGTTGCTGGGATTGAGATCCTTGCCAGGGGTTAATAAGTGACATTAATCCCAAAGGACAAATCTCACCTATTTCAGAGACGTGAACACAGCCGTGATGGAGTTGCTGATCATGGCATACGCACTGAAGACCGCCTGTGCCAGGAACATCATTGGTGTCATCCCCTACTTCCCCTACAGCAAGCAGAGCAAGATGCGGAAGAGGGGCTCCATTGTGTGCAAGCTCCTAGCGTCCATGCTGGCAAAAGCGGGTGAGTGCGGCCCACGCCCGGGGCCCCACACGGGCGGTTAGGACCCTCCCCGGGCCAGAGCAGTCCATACCCCACCAGCCGTAGGTGGTTGGTAGATACTTATTTCTCTGAGTGGTGTTGGGTAGTTTCTTTGTCTTGCTTGCTTTTGCATAATTCTGGTTAAGGATCGTGAACTTAGGTGTACATTTTTTTTCCTCTTTGTCCCACTTCAGAGTGACCTTGTCTGCTTCAGGATTCTTTTCTCTTAACTTGGACTTTTTCCTCATTCTATGTCCTGTTCATCTTATCATCACTGAAATTTTAGTGGACCATCTTGGCATTCAGCTGTGATCTTTTGACCTTCAGGTCTAGATTTGTTTAAACCTTAGATACCAGGGAGCTCAGTGATAAAGAATTTCCCCCTGCCAATGCAGGAGCCACAGGAGCCACAGGAGACGCGGGTTCGATCTGACCCCTGGGTTGGGAAAGCCCCTTAGAAGAGGAAATGGCAGCCCACTCCAGTGTCCTTGCTGGAGTAATCCTATGGACAGAGGAGCCTGGCGGGCTACAGTCCATGGGGTCACAAAGAATCAGATGCGACTGAGCACGAAATTCTGTATGTACATAGTAGTAAAACTGGGTGTTTGTTTTTTTTTTTACCATTTCTTCAGCTTATATACTCTCTTCTTCCTCCCTGATTGTCTTTCTGAATAGCACATCATAGCAGATCATAGCAGATCATTTTCATCGTATGTTTTTGTAGTGACCTACTTTCTGTTCAATGTAACAGCCTTTCAATTGTTGGGATTTTATTTGCTTCATGTTTATTTAAAAACTCAAATATAGATCTGAGTCCTCAGAAACATACTTGAATTCCATTCTTTAAAAATGTGTAATGTTTTTGGAAAGAAGAAGTAATTCTGGTTCTTTCCAAAGAACCAGAAATTTTGCTCTGGAAATTTTTCAGTGAGCTTGGCCACTTGCCATGAATGTACATTTTCTTTTGTTTAGCACTGTTGATTAAAAGAGTGTTTTCACTGTTTTTCTGTAAGTGTACTTCCTAACCCGTTCTCTTAGGACATAACACAGATTTCTCTGGAGTCTTCAGTGTCTTATCCTTGTGTTTTGTGGTTTCTTTCTCTCTAGAATGTATATTACTTTGCTTTTGCTTTCCTGTTTCTTCTGCATTTATCTACAGCCCTTCAACATTTCTTCCTAGATTCTTTAATCAAGGCCTTACTTGTTTTTTACATCTATTTTTGCTCCAGTATTTAATGCCCCATTCATATTTTTGCTTCTGCCTGATTTTTCTTTTCCTGGTTTTCAGGCCCAAGCCAATGGTTAGAGTAGAAGAGAGCACTGCTTTTTCTGGGTTTAGTTTTCTAATCCACGTGGAAGGTTATAGGCTCCTTTACATCAGGCTTAACATTGTCTTTACTAAGTTTTGTTAAGGTTGCAAATAAGGCATAGAACCGGCGCACTTGGTCAGTGCCCCCTGCCTTCAGTCTTCTGTTAGGAAGCAGGCACTGGGCATCTAGTTTGTGTCCACTGTAGCTGTCAATTTGTATGGGTGAACTTTGTAATTTTGTGTTTTAAAATTTCAGGTTTAACTCACATTATCACTATGGATCTTCATCAAAAGGAAATACAAGGCTTTTTCAGCTTTCCCGTGGACAACCTTAGAGCCTCACCTTTCCTGCTTCAGTATATCCAGGAAGAAGTGAGGAGCACCAGCAAATACCCCCTTGTCCTCAAAAGAGACCCCATGTAGTTCTTCTCTGGTACCAGGTTTCCATATTGGAAGGCGCAAAGGGTGATCACATGATCTCTTGCTGAAGTCTTAATACCTGAGGCAGCCAGCCAGAGTCAGTGTTGAGGCACAGAGGATCTTTTATTTTTTAAAGACATTAAAGACAGATTTCCTTATCATTAGCCATTTGCTTATGTTTTCTAAAATGAAGGTTTTAAGAATTGTTTTTTATCTTCTTGATGTAGCCTACTTTGGCCATGATGCTAATTGATAGGGATTAAAAAATGGTAACTGTGTGAATGAGATTCTAGCATACTTATTTGCTAATATGGATCATTTTTATAAGAGGAAAAAAGATGTAATGCCAGCACCCAAGTATTTTTGTTTATTTGTTTATTTTTTGATACCTTTTCAGTATTTTCTTATTTTTCCTCCAAATCTAGATTCCAAATTACAGAAATGCAGTCATTGTAGCTAAGTCGCCTGATGCTGCAAAAAGGTAAATAAGCCAGACACACTCATCCCTTTTGGGTGCTTCTGAAGTCCAAATGGGCTGTGTTAGGACCCAGGGTCTGTCCTAATACAGCCTGTGAAAGCTCCCGAGTCCAGCTTTCCCCCAAGTCATTGTCATACTCCAAACCACAGCTTTACCTCTAGTCTCCAAGTAACAGAGTGGTTCTTGGAATTACTCAGTTTTCCCTTGGGAGAAAATGAAGTTCTTCCTTCAAGTTCTCAGCAAAAGGAAAACAAGAATTGCACAAGCGCCTTTCAGGCATTGGTTTTTGAAACCTTTTTGAACAGAATTCTGAAGATGAGTGACTCCCCTGGCAGTCCAGTGGCCAAGACAGTGAGTTTCCAGTGTCGGGGTCTCAGCTTCCCTCCCTGGCTAGGGAGCTAATATCCTGGCGTGACAAGCGGCCAAAAAATAGAGAAAAAGACAAAACCAAAAAGCAACTAAAGATGAATGTGAGGCTGTTGGGCAAAGAGTAGAACCAAAATGCCCAGAATCAGATGCCAGCCCACTTCCCCCCTAGGGTGCCTCTTGAGACGTTTGCATTCTGGCCTGAGCCTCACATTCTGACTTGTAGAAACAGTTACTTTGTGTGTCCCTAAACGGTGGACTGGTATTTTCATTCTGTGGTTAATGAAGTGATGAGAAAGCTGTGCCTGGGTCTTCCTTCTCATGCGTCTCACCCACTCCTGTTGGCCTCCTCTCAGGGCCCAGTCGTACGCGGAGAGGCTGCGTCTGGGCCTGGCTGTCATCCACGGGGAGGCCCAGTGTGCAGAGATGGACATGGATGACGGCCGCCATTCCCCGCCGATGGTCAAGAACGCGACTGTCCACCCAGGGCTGGAATTGCCATGTAAGAGCAGCCGTGTCTTGATTCTATTTGTAAATTGAAGACAGTTTTGAATAGTACGAGTGGCTAGGAGTTCATTCCTACGTGGATGTATTCTGGTATTTTCTATTTTTCAAGTTTGAAATTTTATTTCTTTTTTTAGTATTAATATTATTTAAAAATTATTTTATATTGGAGTGTAGTTGATTTACAGTACTGGGTTAATTTTGAGTGTACAGCAAAGTGGTTTAGTTATTTGTGGTTGTTGCTGTTTAGTTGCTAAGTTGTGTGTCTGACTTTTGTGACTGTATGGACTGTAGCCTGCCAGACTCCTCTGTCCATGGGATTTCCTAGGCAAGAATACTGGAGTGGGTTGCCATTTCCTTCTCCAGGGCATCTTCCTGATCCAGGGATTGAACCTGCATCTCCTGAATTGGCAGGTGGATTCTTAACCACTGAGCTACCAGGGAAGCCGAGTTTAGTTATATGTTCAATATTATATCTATCACACATATTATACATATATATACACACATATGTCTATTTTTCAGATTCTTTTCCCTTATACGTTATTACAGAGTATTGAGTAGAGTCCCTTGTGCTATACAGTAGCTGTATATTGCTACTATTATCCTTGCTGACTATTTTACGTACAGTAGTGTATATGTAACAAATCTGTTTATCCCAAACTCCTAATTTATCCCCCTTCACACCTCTGTTTCCTAAGTCTGTGAGTTTGTTTTGTTTTATAAATAAGTTCATCTGTGTGCTTTTTTAGATTCTATTTATAAGTGACATGCTATCTCAATATTTTAAAATAATTGAATGGTATTATAGTGATTTTGTCTTTTGTGAAATATTTTGTTACCCACATTTGTAGGCATTGAGGACAGTAGAGCTAATCTGGGTAGCGCTTGGCTTTCCAAGAGTGTGAAATAATTTTGGCTTTAGTAAAAAGTTGTGTGTGTAGTGGTGTGAAATCTCAGGCTTTTGCACTTTGGTAAGAGGGTGATGGCGCTTCCCAGGTGGCACTAATGGTACATGCCCGCCTGCCAGTGCAGGAGACCGAGAGACACGGGTTGGATCCCTGGGTCTGGAAGATTCCCTGGAGGAGGGCGTGGCAGCCCACTCCAGTGTTCTTGCCTGGAGAATCCCGTGGACAGAAGAGCCTTGTGGGCTACAGTCTAGAGGGTCACAAAGTGTCAGACACAACTGAAGCGACGTAGCACACTTGCACACAAGATGGATGCTGGCAAACGTTTGTCAAATATCAGGCTTTGGTGATCAGGTAACTAGCATTTATTTTAGTGATGTAGCTCTTTTGACCTGATATACCTGATTTTTTTTGTTTTTAGTAATTTTATTTGTTGATTTATTTTTGGCTGTGCTGGGTCTTTGTTGCTGCACGGGCTTTTCTCTACTTGTGACGAGCAGAGGCTACTCTCTAGGGTGCTTGAACTTCTCCTTGCGGTGGCTTCTCTTGTTGCAGAGCACGGGCTTAGCTGCTCCGTAGCACGTGAGATCTTCCCAGATCAGGAGTCAAACCCATGTCCCTGGCATTGGCAGGCGGATTCTTAACCCACTGCGCCCCCAGGGAGGTCCTGTGAGGGCCTGTTCTCTTGATGCTCTGGTGAAGTCTGTCTCTTTTTTAGTAGCCACCAAATTGCGTGTTGAGTTTGTGCTGCTCCCAAAGCCAGTTTTGAGCAGGGACTGAGCGTACCAGGATTGAAGCTTTTGTTTTCCTAGTCTTTTTTTTTTTTTTTTTTTAAGCCTTGACCCTAGCCATGCCTGTTTTTCATTTCAAACTGACAGAATTTTTGAGGGGGAAAGGTAGGCTTACCAAAGAGTCAACAGGAGCATCAGACTAGAGCTGAGTTTCTGTTGCGGTCTGACAGGAGATACCAGCTTGCAGTCTTTTTCTTTTTTTACAGAGAAAAATGGTCAAGAAGGGACCACATCTCTTTAAGAAGTGGGGAGGTCAGCATAACCACCTACCCCCGTGGTTTAATTTACAGACAGGGTTTGAGGAGGGCTTTTCCGATGTTGGTTGTTTACTTCCTCCTCTTTTAGGTGATGCTTATACGCAGGGCCTTTGTGACTGCCCAAATTCAGGAAATTGCCCTTGTTTCCGGAATGGGAAATCGGGAAGTGTCTGTTGAAGTTTGCCAGTAACATAGTCTTGGATTTCAGCCTGGCTGATGTGCTGGTGTACGCAGAGGGACAGCTGTTCTTCCAGGTTTATAGCACCTGTCGAGAGGAGTCGGCTCTGGTGGATGGCCTGCTGATAATTACTAAACTGTAGAATTACCCTGAATTTAGCCTCTTCCCCTTCCCTCACTATTCCTACAGTAGATATTTCAGAATTAAAAGAAGCTTCCAAGACTTCCCCTGTAGTCCAGTGGTTAAGACTCCACACTCCCAGTGCAGGGGGCACAGATCGGGGAACTAAGATCCTGCATGCCATGCAGAGTGGCTGGGAAAAAAAAAAAGTGTTCCAAAAAAAGCAGAATATCTATTCTGACATACTTCTGCCTGCTCGGTTTACTGGGGCTTCCCTGGTGGCCCAGCAGTAAAGAATCTGCCTGCAGTGCAGGAGCCTCGGGAGACGTGGGTTCGATCTCTGGGTTAGGAAGATCCCCTGGAGGAGGGCGTGGCAACCCCTCCAGTATTCTTGCCCGGAGGATCTCCCTGTGGATAGAGGAGCCTGGCGGGCTATAGTCCATGGAGTTGCAAAGAGTTACTGAAGCGACAGACACAGCGTGCTCAGTTTGCCTAACCCCCTTTTCCGGTGAATTCCTCTGTCCCTTCAGCATCCTGTAGTTTGCTTTGTGCTCGGGATGGGCCTTTTTCACATGTAAATTTTGTAGTAGATAAGAAGCCTCAACTTTAAGGACCAGGTAAATCAGGACCAGTTTCCCTGGTAGCTCAGATGGTAAAGCGTCTGCCTACAACGAGGGAGACCCGGGTTCAATCCCTGGGTCAGGAAGATCCCCTGGAGAAGGAAATGGCACCCCACTCCAGTACTCTTGCTGGAAAATCCCATGGACGGAGGAGCCTGGTAGGCTGCAGTCCAAGAGTCGGACACGACTGAGCGACTTCACTTTCACTTTCACTTTAAATCAGGAAAAGATGGTGGACTTGTGATTGTCTTCAGCTTCCTAATTTTCAGGAAACTGATGATGTCAGTGGTGTAGTTATCTGATAGTGAGGTTACATTCTTTGTCCCAGTAAGGTCACCTCAGAGGAAAATGAAGTCAAGCCAGCTCTTTGGCAGCATTTCCCTGTTGACTTTCTACTTAGCCGCGTTTGTTTGTTTCTTTATTGTGTTTCTGTTCTGAGTGGCATTGCGGTGGGGCTGCTTCTCTGTGCAGGTGAGATCTTTCTAGCTCTGCTCCTCCACCCTCCATCTGGAGGTCCCCGTGCACCCAGGGTGGTCTGGGTCTTGGGCACACGGGGCTGCTGAGCCCTTGAAATGTGGTTGGTCCCAACTGAGAATCACCACGTGTAGAGAAGGCACACCAAGTAGGAAGACAGTGATGAAAAAAAAAAAGTAAAATGTCTCTAATAAAGGTGCATATCAATTATGTGTCAAAATGATAATATGTTAGGTATACTGAGTAAATGAAAAATCTGTGAATTTCACCTGTTTCTTTTTGCTTTGTGATATGGGTATGGAAAGTTTAAACTCGGCTTCCTTGCTGCTGGACGGTGCTCCTCTAGATAACCCATCTCTGGGAGGCCCCCGGTTAATTGAGGGAAATCCACACATTTTTCACTTGTCTGTCTGGGCTCTGCCACCTGTTCCAGGGAATGTGATGTGATGACTTCATTCACCTAGTGACCCTTGGCTGACTGGGGTCTTGTGATTTGTTTTGCTTTCCTAGTGATGATGGCCAAGGAGAAGCCGCCCATAACGGTAGTTGGAGATGTGGGAGGACGCATCGCGATCATAGTGGTAGGTCACCGTCCCCCTGCTGTGCAGAGATCACATCACTTTTAGTAGGTGTCCACCTTGGGATGGGTGTCCAGTGGTGATGGTACATATAAATGGCTCCGTCTAGCCTTGGACCCCCCTAGGACAAGTAGCAGAAACTTTTAACCAGATGAACAGGGATTATTATTACAACTTACACATGTAAAACGAGCACAGTAGTAGCACCTGTAAGTAAATTCAGTTCCACAAATAACCTTTGTCTTCAGGGCTCTGGGTTCTATGAAACCAGCTGACCCTACTCCTCACCCTTAAGTCTGTGGGCCATGAAGTGAGCTAGATGGGCCTTCCATTTTCACTATTGAGAACGTGTGTCTCCTTTGTTACTTTAACACGATACCTGTGCTCCCAGCTCTTAACTGCCTCTGCTGGGCCACAGGATCCAGCCTTTACTATGGCTCACTTCATTGCTCTGTTCCCATCAATTAACTTCCTCTTGGGCAAACAGTAAATGAGACACTGGCTGTGGGGTTTTCATCAGAAGTGTGAAATTGGGAGAGGAGTCTTGGGAGATCTCCTGAGCTGAAGCCGGGATGTCACGTGTGACTGTGAGGCTTTGCCGCGCTCTCCTTGGAAGTTCAGTCCACGCGGCTCTGTTGCCGCTGCCGAGGGCTGTTCAGTCCTGTCTTTGACCCAGGCGATGACTCTGTTCTTCCACTGGACACCCTCGAAAGCGAAGTGCAGAGAGGCACGTGTTTACAGACGGGGGTGGAGGGACCTCCTTGAGCCCGAGTGTGGGTCTCTCCGCAGGACGACATCATCGACGACGTGGAGAGCTTCGTGGCGGCTGCGGAGATTCTGAAGGAGAGAGGCGCTTACAGGATCTACGTCATGGCCACCCATGGCATCCTGTCCGCAGAGGCCCCCCGTCTGATCGAGGAGTCCTCCATTGACGAGGTCTGTCTGCTCTTTTTGAGGTTTTAAATCTTTATTTTATATGGAAAGAGCTAACATTATTTCTGTGTAAGGTAGACATCCTGGGTGAGCCATTCAGGGAAGTTTACTTAGTCCAGCGTAGAGGTCTGTGTGCTCCTGAGTCATGATTTGCTGCTCTGTCTTCTGTGAATAGTTCAGTGGCTCAGTCAGTATCACTTCCTTCCTCTCCAAAGGACTGAAATCATGCTTTGGGTGGCTAGCAGTCTGTCTGGGCAGATGTCAGATTTACAGTTAGAAATACGGGCTTGCCTGGTAGCTCAGCGGTATAAAGAATGCACCTGCAGTGCAGGAGCCACAGGAGACAGAGGTTCGATCCCTGGGTCGGGAAGATCCCCTGGAGGGGGACATGGCAACCACTCCAGTATTCTTGCCTGGAGAATCTCACGAACAGAGGAGCCTGGTGGGCTACAGTCTATAGGGTTGCAAAGAGTCGAACATGACTAAAATGACTTAGCACGCATGCACGCGCAGTTAGGAATATATGTCTATTTTCATATAGACTTGCTCTCTGTACGTCAGTATAATTTGATTCTAAAGTAGCATTTCTCTCAAGACCTAAATTCTTCCCTAATAGGAAGGTTTCTCACAGAGCTGGGTCTCATCTTATCATTTCTGCATACATAGACTAAGACCTCCATAAGCTTCTCTTTTGAATCTCTTCCCTTGAATGTAAACCTTCCCTTGCGTAGTGTTGGTTTGGTTTGTAACAACACACCCCGTGAAGTAAGGTTTTGTCCTTTGAAACTTGGTGTGTGGGCACCACATGTTAGATACACGTTTCCAGTGACCTCGTCAGGCCGCACAGCGTCAGTGACGGTGTGTATTTTCTGTTACTGCGCAACCAGGTGGTGGTGACGAACACTGTCCCTCACGAGGTGCAGAAGCTGCAGTGTCCCAAGATAAAGACTGTGGACATCAGTCTGATTCTTTCTGAAGCAATCCGGAGGATCCACAATGGGGAGTCCATGGCGTACCTCTTCCGGAACATCACGGTGGATGACTAGGTCTCTCGGTGGCCTTGGCCCTAGAGCTCCTGAGGAAACACGTGAAGAGCAGTGCCATCAATTGTGTACACGGGGTTTCCTTTCAAGGGAGGCAGATGGTTTCTCTTGCCAAGTTCGGTGGGTAGGAGGCATTAAGATAAGATAGTCCAGGGACAACAGGGGTTGTGGGGGAGTGGCCTCAGCTGTCTGCTGTCACCATCCTGTCTCTTAAAAAAAGTTAGATGCCTTCCTGAACAGGATCTGAAAATCTTGCTGATGTTGAAAGGGAGTGAAAGGCAGATGAAATCCTGACTCTCTAGCTTTCATTCAGTTGTTTCCACCGCAGGGACACGTCCGTGTGAATGTTGAACCTGGTTAGGGAAGCTGAGCACCGTTCCTGTTGCACTTGTCATCTTGCCGGTCAGCTTTCCCCAAGTCTTTTCTAGAGAATCCTATTTTTCTTTAAGAACCTGCTTGCCAACAGGCAGTGACAATGAAGCATTGGTGGTGATGCTCCTAGGGAGGACTGCACATTAGCAAGTCACGCCTATCTCTGGACCCCTGCGTTGCTCTTAAATTGCAAATAAAAGGATTTGCTGTGTTGTTAGTGTCTTCACTGCAGAGCTCCCCCCTCTCCTGCCTTCAGTCCAGACGCTGCAGAAGCCAGTGCCTTGAATGCAGACGGCCCAGGCCCATGGTTGGCCCTAGCCCTGGGCAGACATGCCCCTCTGCACGTTCCATCCCCTTCCCCTCACGTTCCCTGAAATTAAATTCTTGTTGAATAATACGTGATATTTGAATGTTTGAATATTCATATCTGAATATTTGAATGTTCAATATTTGAAACCTAAGTAGTTGGTACTTTAATAGACCTAAACTGCACTTTCTCCCTGTGTGCTCGGTGACGCTTAGGTTGGTTGCGTTACTTAGGACTGCACTTCATTTTTCTGCCAACATTTAAAATGACACAGTCCTAATTCTGTTATAGTTGACATCCTATTTGTCAGGTAGACTTTTTCTAGTCTGATCCAAGTCAGAACTGAATGAAACGGGAGGGAGCAGTGTCCGCCTGGAAATGAACTGCAGTTGCTCATTTGTTCCGTTGGTTCCTGAGATAATAAACGCTGATTCACTTACTTGTACCATTGCATTTCTCTGCGGGGAAGTTTCCTGGACATTTTTCTCCCTTTCCTAACAGCTAGGAAAGTTTTCCAGCCCACCATGGAGACTTGAGCACATTCCCTTTCTCAAGCACACAAAAAAGTTGCCTTCTGTTAAGAGTCCAAGTAGGAGGATCTTGAGAAAAGAACTTAATTGTGAAATAATTCCTGTGGTTGTAGAGGAAGTGCCGTGGACTGCTGTTACTCAGCAAACTGGTTTTGTCCTGGAGGTTGGGCCAGTGACCCTTCCCGGGTCTCTCTCATCAGCTGTCAAAGGGGAGGTTTGGAATCGAAAGCCAAGGTCCTTTTCAACCCCAAATTCCATTTATAACTCCTGTGAGTGTTCTCTGTGTCTCCAAGAGAGATTTTAAATGTACTTATTTAACAGAAGCATTTAAGTGTACATTTGCTGGGATTAGAATTGGAGTGTATTAGAATAAGCCCTTTGCATTGGCATTTGGTGAGTCCAAGGCGATGGCACCCCACTCCAGTACTCTTGCCTGGAAAATCCCATGGACGGAGGAGCCTGGTAGGCTGCAGTCCGTGGGGTCGCTAAGAGTCGGGCACGACTGAGTGACTTCACTTTCACTTTTCACTTTCATGCATTGGAGAAGGAAATGGCAACCCACTCCAGTGTTCTTGCCTGGAGAATCCCAGGGACAGGGGAGCCTGGTGGGCTGCCGTCTATGGGGTCGCTAAGAGTCGGACACGACTGAGCGACTTCACTTTTCACTTTCATGCATTGGAGAAGGAAATGGCAACCCACTCCAGTGTTCTTGCCTGGAGAATCCCAGGGACGGGGGAACCTCGTGGGCTGCCATCTATGGGGTCGCACAGAGTCAGCAGCAGCAGCAAGCCCACACATCTCACCCTCCAGTACAGCCGACGCTTAATCCAAAAGCTTCAGCTATGACTCTGTGACCTGGCTTTATGTTTTCTAATGTAGGAGTGTATGCACAAAAGACTGCAAAGAATTTTTTCCCCCTATTTTTTGGCCACTCCTTGCAGCATGTGAGATCTTCGTTCCCCAACCAGGGATCGAACCCGTGCCCCCTGCAGTGGACACGCAGAGTCCTAACCACTGGACCACCAGGGAGGTCTGAATAATTTGTTCTGATCTCAGCAACCCATCTGAAGGCCTGTTGTGTCCGGCTCTGGGAATATAATAGTGAACAAAAATCCTTGGGTGGTTAACCCTCATGGAGGTTACAGACTGGTTTAACTCCATTTCCAAGAAACACTGCTTTTATTTTGGAGGGGGGTAGGGAATAAACATGGAGGAACCAGTTCAAACTAAAAATTTGACTTTGAAAAGTAGTGAAAATAATATCTAGTATAAGTGCCGGTGCAGGTTTTCTTTATCTGGAAGGTAAACACTGCAAGCGGTACCCATTTCCTGGGAGACTCTGGTATGGGAGAATAAGCCTCAGTTGCTGAGAGCATCACTTTCCCCCTGATCTTATCTCATCGGCCCTGCCTTGTAACCAGGGGAGATGCTGGCACGTGACCACGTGAGTCTGTTCTAAGCAAGGCCAGAGCAGCACAGAAAGTTCTGTCAGCTGGTGGCTAACTGGAACCACCTGGATACTGTGACTAGTCTTTAAGTTACCTTCCCTTCTGATTCAGCAAAGATATGGGAACTGTGCCCGAGGGGCCAAGGTCTCACGACTGTGTCTCTGGGATTGCCACTGCTCTGTGAAGGGAACACACAAAACCCAGTGGCCATGGGGCCTTTAACTTAAATCTTTGCATTACTGTGATACCACCTGCCCCGCCCCCCTCCTCCCCGAGTGAATCAGCTGGAATCTAGGTGGGCCTTAGGGGGCCTCCACCCTCTTACCCCCAAATTGATGTGTTCCCTGGATGGGGGTGGGGGTCGTTTACTGAGAACAAAAATTGGTGGCTCTTTGGGGTGTGACCAGGGCTTTTCCGACCCATTAGAACAGGCTCTCCTTGGGGCGGGTGGCTTCAAGGACCGGCAGGTCTCCTCGCAGAGGCCAACTCTCCGCGAGGCGCATTCTTCCGTGGAATCCCCCGAATGCGCGTGGGGTCCCCTACAACCGGGCAGCGAACGGGGCCACGAACTTCGTTCCAAACGTCCGCCAGCCGCCTGGACACTGCACTCCTGAGTTCGAGCTCAGTGATCGGATGGCGGCGGGCTGACGGCAGAGGCTCTGCTGTCCCGGGACCCGAGTTTCCCGGGAGCGAAGAGTGGGAAGCCTAGTGGCCGGGCGCTACCTCTCCATCCTCCAGAGAGGCTCCAGACCGAGACTGGTGCCCAGAGCGGCTGAACCCAGGGGCAGCGGCGCCCCGGGGCCTCTCAGGGGCTCGGAAAGGCCCCGGAGGCGGGGCAAGCATTAAGGCGGGCAGGGCCGCCCGAGAAGGCGCAACGATGCCGCCCGCGACGGCGGCCCCCTCGGTCTCCCTCCGGGAGCTGGCCGACCTCGCCATCGGCACCCCGGAGGTGGGCGCCGTCAACTTCACGGCCCTGCACACGCTCCTCGTGGCCATGCTCAAGAGCCTTAACCTGCAGGATACGCGGATCGACTTCCAGTCTCCGATGCTCGACCAGAGTCGCTCCATTGAGTCCCCGCGGGTGTCGACCAGCACCCCGCAGCTGCCGGCGCCCAAAGAGAGGCGAAGGAGCAGCGTGGCCAGGGCGCAGACGCTGGAGACCCAGGTGAAGGACCTGGGCGGCCAGGTCCAGGACCTCGGCCGGCAGCTCAAGACCATGGGGAGCCAGGTGCAGGCCATCGTGGCGCACGTGCAGCACTTCCCCACCCAGACTGGCGGGCTGGACGACCGCGACTGGCTGGAAACGAAGGATTTGGCCCTGCTCACGCAGGAGAAGGGGCAGACAGGGCCGACGAAAGGCAAGAGGGACAGCAAGCCGGTCTTCCAGGTGGGTGTGCGGGCGGTCCGCCCCCTCCAGGCCGCTCTCCAGCGCCCCGCCCCCAGGGAACTGAGCTTCTGAGACTCGCTCCTGGGAGGAGTCCCGGAGCCCGGAGCCTGGAGCCTGGAGGCGTGGGACGGCCAGGCCCAGGCCAGGAGCCCCACGGCTCGTTTTCTACCTCGCAGGGCCCCGAGCTGCTCCAGGACCTCATGGAAGACATGAAAATTTTGAAGGAAGCCCATCGAAAGAAGGAGCAGCCTGAGTTGCAGCCCGAGGTGAGGGTGGCAGGGACTCCACCTTGGGAAGCTGAGTGACCCCCTTCCTGGGCAGCCTCCTTCCTCCCCTCTGTTTACCCGGGGCTCACCCACCACTTGTCAGACACCCATGCATCCTGAACAGACCCAGAGAGGGCCCAAGAACTCAGAATGTTCTTTAAGTGACTTTCCTTTAAACTAGAATAAAGGAGCAAGGTGGTAGGTGTTGAGGGATAGAAGTTTGGTCCAAGAAAAGGGAGCTAGAACGCAGAGGGTTATGAGTCACCACCCACAGCCCCCCAGGCAACACCTCTCTCACTTGGATCTTTGTTTCCTTGGAGAGAGAAGCCAGAAGTCCTGAGCTAAGCATTTCCCAATGAACAGCAGAGTCCTGGCACGTTTCAGTTCCAGGAGATACCAGGCCAGGCTCCTGTTTCAGGCCCATATGAGGCTGAGCCCGGGATTAGAGCTGGAAGAAGGAGGAGCAATTAGGAGGAAGCCCAGGGATAGAAGAGAGGTTTCTTCTCAGCCCAGGCTGAGAAGAGAGACTTGAGGGAGAAGAAAAGCTCAAAGGAGGAGGTCACCGAGACCCTAGAGGGGACTCGCCACCAGGCCTATGTGCCCATTTCATCTCAGGCCTCCAGCCCCCAGCCAGACTCATTTTTGCTCTGGGAAGCTTTTCTTTTTAAAGTTGCGGTGGTTTTAGGTTTGTGGCTTCTCCAGTGGCTCAGCAGTAAAGAATCCCCCTGCAGTGCAGGAGGCCCAGGTTTGATCCCTGGGTCAGGAAGATCCCCTGGAGGAGGGCATGGCAACCTACTCCAGTATTCTTGCCAGGAAAACCCCAGGGACACGGGAGCCTGGCAGGCTACGGTCCATGGGGTCGCAAAGAGTCAGACACAACTGAAGCGACCAAGCACATTTTTAGATTTGGGTTTTGTCTCTGGCCTTTAGACTAAAGGCTGTCTTACCTTTAGATTCGTTGTTTCTGAAGGTTTGCCGAAGTTCTAAGGAGCCACTTGTTGTTTTGCTAAGTTGTGTCCAACATTTTACAACGCCATGGACTGTAGTCCACCAGGCTCCTCTGTCCAAGGAATTTCCCAGCCGAGAATACTGGAGAGGGTTGCCGTTTCCTGTTCCAGGGAGTCTTCCTGACCCAGGGATTGAACCTGCGTCTCCTGCATTGGCAGGCGGATTCTGTACCACTGAGCCACCTGGGAAGCCCGCAGGAGCCGCTTTAAGTGGCAGCGATTTGCTTTGATCCTTCAGAGGCACTTTCCCCTTTAAACAGTGCGGACTTTCAGACACCCAGTCATCTTTGTTCTTGAGAGGTGAGGTCAGTCTGATTGCAAAGTCCCACTAGTGGGTTGTGTGAAATGCATCCTGGGACCAAAGAAAGGGTCCCACCCCCACACCATTTTTGTCCAAGGCACGCAGCCCTCGGGTACCACTCACCACGCCCCATGTCCCTTCCTCTTGTTGGCTGGGAAGAGAATGGGGAGCCTGGCTTGGCAAGCTTCTCTGTACCTTGGGCTCCTCTAGGACCCAAGGACCTCCTTTCCTCTTCTGCCGTGCGTGTGTGTGTGTATGTGTGTATGTGTGTGTAGGGGCTGCTGGAGGGGCTGTTTTGATCCTCAATCTTTGAACTCTTCTTCCAGCACCTCCTTCAACGGATTGAAGAACTGGAGAGGATAATTAGAGAAAAGGACGAAGTCCTGGTAATATCAGCCAGTTCTGCGGGAAAGGGTGGTGAGAGAGGGGGTTAGGGCGTAGGATGGTTGCCGAGAGCCTGGCCCCTCTCCCGGGCTCACCCAGATTCCCACCCCAGGCGTCCCACCCTAGAGTGAAGGGTGATGTATGTCCCCTGCCTCTTGGGGTGCCATCCCTGGCATGTGGGAACATCCCTTCCCTGCTCATAGGTCCATCTGGGGCCCACACGGGACATGAAACCAGCCGCCCACAATTCACTGGTTTCCTGAAGGACAGCACTTCTCCTTGGGGCTTCGGAAGGACCCACCCCGTCCTGTCCTGTCCTGTTCTGTTCCTAAAGCGTCCTGGGATTAAACGAGGGGTGTGTGTGTTGTGTGTGTTCGGTGTGTGTGTGTGCTTGTCTGTGCGTGTTGTCTTTTCACTGTCAGGAATTATTAAACCGGAAGCTGAGTGTGATGCCGTCTTCAGAAGAGGCCACCATGGTCACCTGGGAAGAGCTGGAGCAGGCGATTACTGATGGCTGGAAGGGCTCACAAACAGTAAATAAGGGTGGGGGTCCTGGGGGTGGGCAGTCTTGGAAGGGGCCCCTGAACCTCACAGTGTTCTGTTATGCGGATGTTTATAATTTCCTTCATGAGTTTTCTATTAATATTACGGATAGTTTTAATGTTTTTCCCCAATCTTATAAGGAACCCTGCTCTAATGTGACATTCACACAAGTGAAGGTATTCATAGGGTAAATTCCTAGAAACAGAATCCATGTTTATAGTTTGGCTAGCTTTGGCCCAAATTGCCTTTTGTGGTTGTGGTTCTGATTTGGAGTTCCACGAGCAACGGAGGAGAGAACTTGTTTCTCAAAACCGGATTTTGTTTGTTTTGTTTTTAAAAAATATTTATTTGCTGCATCAGATCCTGGTTGCGGCATGTGAAATATTTTTAGTTGCAGCACGTGGGATCTAGTTCCCCTACCAGGGATCGAATCCAGGCCCCCTGCATTGGGAGCATAGAGTTTCGGCCACTGAACCACCAGAGAAGTCCCCAGAGCATAGATTTGATTTGCTTTCCTAGCTTTTCAAAGTTCCTTTAAAGTCTGTCCTAAAACGCACGAGTCCTTTCACTATCAGTGCACAAAGGTGACCAACCATGGAAATAAAACCCGTTCAGGGAGCCTTTTGCTCATGGTGACTTGTACACACGGGTGGCATCTGCCTCGAGGCAGTGCATAGGGTAACCAAACCAAGCTTTCTTCATCGGAATAAAGTGGGTATTTTCAAATAACCCTCAAGGACAAGGATCAGGTGCCCTTTTGGTCTTGACATTCCCCTTCCTCTGACTTTGTGTATCTGGATTCCTCAGAAAGGGTCCCACGGATGGACCGACAAGCAGGGGAAAGAGAGTGGGCCCTTTGGCGCCACCAAGTGGCCATCTGGGGTGCGCCAAATACCGTCTTGGTACAAAGACACCCTTCTAGTCTCCATGTTTTCTGAGTTCAGGGCCCTCTTCGAGTAAAGCAGCATCAGAGAGTTCAAAGAAGAGCCTGCAAACCAAGTGACCAGCCTATAAAAAGGTGGCCTCTGCTTTCACTGTCACTTTTTTTAAGCCAAAGCTTTTTTGCATTTACCCACATATCACTATTCTGTGTTTTGAGTGAGCAGCACATTTTTGGGGGTGCCAGCAGAAGACACCTGCAAGACCTAAAAATAAGCCTCGACAGAAGCGCCTCTAGACTTTTTACTTGTCCAGAAGTAAGAAAGTGTCAGGGTTCTGACGGTTGCTCAGAATCATGAACAGCCCCAGAAGCAGATGAGAATAAATATAAATATTAATTTTTGAGAAGCAAGAGTCAGTTAGTAATCATAATGAAAGCAGTGGAGAGTTTCACTCTCTCAAGCTGAGGAAATACAACACGCTTGAGCCCAATTTTATTTTATTTTTTTTTGCCTTGTTGGCAGTAACTCTAAGGTGATTGTGAGGTATACTGCCTGCATCATGAGTAGACAGACAGGATTGAGGCTTGGATGTGAGTACAGGGGGTGGCGGGGTGGTGTGATGAGTACAGAGGAATAGATTCCATGCTTGGAGACGCAGACGTGAGGAAGGACACTGTCCATGTAGCAACTGCAGTTCAAGGAGCTCAGAATCCACGTGGAAGATGCTCATCCCAGAACCTGAGTATGGAAGGACACTGACCGCTTGTTCCCAAGGGTGTGTTCTGATGGCCGACGGGGCAGGTCTTCGCAGCTTTGCCCGGAGGTGCTGCTGATGCTTCTCTCCCACCTTCTTTTTCTCTCCTTCCTCCTCCTCCTCATGGTACTTCTTCAAGAAATTCTTGTATCACTTGCATCCCTAGGGGAGAGGTCTTAAAGAATCTTCTGTAAAATAGAGTTGACTCCCTCCCATGATTCATCTTCTTTTAGAATTTGGTTTATTCTTGACCGCACTGGGTCTTTGTTGCTGCGTGCAGTCTTTCTCTCGTTTCAGTGAGTGAGGGCTGTTCTCTAGTTGCGCGGGCTTCTCACTGTGGTGGCTTCTCACATGGCAGAGCCAGGCTCTAGAGTGCGGGCCCAGTAGCTGTGGCACATGAGCTTAGGTTGCTCCACGGCATGTGGAATCTTCTGGACCAGGGATCAATAGTGTTCCCTGCATTGGCAGGCAGATTCTTTAGCACTGGACCAAGGAAGTCCAGAAGCATGGAATCTCAACCACTAGACCACCAGGGAGGCCTCTTGGTCCCCTGTAGATAATCTGTTTTCATAAACAATGCCTCAGACTCTGTCTTTGTACATGTATGCCTGTTCTTTTGTGAGAGTCAATACGGACAATTCCTGTCTTTAGAGTTTCTGAGTTTGTGCTTTGCATTTTAAATACACGGTTCACTTTCCCTACTGTGCACACTTCTACTGCCAGCCATGGGTCAATGGTGGAGGAGACTTTATATTGTAAACTCAATCAATTACTCATGTCCTTTATTTGTAGACTCAGTAAAAGTTGGAGTTGATCACGTGATTTAGCAGGTTTCCCCCCCCACTTTTTTTCTACTTTATAGTTTGGCTGTGGTGAGTCTTCATTGCTACGTGTGGCCTTTCTCTAGCTGTGGCGAGTGGGGAATATTCTCTAGCTGCAGTGCGTGGGTTTCTCACTGCGGTGCCTTCTCTTGTTGTGGTGCATGGGCCATCTATGCCCATGGGCTTCAGTAGTGGTGCTGTGCAGGTTTAGCTGCCTCGCGATATGTGAATCTTCCCAGACCAGGGATCAAACCCATGTCCCCTGCACTGGCATATGGATTCTTAACTAGTGGGCCACCAGCGGGCTCCCTGCTCCTGTCTTCTATGAGGAAAATTACATATAAGGATACCATTTACAAATGTACAGACTCAAAAATCTGGAGAACTGTCTTTCAAGGATGTTAAAGTCAGTCTTTGTGTCCAGCTTAGTTTTGTAAGGGTGCTTGTTTTCTCCCCAAGGGCTCTAAATCACCTTCATCGGACACCCCAGACTTCCTACCCTCTGACTCCTACCATGAGTACTTTTTCCTTAGAGTCACTGATTTCTTTCTTCCTCTTTCACCAGATCTCAGAGTCAACAACAGGACTTCAGCGGCGCAAAAGACAGAGTTCCATAACATCAAGTGACCTAATTGCAAGTGGAGTCTCCACAAAGTACCCAAGTGTTGACCAGGCTATAGACTCTGCTGGTTTCATCACAGACAAGACCTTTTCAGGAACTAGCGGCATAGGATACCCCTTCGATGGGCCTTCTGGCAGGGAACGAAGCAGAGTTTCCTCTGCCACTGGGTTTCCGGCTAGAGAACAGCACTTAAGGGCCCGTGATGAAGCTGGCCTGGCCAGACCCCATCCGCCATCTATGTCCCAGTTGAGGGCAGAGCCAGATCGCCACCGGTCTAGAGAGCAGCACAGCTCAGGGCATCTACGAAGAGATGAACGGGATACCCACCTTGGCCCAGTGTATCAGGATGTGTCCTTGCCCAGAGATCGACACACTCAGGTGTCCCCAGATCAGCACAGGGGAGTGTTCACAAGCCAAGGCCACCTCTATGCAAGGCCAGATCAATATGGATTCGGATCGTTTGACTCGGATCAGCTTGATTTGCTGTATCCCAGCGCTTATGTGCCTGGCATGGTTCCCATCAGTGTGGATCAGGTTGGAGTGATGCTGCCTGGAATGGATGAGCAGGAATTGGTACTAGCTGGCATGGCTCAGAGTGATGCGGTGCCACCAGTGGTACCTGGTAGAGATCAGCCAGGATCAGAACAGCCTAGTACAGATCAGCCTGGTACAGTTCCGCTTAGCACATATCAGCTTCCTGGAATGGACGAGAGTGGTGTGGGACCACTTGGCACGTATCAGTCTGGAGTGGAACCTCTTGGTGTAGATCAGCATGGATTTGTAATATATCCCATGGATCAGCAAGTTTTTGTACAGCCCAGTTTGGGAACATCTGGCTTCATACAACCTGGCACAGAGCAGCATGAGATGATCCAGCCTGGTGCAGGCCAGGCTGGTGTGGTGCAGCCCGGTGTAAGCCAGCCTGGTGTGGTGCAGCCCGGTGCAGGCCAGGCTGGTGTGGTGCAGCCTGGTGTAAGCCAGCCTGGTGTGGTGCAGCCCGGTGCAGGCCAGGCTGGTGTGGTGCAGCCCGGTGCAGGCCAGGCTGGTGTGGTGCAGCCTGGTGCAGGCCAGGCTGGTATAATGCAGCCTAGAATGTATCCGCGAGGTTTGGTGCAACCTGAAATGTATCCGCGAGGTTTGGTGCAACCTGGTATAGGTCACCCTGGTTTCATGCAGCCTAGAATGTATCCACGAGGTTTGGTGCCACCTAGAATGTATCATCAAGGTTTGGTGCAGCCTGGTGCAGGTCAACCTGGTATGGTGCAACCTGATATAGGTCACCCTGGTTTGGTGCAATCTGGTGCAGCCCAGGCTGGTGCGGTCCAGCCCGGTGCAGGCCAGGCTGGTGCGGTCCAGCCCGGTGCAGGCCAGGCTGGTGCGGTCCAGCCCGGTGCAGTCCAGGCTGGTGCGGTGCAGCCCGGTGTAGGCCAGCCTGGTGCGGTGCAGCCCGGTGTAGGCCAGGCTGGTGCGGTGCAGCCCGGTGTAGGCCAGCCTGGTGCGGTCCAGCCCGGTGCAGCCCAGGCTGGTGCGGTCCAGCCCGGTGCAGTTCAGGCTGGTGCGGTGCAGCCCGGTGCAGCCCAGGCTGGTGTGGTGCAGCCCGGTGTAGGCCAGCCTGGTGCGGTCCAGCCTGGTGCAGCCCAGGCTGGTGCGGTGCAGCCCGGTGCAGCCCAGGCTGGTGTGGTGCAGCCTGGTGTAGGCCAGGCTGGTATGGTGCAGCCCGGTGCAGGTCAGCCTGGGTTGGTACAACCTCAAGTGGATCAGTATGGTTTAGTACAGCCTGATAGAGGTCAACATGGCTTTTTTCAACCTAATATATCTATGCCTGGCTTGGTCCCACCTGGGGCATATCCTCCTGGTCTAGTCCAGACTGGTGCCTATCCAGGTGGTTTGATCCAACCTGGTGCCTACCCACATGGCTTCATGCAGCCTGGTGCCGATCAGCAGGGTTTGGTTCAGCCTGTGATAGATCCGCGTTGGGGGAGGCAGTCTGGCACAGGTCGAAGCATAATACCACCAGGCACAGAGCTTCTCGGGCTTCCAACATACCGTGCCAATTCTCAAAGTTTTACATCACCACGCCCATACCAGCAAGGTGTGGCAGCTCCTGGCAGGGATCAGTATGGTCGGGTGTCATCACTCCTAGCCAGTCAAGGTCTGACACCATCAGGTACAGACCGAGAAGGTTTGGTACTACGAGAAATGTATCGACAAGGTTTGCTGCAGCGTGGCCCAACACCATTAAGCACAGCTGTAGGATCTGCACCCCAGGATCAACAGCATTTGGAAACATCTGAACCAGAGCAGCATGACCAGGCTGTTCCTGACTCTATCCCAGACTCCCAGGGCCTAATGTATGGTGGCCCAGGGTATCAAGGTGTAGATCGGCAAGTCCAGGTAGGTGTGGGTCCAAAAGAACTATATGTCTTACGTCAACCTGGAGTTTCTGTTCAGACTTCCCCAAGCCAAGAGGCCCCCTTTCCCAGGAGCACACACTCCCTTGACTCTCTGAACCGAGGCTCATCCGAAAGGAGTGATACTCAGAGTGAGAGACGTGAATCACTGGATAAATTGGCTCCTAGCTTCCCCATAGCAGTGGAAACATTTCGTATGATGGGAGAGATTATCGCCCTCTACATGGAGCTTAAGGAGAACATAAAGGACCTGGATGAGGAACAGGCTGGCCAAACGGACTTGGAGAAGATCCAGTACCTGCTGGCACTGATGGGTGGGTGCTGCATGCACAGAGGAGAGACCATTGTCCTCCTCCTCAGCTGATTTCATCCTTTTCTCCTCCTGAGCCTCTGCCTGAGACCCCCGAAAAGGGCATTTCCATTCTCAGCCATTCTGGGTTCTCCCATAGCCTTCAAGGGTCCGAGTTGTTGGTGTTTAGTCGCTAACTTATGTCTGACTCTTTGCAGCCCCGTGGACTGTAGCCCACCAGGTTCCTCTGTCCATGGGATTTCCCAGGCAAGAATACTGGAGTGGGGACTTCCCTGGTGGTCCAGCGGTTAAGAAGCCGCCTTCCAGTGCAGAGGAACACAGGTCTGATCCCTGGTCAGGGAACTAGATCCCACACGCTGCAGGGCAACTAAGCCCGCACACCAAAACTAGAGAGAAGCCCTCGAGCCACACGACAAAGAC
The DNA here is from genome assembly GCF_029378745.1 of Bos indicus. Classification (NCBI taxonomy): domain Eukaryota; kingdom Metazoa; phylum Chordata; class Mammalia; order Artiodactyla; family Bovidae; genus Bos; species Bos indicus. The sequence goes on from NC_091778.1 coordinate 56,701,975, forward strand.
CCTGAGTTCTACAACTAAGACCCAATGCAGCCAAATAGATAAATATTGAAAAGAAAGAAAGAAAAAGGATACTGGAGTGGGTTGCCATTTCCTCTTCCAGGAGCTCTTCCTGACCAAGGGATCAAACACACACCTCCTGCTTGGCAGGTGGATTCTTTACCACTGAGCCGCCTGGGAAGCCCTCGGGGTCCAAGGGATGACACTAAACCAGTAGGAGTGAAGCTGCCTCAAGAGAAGGAAGGCAGGTTCCTGTGCCTCTGCTGGGCTCTGGAAAGCAGCCAGGAGAATGCTGAGCAAGAGGAAGACGACTGTGTTGGGTTGTATGGGGAGAGAGAATGTTGAAAAACTAAACTTAACCTTTGCACAGTCACAGCTCTAGCCCCAGAGAATTAAGGTTTGAGTGGCAATTGTGGGTTAAATGGGTAATTTCCTTTAGGATATTAAGCATTAGGTGGACTTTTAAGGCTAAGGATTTTGTTGTCATTGTTGAGTTGCTAAGTTGTGTCCAACTCTTATGTAATCCCATGGACTGTAGCCCGCCAGGCTCCTCTGTCCATGGAATTCTCCAGACAAGAATACTGGAGTGAGTTGCCATTTCCTCCTCCAGGGGATCTTCCTGACCCAGGGATAGAACCCATGTCTCCTGCATTGCAGGTGGATACTTTACCACTGAGCCACCAGGGGAGCCCTAAAAAGACACTCCTTTCTTCCCATCCTCTCTCCACTCCAGCCCCCAGGAAAAGCCAGATAAATGATCCATGTTGTTCTTCATTGTGAGGCTGGGATTGGGAGCCATTAGAAATCTGATTTTCCTGACTCTGTTCTCCATAGTCAAGAAGTCCATACCCCCTGACCTGCAGGAACAGCTGAAGACCTTAAAGGCCTTGGCCAAAGAAATTCGACAACAGCAAGCGAAAGTAAGTAAGGGAGGGTCCATCTGCTTTGCCTTCCAATGCCAACACTCCCACCTTCCATTTTCATTTTCATGGGCTACACAGTCCTGTCACCTCCGTTACTATCACGTGGAACTTTACAGTCCCCTCCGATGGGAAACACACCCCAGGCTTCAGTGTGTTTCTTTCCTGGATCGAAAACCTGACATTCAAAGCTCTTAAGATTCCATTGAGCCAGCAAGGTGGCCTGGGCTCCTTTCATTACGTGTGGTCGTTTCCAGTAACACCTGCTGTCCCTGGAGCAGCCTTGGAGTTTGTGGGACTGTCTGGGGCCAGCAGTCATGGCGAGGGGCTGTTAGGTCTTCAGTCCTTCTCTCTGTCTCTGTTTAAGGTTTTTATTTTGATGTGGATGATATTTAAAGTCATTATTGAATTTGTTACAGTACTACTTCTGTCTTCTTATGTTTTGGTTTTCTGGCCCTGAGGCATGTGGGAATCTTAGCTCCCCTCCCAGGGATTGAACCCATACCCCTTGCATTGGAAGGCGAAGTTTTAATCACTGGACTACCATGGAAATCCCCAGTCGTTCTCTTAATGCCAGCTCTCTACATCCACGGGCTTCCCTGGTGGCTCAGGTGGTAAAGAATGCACCTGCAATGCAGGAGACCCTGGTTCAATTCCTGGGTTGGGAAGATCCCCTGGAGGAGGGCATGGCAACCTACTCCAGTATTCTTGCTCCCATAGACAGAAGAGCCTGGCGGGCTACACTCCACGGGGTCGCAAAGAGTCAGACACAACTGAGCGACTAAGCAACAGCATCTCCATCCACGGGGTAGATGGACTGAATGTCAGGAAGGGGCCTCAGGCTTTGCTAGAGGATTGGATTAGGATTAGGGGGTGGGGTGACTTGCCTGGAGGTCCAGTGGTTAGGACTCTGTGCTTTTGCTGCCAGCAGCCTGGGTTCGATCCCTGGTTAGGAAACTAAGATCCCGCAAGCCTCACGGTATGGAAAAAAAAAGAAAAGGATTAGGGAATGAGGGAGGAGCTTGCTGGGCCTGCAGAGGTACATTCAGAAAGCAGAGATCTCAAGGCCGCCTGACACTGCTCTTCCATTGGATTTGTAGATGGAGAAGATGAGCAAGATCCTGGAGGATCATGGGGAGAAAGAAATAGGAAAGGAGGAGAAAGGTGGCCCAATGAACCTGCAGCTGGGTATCCTCAGGTAAAATCCCCAGCCGAGTACAGCTTGTGTCCTGGCATCACGTGTTCTCAGCTGGTTCCCTCATTCCTGAGCCGACTGCTATCTTTGATCCGGATCACGTCTGCTCTTCAGGTTGTCCGTACCTAGTTCAGGTTGCTAGTGGAAGTTTCCCAGGTTCTTAAAACAGTTCAGCACCAGGGCTTGGAAGAGCACTCCTCTCCCCGGACAAAAAGCTCCCTAGATTCTGTCCACAGTTGGAGGCTTCAAAGCATTTGCTGGAGCCCCTCAGAACAGTCTCTGTGCAGGGCCAGGCCTCACCCCCTTGAAGCCTCTCAGCCAGGCACGCTGGGCACCCGCCTCCACGGCAGGCAGGGCCTTGGACGCTTTAGGCAAGCCTGGAGAGGGGATGTGAAAGAGCACCGGGCTGCCTCCTGCATCCTTGACGGCTGGCGCTTGGCCATGGCGGGCCCTGGCCCCTGGGCAGGTAGTGGGCTGGACCATATCTTGCGCACAGAGTCACCATGGCCGACATCGAGAAGGAGCTGGGCGAGCTGAGGGAGAGCCAAGAGAAGGGCAAGGTCAGCATGGAACATTCGGTCTCCGAAGCCTCCATTTACCTGCAGGATCAGGTGAGGACCTTCAGCCACAGGGACAAGGCCCCTTCTCAGAGCTGGCTGAGGGCGGTGGGGATACTAAACGCTTATTCGATATATACTGGGCAAGTATTTTCTCCCTTTCTGGGGGTTGTCTTTTCACTCTCCTGGGAGTGTCTGCCTTTACATCGTGAGTGTTGGTCACCCCAGAATGTTCCCAGTGAGGACTGTCTGGACTCAGACCAGCTCTCTGAGTGCCCATAGAAGGATCAGATGGGCAAAGTCATGGGCCCAGGGGGCTCACATCGGGAACCCTTTTATGCTAGAGGCCCCATTCAGGACCCCCTCCAAGTTTTCCAGGATGGCAGTGTGCACCATTTCACAACCCAGGACTGACTGTCTTGGATAGGACGGCAGTAGATGGTGTGTTTGAGAGTCACGTGTTATTCCAAGGCTCAGGCCTGAGCTTTGCCACCTCTGGGGCTCCCCAGGGCCACACCTGGAGGACATCCACCCGCTGCTAGGCAGGCCCAGCTCCTGACTCTTCAGAAGAGTGTTAACTCTTCTGGTGGCAAAAGTCATGCTGAGCTCAGGCCAACAGGAGCCTGGGTGAAAACACAGACGTGTAGAGGAAATTGGGAAGGGCAAACTTCAAGGCCAAGGCGCCAGTCTGGCCTGGGCCACTACCTGTCTGTCCTTGTGTGTCTTTTTTGAAAAAGATTTCTTTCTTTGTTTATTGGCTTTGCTGGGTCTTCTTGGCTGCATGCGAGGGCTTTCTCTAGTTGCATTGAGCAGGGGCTACTCTTGAATGCAGTGCGAGGGATTCTCACTGCAGCATCTTCTCTTGCCGCGGAGCGCAGGCTCAAGGCACTCGGGCTTCAGGAGTGGCTCTAGAATGCTGGCTCAGTCGTCATGGAGCACCAGGTTAGTTGCTCCTTGGCATGTGGGATCTTGCCGGACCAGGGATCGAACTGGTGTCCCTTGCTTTGCAAGGCAGATTCTTAACCACTGGACCACCAGGGAAGCCCTCTGTGTCTTTTGTGTCTGTCTGCCTCCATGTCCCTTTCCTTATCCATCTTTCTCAAATACTGCTGTATCTCTCTTCCCTTCTGTATTCCGTCGGCTTTCTTTTTTTTTTTTCGTTTATTTTATAATTGGAGGATAATTGCTTTACTATGTGGTGTTGGTTTCTGCTGTACAACAACACAAATCAGTCATAATTATATATATATATATATATATCTCCCCTCCCTCTTGGAGAAGGCAATGGCACCCCACTCCAGTACTCTTGCCTGGAAAATCCCATGGACGGAGGAGCCTTGTGGGCTGCAGTCCATGGGGTCACGAAGAGTCAGACACGACTAAGCGACTTCCCTTTCACTTTTCACTTTCATGCTTTGGGGAAGGAAATGGCAACCCACTCCAGTGTTCTTGCCTGGAGAATCCCAGGGACAGCGGAGCCTGGTGGGCTGCCGTCTATGGGGTTGCACAGAATCGGACCCGACTGAAATGACGCAGCAGCAGCCCCTCCCTCTGGCGCCTCCCTCCCCGCTCCCATTCCACACCTCTGGGTCATCACGGAACACCAGGCTGGGTTCCCTGTGTCAGTCAGCTTTCTTATCGCTCACACATGGTCCAGAAGGCCTGCCCCAGGGCTTGCAATGTCACATGCTTCCAAGAAGGGGGGCCCTAGGTTGGCTCAGCCCCTGTCCCCGAGGCAGGCAACATGTCACAGATCTTTGGGCGGCCTGGTGTCTACCCAGGACCAGTCCTTTATGGGGACAAACTGGGACCATGGGATCCAGAAGAGAGCAGGAGGGCCAGTGGGAGGAGTGTGTTCCCACCAGGCCATGGGAGACCCCTGCAGTGGTGGCACTGGTCACGTTCTCTCTCTTTTTTAATTGAAGTATAGTCGATCTACAATATTACATCAGTTTCAAATGTATAACATAGTGATTCAGTATTTTTACAAATTATACTCCACTGAGGGCTTCCCAGGTGGTTCAGTGATAAAGAATCTGCCTGCCAAGCTGGAGACAAGGGTTCGATCCCTGGGACAGGAAGATGTGGATAAGGAATTGGCGATCCTAAACGACTAAACAGCAACATGCTCCATTGGAAGTTATTATAAAAGAATGGCTCTGCTTCCCTGTGCTGCACAGTATAGCTTCACTGTTCATTTATACAGTGGTTTGTACCCCTTAATCCCCGCCCCATCTTGTCCCTCCCCGGCCCTCCCCCAGCTGTAACCACTGGTTTGCTCTCTAGATCCATGGGGTCTGTTTCTGTTTGCTGTATTCACTAGTTTATTTTTTAGATTCTACATGTAAGTGACAACATATAGTATGTGTCTTTGACTTACTTCACTAAGGATAATACTCTAGGTCCATCCATGAAAGTGAAGTGAAACTGTTAGTTTAAGCTCACTCATGTCTGACTCTTTGCAAACCCATGGACTCTAGGCCTCCAGGCTCCTCTGTCCATGGAATTCTCCAAACAAGAATACTGGAGTGGTTAGCCATTCTCTTCTCTAGAGGTCCATCCAAGTTGTTTTGCAAATGGCAAAATTTCGGTTTTTATGACTGAGCAGTATTCCATTTTAATATATAAGCCACGTCTTCTTTATCTATTGGTGGGAACTTAGGTTGCTCCATGTCTTAGTTATTATAACTAGTGCTGCTGTGGACATTGAGGTGCGTGTATCTTTTTGAATTCATGTTTTCATTTTCTTCAGATACATAACCAGGAGTGGAATTGCTGGATCATATGCTAATTCTATTTTTAGTGTTTTTAGAAATCTCTGTACTGTTTTCCATGGTGACTGTACCAATTTACATTCCCTGTAGACTTTTTGATGCTAGCCTTTCTGAGAGGTGTGCGATGATATCTTATTGTGGTTTTGACTTGCATTTCTCCAATAAGTAGCGATGTTGAGCATCTTTTCATGTGCCTGCTGGCCATCTGTATACCTTCTTTGGAAAAAATGTCTACTTAGGTCTTCTCAGTTCAGTTCAGTCACTCGGCTGTGTCCAACTCTTTGCGACCTTATGGAGTGCAGCACACCAGGCTTCCCTGTCCATCACCAACTCCCAGAGCTTGCTCAAACTCATGTCCATCGAGTCAGTGATGCCATTCAACCATCTCATCCTCTGTCGTCCCCTTCTCCTCCTGCCTTCAATCTTACCCAGCATCAGAGTCTTTTCCAATGAGTCAGCTCTTCGCATCAGGTGGCCAAAGTATTAGAGTTTCAGCTTCAGCATCAGTCCTTCCAAGGAATATTCAGGACTGATCTCCTTAAGAATTGACTGGTTGGACCTCCTTGCAGTCTAAGGGACTCTCAAGAGTCTTCTCCAACACCACACTTCACACGCATCAATTCTTTACCACTCAGCTTTCTTTATAGTCCAACTCTCACATCCATACATGACTACTGGAAAAACCATAGCTTTGACTGCTGCTGCTAAGTCACTTCAGTCATGTCCAACTCTGTGCAGCCCCATAGATGGCAGCCCACCAAGTTCTGCCATCCCTGGGATTCTCCAGGCAAGAACACTGGAGCGGGTTGCCATTTCCTCCTCCAATGCATGAAAGTAAAAAGTGAAAGTGAAGTTGCTCAGTCGTGTCCAACTCTTTGCGACCCCATGGACTGAAGCCTACCATGCTCCTCCGTCCATGGGATTTTCCAGGCAAGAGTACTGGAGTGGGTTGCCATTGCCTTCTCCATAGCTTTGACTAGACAGACCTTTGTCAGCAAAGTAATGTCTCTGCTTTTTAATATGCTGTCTAGGTTGGTCATAGCTTTTCTTCCAAGGAGCAAGCATCTTTTAATTTCATGGCTGCAGACACCATCTGCAGTGATTTTGGAGCCCAAGAAAATAAAGTCTCTCACTGTTTCCATTGTTTCCCCATTTATTTGCCATGAAGTGATGGGACCAGATGCCATGTTCTTAGTTTTTTGAGTGTTGAGTTTTAAGCCAACTTTTTCACTCTCCTCTTTCACTTTCACCAAGAGGTTCTTTAGTTCCTCTTTGCTTTCTGCCATAAGGGTGATATCCATCCATTTTTAAATCGGGTTGTTTGATTTTTAAATGTTGAATTGTATGAGCTGTTTATATGTTTTAGATATTAACCCCTTATCAGTCAGATCATTTGGAAATATTTTCTCCCATTCCATAGGTTATGTTGGTGGTTTCCTTTGCTGTCCAAAAGCTTTTCAGTTTAACTAGGCCTCATTTGTTTATTTTTGCTTTTATTTCCTTTGACTTAGGAAGCAGATAAAAAAATATTGCTACAATTTATTTTTTATAATTTATTTATTTTTGGTTGCTCTGGGTCTTCGTTGCTGCTCGTGGGCTTTCTCTAGTTGCGGTGAGCAGAGGCTACTCTTCATTGCGGGGCACAGGCTTCTCACTGCAGTGGCTTCTCTTGTTGCAGAGCACAGGCTCTAGGCACATGGGCTTCAGAGTTGCTGCCCATGGGCTCAGATGTGTCAGGTGGGGTAGTTGCTCTACAGCATCTGGGATCTTCCTGGATCAGGGATCAAACCCATGTCCCCTGCGTTGGCAGGCGGATTCTTCCAGCGGACCATCAGGGAAGTCCTATTGCTACAATTTATGTCAAAACGTGTCCTGCCTGTTTTCTTCTAGGAGTTTTATGGTCTTGGTTTTACATGTAGGTCTTCAATCCATTTTGAGTTGACTGTTTTTGCAGGTGGCATTAGAAAATCACGTTCTCTTATTCTTATTTACACACTAAATGGGGAGAGAGCATGTGTGAGCCCACGGCTCCTCTGCCCAGGGCCTGGAGCAGGACCCGTGTGTTGCCAGGGTCCTCAAGTGTTTGTGGACTGACTGACAGACATCATCACTCTGGGATTTAGCTAGAGGAGATACATTCTCACATTGCACCAATGGGCTGGCTGGAGAAAGGTACAGAAGCCCCCTTCCTGCAAGGGCTTAATCAGCACCTGCCCTCCCCTCCCTGGGAACACTGTTCACTGTTTAATGGACAGACATCAAGCACCTGCCATGAGCTGCATACCCTGCGAGGCACCGAGGCTCCAGCAACTGCCTGGATCACAGCAGGTCAGGGCAGAAAGGCTGGCGGTGACTGTGTGGTGACTCGCTCACTGCCCTGCACCCGCCCTCTCTCCCCGCCCTCTCTCCCACACCCAGTTAGACAAGCTCAGGACGATCATTGAGAACATGCTGGCCTCGTCCTCCACGCTGCTGTCCATGAGCTTGAACATGGCCCCGCACAAGACCCTGACTACCCTGGCCCCCAGCCAGATCGACCCTGAGGCCACGTGCCCGGCCTGCAGCCTGGACCTGAGCCACCAGGTCAGCATGCTGGTGCAGCGCTACGAGCAGCTCCAGAACATGGTCAGCAACCTGGCTGCCTCCCGGCCCTCCAAGAAGGCCAAGCTGCAGAGTCAGGTGACGCCCCTGCCTCCCTCCTGGGTAGCTGCAAGTGACTGCCCGCCAGGAGCCACCTGGGGAGTCCCCAGGGGAGGGATGTTGGGTCACTTTTGCATGATGGAGCCCTTTAGCAACCGCCCGAAAGTGCCTGGTCTTTCTGTAGGGTCACAGTGAGGGCAGCCATCAAGCTGGCCCTGGGGACAGGGGACTGGGGGGCAGAGCTGGGTCCACGGTGGGAGGGGGACAGCATAGCTGGTGGAGGGGTGAAGCAGAGCCATTCTCGTGCCTCTGACACTGACATAGCTTTAGGGTTTGTTGCCCGCTCCTTCACACTGGTCTTCTGGTCTGTTTCTCTCTTCCTCTATAAAGGGCAGGCCTGCTGTGGGGAGTGGAGAGCAGGGAGGACCACAAGTCCCTGAGGCCTGTCTCTTGGACTCCAGAATTCACACTCAGCCCAGGGCAGGAGGGGAGACTGTAGACCACATCCCAACTCTCAGGGGCCCCGGGGCAGCTCACCACCTCTACCGATCACCTGCACCAATGGATGGGCCCCCTGGAGGCTAGTCCATGGAGAGGTGGTAGTGGGCTATGATGGCAACCCAGGAGGCCTAGAGTGGGGTCTGATGTCAGCCTGTCCACTGGGTGATGTTCTAAGGGCTCCCCTGTCGGGGGGGTGGCAATATCCCAGGTGGGGATGGAGGGGCCGCCCCAGGGAGCCTGCCTTTGTCCTGCGTAGGATGAAGAGCTGCTGGGCCACGTCCAGAGCGCCATCCTGCAGGTGCAGGGCGACTGCGAGAAACTCAACGTCACCACCAGCAACCTCATCAAAGACCATCGGCAGAAGCAGAAGGACATTGACGTGAGGGCTGGCAGGGTGGCGGGGAGCAGGGCTGGGGCGCGACCGGCTCCCCGCTCCTTATTCTCTGCTCCCTCGGCCTCCCAGGTGCTGTACCAGGGTCTGGAGAAGCTGGAGAAGGAGAAGGCCGACAGGGAACACCTGGAGATGGAAATCGATGTGGTAAGGCCAGGCCTGAAGAAAGGCCACCCAGGGAGGTCCCATCGCTCCCACTCTTGAAAAAGCAGAGAGAGGAGAGGAGCCCAAGGTGGGATGTGGGCTCAGCATCAGAGTTGAGCTACGTGGAGCAGGGCCCCGCCGCGGCTCTCTCCCATCTTGGTGGGGGCGCATCTCATCCCCGTCTCTGGGCAGAAAGCTGACAAGAGTGCCCTGGCGGCCAAAGTGAGCCGCGTCCAGTTCGACGCCACCACGGAGCAGCTGAACCACATGATGCAGGAGCTGGTGGCCAAGATGACGGGGCAGGAGCAGGACTGGCAGAAGATGCTGGACAAGCTCCTGGTGGAGATGGACAACAAGGTGACCCGGGCAACGCCACCTCCTCCGGGCACTGCAGACCCCCACCTGCTTTCTCAGAGCTCACCTGGTCCCCGTCCCCCACTTCCTCCCCCAAGCTGGACCGCCTGGAGTTGGACCCGGTGAAGCAGTCACTGGAGGATCGGTGGAAATCCTTGCGACAGCAGCTCAAAGAGCGCTCTCCACTCTACCAGGCGGACGAGGCAGCCGCCATGCGGAGGTGAGGCCCGGTAGGGGCGAGGGTGGGCCGGCTGGAGGGTCCCCATGTGTGTTCAGAGGGACTGGCAGATCCTATCTGGGACTGTCCGGCCATAGCAAGGGACAGAGCTTGAAAAGCTCTTGTAGCTCAGGCCGATTCATATTATAGCAGAGACAGGGAAGGGAGCGGGGCGTAAGGTTCTCTGGGCACAGGTGGGAGGGGGTCCATAGCCCCCAGAGCTCAGCTCCCAGGGTGACAGGCCCCAGCCCACCAGAGGCAGAGCCTGCGGGGGCAACTCCTCCTGGGGGTGCCTCGAGTCCCAGCATTTCCATTCCTGGCCACCAGAGGGCTGTCAAGGCTTACACAGGGCACCCACCCGCCGGGGCCCTTGAGAGCCCTGCTGGCTTTGGGTTAGGGTAGATGGGCGCTAGATGTGTGCCCAGAAGTGGGCATCTCTAGTAGCTGATGTGTGCAGGGAGTGGGGCCCAGACCTGCCTCCGGTGGCCTGGGGCCCCGTCCCCCTGGGCGTTGAGTGTCCAGCCTACCAGCCAAACCCTCTGAGTTCTCCATCCCTCCCTTTGGGGCCCTCTGGGCAGGGCTCTCACCCTCTGCGTGTGTCCCATCCCTCACAGGCAGCTCTTGGCACACTTCCACTGCCTCTCATGTGACCGTCCCCTGGAGACACCTGTGACTGGACAGTGAGTACCCCCAGAGGGTGGCCGTGATGGGGGGCGTCTTCTGTCCTCCCTGCCTGCCTCCAGCTCGTCTGCTCCTCCTCTCTCTCTGGTCCACTCTATGCCCTGGGCTGCTCTTAGCCCTCAGCCTTCAGCCCCTGGGGTGGGAAGGCTCCTCCGGCAGGTGGAGCGTGAGGAGTGGGTGATGGGTTTGGATGCTGGAGTTTCTCACTCTGACCCTCCTCCCTTCCCTGCCCCTGCCCAGAGTCATCCCCATGACTCCCGTGGGCCCCTGCCTGCCCGGGCACCGCTCCGTCCGCCCCTACACGGTCTTTGAACTGGAGCAGGTTCGGCAGCAGAGCCGCAAGTACGGCGGTGCCGCGGGGTCCTGTGAGGGCTTTGCAGGGGGTCTGGAGGGCGAGAGTGGGGGCTGGGGCGGGGTGATGCTAGGGCACTTTTTGAAGCAGCTCCCAGCTGTTCGCAGGGCAGGAGCACCAGAGCAGGAGGTGCAGACCTAGTAACCACCTGCCTTTGCGCCCCTGCCAGGCGTCCTGGTGGGACGTTGCCTCTGAGACTTCCCCCCTACCCTGGCCCTTTCCCTGCTCACACTGGGCCTGGGAGGGGGTGTGTTTCATGCCCTCAGGGGCTCCTGCCCTCCTCCCCACAGCTTTCCACCTCCTGAGGCCGGGGGTTCAGCAGAAAGGCTGGTTTTCAAAGCTGCCTTTGGAGCCCACGGGGGCCAGGGGTGCGAGGGGGTCCAACGGACTGGGCTGCTCTCTTCTCTGGCTCTCCTGCACGCTCTCGGCTCAGGAAACCCTCCCCGGCAAGCCCGGCCCTGGTCCCTGGGGTTTGGTGGAGGGGGCTCCCACTCCAAAGGGCCCTGCTTCCCAGGGAGGGTGCTGGGGCGTGGCTCACCCCTCCACTGGGCCCGCACCCCACAGCCTGAAGCTGGGCAGCAGCGGCTTCCCGCGGGGGGACCTGGGGCAGGTGGAGCGGAGCGTGGGGCGCCTGCGCACCATGCACTCCAAGATGCTCCTGGACATCGAGAAGGTGCAGATCCACTTTGGGGGCTCCATCAAGGCCAGCAGCCAGATGATCCGCGAGCTGCTGCAGGCCCAGTGCCTCAGCTCCCCCTGCTACAAACGGTGGGCAGCCGGGCTGGGCCTGGGAGCCTGGCACCAGGGAGGGCAGAGAGTGTGTGTGTGTGTGTGTGTGTGTATGTGTATGTGTGTAGAGTGGGGCACCAGGGAGGGCAGAGAATGTGTGTCCGTGTGTGTCCGTGTGTGTGTGTGTGTGTGTGTGTGTGTGTGTGTGTGTGTGTAGAGTGGGGCACCGGGGAGGGCAGTGTGTGTCCGTGTGTGTGTGTGTAGAGTGGGGCCTCCATGTAGGACAGAGTATGTGATTGTGTATGTCTGTGAGAATGTGAGCGTGCGTGTAAGTGTGTATGAAAATGTGGGTGTGATTATATGTGTGAATGTTTATGTGTGTGTTTTTGAGAGAATGCAAGAGAATGTGTATTGTGAATGTGTGAACATATGTGCGAATGTGTTTGAGAATTTGTGAACACATGTATGTGAATGTGTATGTGTGAGTGTGTGAATGCGTGTGAACAAGTGTGAGAGCACTGTTAAATGTATACTGTATGAGCAGATGAATGTGTGTGTACGCGTGAATGTGCGCATGAATGTGTGAATGCCTGCGTGTGCATTGAGTGTGTGAGAGAATGTGTGTATGTCTGCGAACTTATGTGTGAATGTGTGTTTAAGGATCTGTGAATACACGTGTGTGAATGTGTGTATGAGAGAGAGTGTGTGTGTGTGTGTGTGTGTGTGTGTGTGTGTGTCCCTCAGGAGGCCACCCTGCTCGCTCACCCCCCGCCCTGTCCTGGCTAAGCGGTGGCCCCTGGAGCACCCCCCTCACCTGCACCCCACCCCCCACCCCCATCGAGGCGTGTCCCGGGACACACCCGCTCCCCGTGACTCCGCCGTCTCCACCGCAGGCTGCCAGACATGGCTGATTACAGCTACTCCTCCGCGCCCCGGCCCTGCGGGGGCAGCCACACCCTCACCTACCCCTACCGGCGCATCCGCCTGCAGCACCTTTCGCAGGGACTGTACCCCACCGAGGAGATCCAGATCGCCATGAAGGTGGGGATACTCCTGGAAGCCTCCAGGGAGGCTCCCCCAGGGGCCCCCAGACTCCCATGTCCCTCCGGAAAAGCCGCCAGCAGTCCCCTGCTCAGCCCTCAGCCTCGGGGGCAGTTTCTTAATCAGACCCAGTCAAAGCCTCAGGTTCTTTTCCTTTCCTGGGAAGAAGACAGCCCTCCCGGCCATCTGGCCCATCCCCTTCACCCTGTCACTCAGCCCCTTCGAGGGCTCTGAGCACCATTTGACTCAGAGAGGGGACAGGAGGGGCGCTCAGGCGGCAGGTGGCCATGGGTACCCACCCATCTCCACAGCACGACGAGGTGGACATCTTGGGCCTGGATGGACATATTTACAAGGGACGGATGGAAACAAGGCTGCCGGACCTCCTGAACAAAGACAGTGAGTGTCCAGATGGCCCAGAGGCCCTCGGGCTCCTTGCTTGGGTCCCGCAGGGTCTGTCTGGCTCCTGGAGGCCCCAGCACTTCTTGGGGCCACCAGACCCCGACTGCCTTCCTCCTCCACCTCCCTGACTCCAAATGCCCCCAGGTGAGTGTTTGCAGAGGGGGACAGCTGTCCAGTCTTGGCCAGTTAGCAGGAATGTCGTGGCCCCATCTTTTCTGGCCAGCCTTCATCCACAGGCTGTCACCCCAGTTTTTCCACCTAAGCCTCTGATCCCAGCATCACCCACTCTTCAAAACTCTTCCTGAGCCCCTACACTCTGTGAACCTCTCGTGTTCTGGAATGTCCCCTTCCAGTTGGCCATCCTGGATGTGCTTTGTCACCTCCCTCTGGGTCTTAGCAGGTGTGTGTGCATCTTTCTAGTCACTTCCCCTCCCGAACTGTAAACCCAGGGTCAGAACTCACCCAGCACCTGGCATGGGGCTGCTGTCCGTGGGTAGATATCAGAGTAAGTGGATGGATGGATGGACAGATGGCCAGACAGACATACAGGGGGATGAAGTGCTTGTTGTTGCTCAGGCGCTAAGTTATGTCTGACTCTTTGCAACCCCGGGGACTGCAGCACGCCAGGCTCCCGTCCTCCACTATCTCACTGAGTTGGCTCAGATTCATGTCCACTGAGTCGGTGATGCCATCCAACCATCTCATCCTCTGCCTCCTCCTCCTTTTGCCTTCAGTCCTTCCTAGCATCAGGGTCTTTTCCAATGAGCAAAGTGCTTGCTTATAAAGGGCATTTCCACGAATTCAGACTGAGAAGGGCGCCCGCTGAGGCAGGCTGAGACCAGCAGCCCGCCGCCCTTCTCCCCATCCCCACGGCCCCCTCAGAGTGTGTCTCAGAACTGAGCCTCCCCTCTCCGTCTCCCATCAGACGCGGGGATGAAGCACAAGAACAAGCAGTCCCGGCCACACGGGCATCGGCAGCAGTCCCTCAGCAACAGCGGCCAGCTGCCCTTGCGGCCTCAGAGCGCCCAGACGCTGGCTGCCAGCGACTCAGGTAGCTCCTCCCTGGATGGAGGGTCCTTCTGGGCGGCACTGTCTGCCGACCCTCCTCCTTGCCCCGCCCGGCCCCTCTCCTGCCTGTGGCTGGAATATACCCTATTCCCCCGGAGAGAAGAAGGGCCTGGGAGCCGAGGGATGGGATGTGAGGGAGGAGAGAGAAAACCCTTCCCTCCCGGGCGCCTGCTTTGTGCCAGGTCTGTGGGCAGATACTGTCACTGCTCCCATTTCACAGAAGAGGAAACAGGGGCGGGCTTGCGGCCTGAGCTCTGGCTCCAGGCCCAAGTCCTTCCCCACTGCTCACACGCACCGACTCTCCTGGGCCTGCGAGGCCCCCAGCGTCCATGCTTTCTCCAGAGGGGCCAAATCCGGCCTGAAAGCCCAAGGGCTAAGTGTTCCCCTGGGGTTTGGCTACCCATGGGGGCCAGAGAGGGGCACTGGCCTGGAGCCAGGGGGCTAGACCACTTCCAGGTGACTCTGAGCACATCTCCCCCTCCTCCTGGACAGTTTCCTCATCTGTCAATAAAAGGGTGCTGGATTCTGGCTGCTAAGTTAGGAAGCCCCCTGCAAAGTCTAAGAAAGCTGCTGAGTTTCTTCTCATGAAACCTTATGTACCCACAATGCTTTGCAGCTACTTGCTGGAGGCCCAGGGAGCCCCACCGCACCCCCACCCAGGTCTAGAGCCGCAGCCCGAGGTCCTCTGCACCAAGCCTTCCAGTTCCAGCCCCCAGTGCCTGCAGGAGGCAGAAACCAGTGCAGTGGTGGCGATGTGCAGCCTCGCCTCTGCCAAGGGTTCCTCACTGCTGAAGAGCTTTACACGTGTGAATCAGTAATTTGAATCCTCACGTGTTAAAAGATAGGGACCATTGCTGGTCCCACCTACAGCAGACAAAGCCAAGGCACAGAAAGGTTAAAGTACATGCCCAAGGTCACACAGCTAGAAAGCAGCAGAGCCGGGCTCAAAGCCAAGCTGTCTGGCCCCAGAACCAGCGCTGGTGACAAAGGGAAACAGCCTGGGCTGGAGGATTCAGCAGGGGGCAGACAGCGTCGGCCTGCGGCTCTGGCTCCCAGGACTGTTCTTGGGGGAGCTTAGCTTCCTTCTCCCTGGCACCCCAGTGTCCACTCCAAAGACACATTACGGAAGCAGGAGCGGGGGCTGTCTTAAAAGAGAAATTCCTGCCCTGATTTAAGTCAGTGTGGCCCTAACAGTCCCTGTATTAATAGGGGGAATGTTAACAAAGAGGCAGGCTCTTGGCCCCTGACTTATTTTAACTCAGAGTATAAAGGAGTGTGGCTCAGGGGCTCGTAGGAGAGCTTGACCCTCCAGCATGATGTCCTGGCTCAACCTGGTTAGTGGGGCTTTGGGCAAGCCGAGGTGGGCTGCCGGTGGGCGTGGGAGTCAGCCTGAGCCATCCGGGGCCCCTCCTGTCCCGCAGCTCCTTCCCGTCATCAGAAAGACAGACCTGTTTCCACCGAGGGCCGTCTCTCCCAGCCGAACCCAGCCCACCTGCCCGGCGAGGAGGCAAACCTGCCAGCGGGGCTGGATGTGCACAGGGCCGCTCCTGGGGAGGGGCTCGAGGAGCCCACCCGGGGGCCGCGGGCCACCTCTGCTCACTGAGCAGAGCTATAAATAAACGCTTAGGAGAAAGCTCGGGGCCACGAGGCTCCTCTGGTCCTGGTTCAGGTGGGACAGCAGACTTCTTGCAGCCTGATGTACGTGGCTCCCCCAAACAGGGCCAGCTGTTCTCTGAGGGCACCAGGGCTTCAAGAGGACTGAGTATAGCACCCAGGGCGGAGAGGCGGCAGCGCAGGCCAGACCCCAGGCCCCGGGCACTGGCAGGCCTGCAGGGGTTGTTGGCCCTCTCCCGACCTTGGCTGGACCGGTGCTGAGGCCTTCTCTGGCACAGGCACCGCCTTCCCTCTGGGTAAGTGCCCAGGGCAGTGGAGGGTTTAGATGCTCGGGCTGCACCCTGGGGCGAAGCTTTAAGGGCGGCCGCTGGCAGGCTCCTGGCACATTCTGGGGAAGATGGGGCCACCAGCACCTGGGAAGGTTCCTGGTTGCCATCTTCTCTGGCTTGCAAAACGAGGGGCCTACCCAGGTGGTGCTAGTGGTAAAGAATCTGCCTGCCAGTGAAGGTGATGCGAGAGACGCGGGTTTGATCCCCAAGTTGGGAAGGTCCCCTGGAGAAGGAAATGGCACCTCAGTCCAGTATTCTCGCCTGGAGAATCCCATGGACAGAGGAGCCTGGCGGGCTACAGTCCATGGGGTCACGCTTGGAAGCTGCCGCAGACGCAAGAGGGGCTGCTGGGTCAGGCCATGTCCCTGCTCCCCTTCCCTCCCCAGAAGAGGAGTCTGGCCGTGTCTGACGGCCTTGAGGCCTGACCCTTGTCCTGCTCCGTGTCAGCCTCAACAGACGAGGGGGCTCACTGCTGCCCACCCGAGTCAACCGTAAGGGACAAGCCCTTGTCCCCAAAGCCCCAGGGACAAGGGAAGAATTGCGTCCCACCCGGATAGTCATGGAAGCAGTTTTTTGCCTTCAGATCTATTCTCATCAGCCCCCTCCTCAAAGGTGGGGTTCCCTGCCCCCCACCCCAGGCCCCTCTGCCAGTGAGAGGCCTGCTTTAGGGGTGTGAGGGGAGGGGCGACACAGAGCCACAGGAGGGCGTGGCAGGAAATAGCCCAGAAAAGGGTTTCACTGGAGGGTGGGGCTCGCTGGGGGTGTCATGGGTGGAGCAGGCACTCCCTACGGGAAGGGGCACCCCCCTTCTCTCCCCATCTGCTGAGATCTGATTCATCATAGAACCCCGGAGTCCCAGCGGGCACCTGGCACCCTTTGCTCTGCAAGCGGGAGGTAGGCGAGGCCCAGGCCCTCCTCTGCTCAGTGTCCTGGCCTAGAATCCAAACTCACCAGCTTGGCGGGGAGGAGGAAGGAGCAGCCAGGCGCCCCCCCCCCCCACCCCCCCGCCACCGATGCCCCTGAAAGGACAAGGAGGCCCCCACTCCGCCTTCCCGCACCTGGGCCGCCCGCCCGCCCTCAACCAGCACTGGCCGCCCACGTGCCGGCGAGGGGCTTCCCCTTCCAGCCTGGGAAAGCACAGGTGGGCAGAGTGAGGGGTGCGGGTGGGAGGAGTCCCACGGGTCTCCAACCAGGAAACAAAACCGAAAGGACAAACCCAGCCTCGAGCACGTGGTCACACGCAGAGCCAGCAGCCGAGGGCAGCTGTGCCCCAGTCCTGCTCCACGCTCGTGGAGGGGCTGCCCGCAGCGACCCCGTGAAGACATGAGGGCCCAGGAGGAGGGTGGGCCAGCTGGGGCACCCCCAGGTGTTCCTGCACTTTGGGTCTGAACATCCAGACCCTGCAGGCCTGGTCGACAGCAAGGCCCGGGCTGCCGAGCAGGAGGGAACACACCTACTCACACGTGCTGGAGGGGTCTGAGGGTTGGGGGGGAGCGGTAAGGGGCTCGAGAAGGAACCCCAAGCCTGGAGCCTGCCACCCAAATCTTGCATTTGGGCGGGTGGGCTCCACACCCACCTGGCCACCTGGATGGGAGTCTGAGGAAGGGCCCCACAAGGCCAGGAACTGCCATCACCGCTTCATCCTAGCGCCGGAAGGCGGGAAGGGGAAGAAGCCAGGCCCCTTGGGGACCCAACTCAGGCCTCTGGCTCCCTGAGAGCTGCAGCTGACCTCCTGGACGTGGCCACACAACACGCACATGGGGACTGGGTGCCCCGAAGGAGCTTGGGGGCAGGAAGAGCAGAGAGGGCAGAAAGATGCCTTGGCGGGGGGGACAGGCTGAAGTGTGGGGCCACCATCGGGCCCCCCGAGGCAGGCAGGCAGCTCCCCCACCACCAACTGCAAAGATAGGGGCTGCTCCAGGGCTAAGGCTCAGCCTGTGGTGGGCTGTGAGGTGGTGGCCAAGGGCCAAGAGGAGAGGGTCACTATGACCAAGCCAGGACCTGTTCCTCCTCCTCCCCACCCCAACCGGATCCGACCTTTCAGCCCCCCTTGTCAGAACTCCCAACCCCGCCGCATGGCCATGGGGCTGGTCCCCTGAACCACAGCACAGCCAAGGGCCCCCCCCACCCCTCTGCCCAAGGAGCACGCTCTCTGTACCAAGGCAAATAAAGGCACCGCAAACCAGGGAAGTTAGAAAAGTCTCTTTTAAGTTTTAAATTAAAATTTCACCCTGGTGAGATGATTTGATTTGGGAACTCCATCCAAAGGCAAGCCCTCCACTCTGCTGTCCACGGCCGAGCACACAGTGGGAGAGGCTGGGCGGCCCTCGGGTTGGGGGCCGGCTCACAAGTCCTACACGAGCCCTGCACAGCTAGCCGCTGAGGCGACGCCGGCCAGAGCACCGCTGACCGGGGGTGGGCAGCGGCCCCCACACCTTCAGCCACCCAGCACTGCCGGGAATGCCTCCCACAGCTGTCACGGGGAGTGGGAAGGCCGTGGTCCTTCGCCCGATTCCAGGTGTGACCTTTGAAAGGAGGCGGCGAGCAGGCACCACTTGACTGCAGAATCACACCACCCGGCTCCCAAGCACCTGCCCTGGGACTGGGGTTGGAGGAAGGGGTGCTGGCCCACTGGGTGGCTTCTCTGGCCTTTCCCCACTGACCCAACACCCCGTCGGCCAGCCCCGTTCTCACATACATTAGTTATTTTTATATATTCATATATATATTATAGTTATATATTAAAAAGAGGGGGAAAAAAAAAAAACTTGCCTGAAGAGAAACTCCTGAAGGATCCAAGTGGCTCAGGAAGTTTACTGTCCCCCCACCCACAAAAATTCTCTTATATAAAATCTTCCAGTGCGATCTTCAGGAAACCCCCGCGCGCCCAGCTTCCCCCCCCCGCCCGCCCTTGGACTGCCCCCCAGCTCCAGCCCAGCGCCCGGCGGCATCCAGTCTCATCTCTGGCCGTCCATCGCCGCCATGGCTTTCTGCTGCGTGCTCGCCTGCTGTGCTCCGGGGGGCCACGTGGGCTGTGGGTGGTGGAGGTGGTGGAAGCTGTGGGCCGTGGGGGAGGAGGGCGGGATCCAGGCGGCCTGGTGGCTGGGCGGGGACGAGGCCCAGAAGGGGCTGAAGTTTGCAGGGGGTGAGCAGGCCACGGCGGTCATGGGGCTGTTGCTGCTCTGCAGGCCCTCGGAGGCGCGAAGCTTTGAGAACATGGCCAGCGCGTCAGGGAAGTTGGGCGGTGTGGCAGGTGTGTTGCTGGGGGTACACATCTGCTGGGAGAGAACACAGGGGTCTCGAGGGCTGCCCACGTGGGCCCTCCTCCCAGATCCCCAAGCCACAATCCGAGGTCCTACAGAGCTTGCCTTCCCGTGGGGCTCACCCAGGCCTGACCCTTTTATTTCCCATTGTTCAGTCCAAAAGAGGTTTCAGCAGCACAAAAACCCCTTGCACGGAGCCACTAAAAACCAAAACCATGGGGATGGATTCCTACAATTTTTGTCAAAACCAAAGTGTTTCTTTTTTGAAAAAATACTTGTTTGGCTGTGCTGGGTCTTAGTTGCAAGCAGGTGGGATCTAGTTCCCTGACCAGGGATATAACCTAAGCCCCCTGCATTGGGAGCACAGAGTCTTAACTACTGGACCACCAGAGAAGTCCCCAGAGTGTTTCTTGATGCTTGGGAATGACATCCCCAGTGTCAGAAGCAAATGGTTAATTCCAGCCAGGAGCTAGGGTGTCAGATTAAAGCTGAGACAAGGGAGGAAGCCCAGGGCACCACTGCTTAGCGCTTCAGCCTGGGTGAAAACCCAGCTGGCTCTTCAATAACCTGCCCTCAGATGTCCCGGGGTGGCCAGTCAAGGGAAGACAGCCAGATCCGGGGTTTCCCTCCAAGGGCCAGCCCAGGGGGAGCTGTGCCTGCCGGGCGGCAGTGCTGGTTGGCGGGCGTCAGGGCCTCTGCCTCGTCACCTCACTCCTCACGGGGGTGCCAGGTCTTTCTGATTATTCTCTCTGTGTTAGAGATGAGGAAACCGAGCCCCAGAGCTCAAATCAGTTGACCCAAAACACAGCACAGCAGGGACCTCCCTAGTGGCCCAGTGGTTAAGAATCCACCTTCCAATACGGGGGACGCAGGTTCAATCCCTAGTCAGGGAACTAAGATTACACAAGCCACGGGGAAACTAAACCCGCCTGCCTCAACTAAGACCTGATATAGCCAAATACTTAAAGCACACCACTGCAGGATGCAAGCTGAGCAGCCGGAACCTGGGGGACTCCCAGGTCTGCAGGCCCAAGCTCTTAACCTCCACCCAGCCCCTACTCCTCTGCAATTAGTCAATCTAGCGTAACTTCATGCCCAGGCTCCCCTGAGGACAAAAACCAGGGATGTCGGTTTCCGGTGTCCCCAGCGACTGGCTGCCAGTGTCTGGGGGAGTCCACTCAGCCCCTCTCAGCCCTCTTCCCGGGGGTAGCTGCAAACATGCCAACCTCTGCTGTCTTCTGCCACAACCCTGAGCAGGGACTCCAGCCAGGAAGGGCAGGGGCCAGGCTGGTGTGCCGTAACTGGCAGCCTCCTTGCAAACACCAGGGATGGCAGACCACCCCCGCCCCCCCCCGGCCCCTGCCATGTGGGGAGCATAGAGGTGCCATCCAGGAGCACCTCGCAGGGGCCCAGGGAGGAGGCAGCAGAGAACACGGCCTGCACAGAGCCTGTTGTGACCCCCACGGCCGCTTCTCCCTTTCCCAGGAAGCCATGGGAGCCCTTCTTTGAATTTCTCCTAATTTTAGCAACACCGGCCCCTCCCCCAGGCACAGGGCTCAGGGAGCAAGATTTGAGGACTCTTCACCTTGCAGTCGGAGCTTACACAGCTCTGCAGTTAAAAACTCCAGCCCCCAAATGGGGACAGGCCCACGGCGGTTGGGGGGAGGGCAACCCTCTCTGATTAACTGGGCTGACCCCGCCCCCCCACCATCAGCAGCTGGGGCTCCAACCCGTGTCCTCTCCCGGGAGGCCACAGGACCCAAGGCAGCAGGCCTGGCCCCACCCAGACCACTTCCCTCCTCCCTTCACTATTCCCCCACCACCACCCCCCTTCCAGGGCTGACTTCTCGGCAGCAGGAAACAATGAATGGGGGGTGGGGGCAGGAGCCGATTGCGTCACAACATCGTGACCGACTTCCCCAGTTCACCAGCCAGCGATCCGGAGCAGGCCCGTGCCCGCCTGCCTGTGTGAGCTCAAGCAACTTCCTTAACCTCTCTGGAGCTTCTCTCTGCTTCTATGAAACCAGGGGTTTGGACCAAGTCCTGTGAAAGTCCAGCTCTGCTTCTAACAGCTACGGAGAGTGCGTCCCAGCTCTCAAGCACACCCAGCATCCACTGCCCGCTCTGAACAGCCCACTGTTTCCTGGCCAGTGTTTTTCTCCTCTTCCTGGTCCTTCCAAATCTAACCCGGGAGCCCATCCCCCTCTTATCTGGGAAGATGCCTCCAACTGTTGATGTCCAGTAATCTACGGGACAGCTATTTATCAGTTACTCATGGCCTGGGGCACTTTTGGTATTTTTATGTAACATTTTCCTTTGATTTATTATCTCTCAAAAAAATGACCAGCTCCAAGAGGGCAGGGATGGTGTTCGCTCAGGTTCTGGTTAGGTACTCAATACATGCTACACTCATGGGAGACAACAATCATACCCTCTGTTACAGAACCGGCAACAGCCCTCGAGGGAAGCTTCAAAAGGATTACAAACCCTGCGGGAAAGAGCCACAGAACCTGCAAGGATCACCAGTCCTGGCTCTCGCAGGCGAGCCTCTCTGCTGAAGGCAGCACAGAGCCGCTGAGCCGGAAGCCTGGGCCTTTTGAAATGACCAGTTGATGGAACAAACCTCAAGGGCCCCTTTGAGAGGACACGGAGCCAGGACATTCCCAGGCTCACGCGGCAGCCTCCTCTCAGTCAGGTGCGGGTGGAGGCCCCCCTGGAGATGGACCCCTCTTGTTTTACCAAGAGCCTGGCCTCAACCGCCACAGTCCTGCAGCCGGCATAATCCTCATCATACTCCAATGCAGTTTTGTTTTTTGATTTATACACAACGGGCCATTCCAAGAGAAAAGCTGGTTAAAGGGGTCAAAACAGAACCCCCACCACCACTTGTCCTTTGTAACTACATGAATACATGGCATCAAGAACAAGACACAGCAGAGGAACCCACGGCAGCTTCTCCAGGCAAAGTGGCCACTCTGAGAAGGGAGCTGTGGGCAAGGACACTGAGCGTGAGAAATGGCAAAAAATACACTTCAGAAGCCGCAACAGATCTGGAGTGTGTTTTACGATCCCTATCGGGGGGCCCTCCTCCCCCAGCAGGGCACACTGGTGACTAGAGGGGGAAGAGGAGGCATTCAAACCTCTAAAGGGAAGGGATGTCCTGAGCCCAATGGAGAGCAGGACGCCTTATGGCCAGCAGGGCAAAGGCCCAGGCCTGGCGCCAGCTTGGAAAAGAGAAGAAAGCAAATTCAGGCCTGAACCACTTCTGTTTCCTGTGCTTTGTATGTCTTCACCTACAGAGATTAAACGCATTCTTGGCTTATCTAGTCAAAAACCTGTAAGTCTTCCAGGCGGCTCGGGGTTAGGTCTTTTCCCACGAACAGGGAAGAGTGGACATAACTACCTAGGAAGAGCCCAGCTCCCAGGCCGGAGTGGATTTGTCCCTTTCCTGTTCCCCGTAGAGCTGGGTTGTTTGGAAGCGGTGGTGGGGCTGGGCGGGGGTTTGCTGCCACTCAACAGCAAGAAGTGGCGCTCTATAAACAGACACCCCCGGGTCCCAGTCCCCTGGGGGGTGGGGGGGGGCCGGCCTTCGCTCCCGCTCTCCGTTTCCCCCTCCTCCTCCCCCGATATCCAGTTATCCTGAGCCCCCTCCCCACACCTGCCTCCTGGCTACTCCTCCAGCCACCCTCCTGGCCCCTGACCTAGGAAGATCGACGGGGCACAAGGCCTCAGGTCGAGCCATAGTGGCCCCGGAGGCCTGACCGCAAAGTTGGGCGAGCCGGCCGGCCCCGGGAGCCGCTCTTTCCTGGAAGACATTTTGGCTCTTTGTTTACAACGCGGCGCGGCGCTCCCCGGCAACATGGCTGTCACTGCCGGCGCCTGACAGCGGCCCCCGGCCCGCGCGCTCGGCCGCCCCGGTGCGCTGCGCCCCCGGCCGCCCCGGGTGCGCCGCAGCCGCGGCGAGACCGGCCCTCCCGCCCGCCGTGCCCGGCCACACTTACCATCTGGTGGTGGTGGTGACCGTTGGGAATGTTGGTTTCTTGGAAAAACGTGCTCAGGGCGGTCTGCGGACAAACACAGCGGCAGGGTGGCGGTTAACGGGGGTCGAAGGTAGGAAGCCCAAGGGCCCCACCGACCCCACCGACCCCACCGGCCGGGACCCTCCGCGGTGTCCGTGGCGCTGCGCTCCCGGCCTCCGGGTCCGACCCTTCAGCCGGCAGGCACGCGTCGCTCGGAGGGGGCGTCCCCCAGACCCCGCGAGGGTGCCAGGCGGCAGGGCCCCGCGCCCCACGCGGGCGCCGATCGCCGGACCGGGCGATATACATAGAGCTTCCCTGCCCCCTCTCCCTCCGCGGCGTGCGGCCGGTCGCCCCGGCCTGCACCCCGACCCCAGGGCCGGCGGCCAGCGAGCGGGACCGCCCGGGAGCGCTGGCTCTCGGCCCGCACGCACCTCAAACTGCCAGTGGGCCGCCTGCAGCAGCTGCTTCGCCTGGTCGGCCGCGCAGCCCGCGGCCAGCACGAACTGGTTGATCATGACCTGGTGCCGCAGCTCATCCATGTTCACCGACATGGCTCCGGCCGGCGCGCACTCCCGGGCTCGGCGGCCGCGGGAGGCCGGCTGCCCTCCGCTCGAGCTCGCCGCCGCCGCCCGCGGCCTCCGGACCCTCGGCCGCCGCGCCGCCCGCCTGGCGAGTGTTGTTGTCCGACTCGCGCTGCCGGCCGACACCACAAACAACAGCGCGGGGCGGGGCCGCGTGTCCCAACGTTCGGGGGCCGAGAGCCGCCGCCGCTGATTGGCCCGCTCCGCTCGGCCGGGGCCCGGTTCCCGTGCGGACGTTCGATTCGAATCCTGCGGCCTGCGGGCCCGCACTGTTTCTCTTTTTGCCTGGCCGCGCCCATTGGCGGACGTCGGCGCCGTGGGGCTCCCGGGCATTGGCCAGACGCTGTGTTTTGGCTCGTTTGGGCTCCTGATTGGCCCCGACCCGGCGTTTGGGGCGGAGCCGCGCCATCTGATTGGTCTCCCGTGAGTCTGTTTGAACTCAACTTGAAAACCTTGAGTGCCAGCTGATTGGCTGAGGCGCCTCTATTTGCTGTTGTAGTCTTGGGGGGGTGGTGCGGCCAAGTTCATTCATTACTTCATTGAAACTGAACATGCTCAGCTGGAAAAGCAAGACAGTGGCTTTGACTCACTTCCTCTGAAAGATGTGGTCATCTCGAGAAACACAGTGATCAAAATAGGAAACAGAGTCTTTTAAGCTGCTCAACTCAAAATTGTTTATTTTTTTTAAACTTTCAAGCCGCTCTACTTTTTTTTTTTTTTGCTTTTTATTGAAGTGTAATGTAATCTCTTCATGCCTCCTTCCAGTCCAACCCACCCCAAAAGCCCAACAGTCTTTCCCTACGTTTTTAGGCCAAAAACTTGGCTTTCTGAAGATGTAAACTAATGTTAATGTACATTAAATATAATCGAAAGGAGAAAATGAGACTTTCTCAGACACCAATATTGAAAACTAAAAAAAAAAAAATGTTTTTCCATAAATTGATTGACCTAACTGAAACTTTGTTTCTATACAGGTACTGGCTCTCAACTCTAGATATTTAAAAACAAAGTTTATTTATATACACTGAGCTTCCATCTTCTGAATTAGATTTAACCTTCAAGTTTTGTGCTTGGGAATTGTCAGGATGGGAGAAGAACTAGGAGTTTAAGCAGACTGAAGACAGGCCAGAGAATTTAGAACGGTAAATAAACATTGCTAGGAATTCACTGTGAGAATTTCTGTTTCTGAAAAACTTTGTAAGTTCTGGATCTAAAATACCAAAGAGAACATTATAATTAATTATGAGTCTTCAGAACAGGAGGCTAAAGGAAAGGAAGCCATGATTCTATTTTGACTTTGCCTGAAGTGGATTTAACTCTCCATCTAAGAAAACCTAACCATATTAAAAAAAAAAAAAAAGAATATAAATAAGGAAAAAGTTACACCCAATGTTTATGTACTGATGAAAACCAGCTTCAGGCACTATAATGAGTTTGTCCCATTTAGTTAGTCCCTTTGTTTGTTTGTTTGTTTTGAAGGAGCAGGAGTCAGCTTTTTGCCTGCCCAGACCCATTTCTGTTGCCGTAATTGTACTTCGCTCCCTCCAAGTTTGCATGGGCTGAGACCTGGAGTGTGGCTGAAGAGTCAAGTACAGCTTGCAGCCCTTCCCTTCCAGTAATTGCAAGGTGAAAACAAAAGTGAGCAGCCAGCAGTTGCGATTTGCCAGGGAGCCTGGGCCACAAGCAGCCTCAGAACAAGGAAGTACTGTGACTGTGCGGCTCCAGTTTTCGCAAGTACATACAGGTGTCCAGCATGCCAGGGCCATGAGTAGTAGGACCGAACTGGGCAGAGGCATTGCAGGCTGCAGGAACCCTTATGTCTGTTTGTTTGTTTTGACTACGCCTTGCAGCATGTGGGACCTTAGTTCCCCGACCAGGGATCAAACCTGTGCCCCTTGCAGTAGAAACGCAGAGTCTTAACCACTGGACCACCAGGGAAAGTCCAGGAGCCCTTTTGTTTTGTTCTGTTTAGTACCTAAGTTGTGTCTGACTCTTTGTGACCCCATGGACTGTAGCCCTCTAGGTTCTTCTGTCCATGGGATTTTCCAGGCTAGAATACTGGAGTGGGTTGCCATTTCCAGGAAGACACAGGTCCTGAAAACACCAAAATTGCCAAAGCTATTTTTTCTTGGGTATCAATGTGGTCTGTTCTGAAGCTTTCTTTAATGTTTACCATTTGCAGGGCACAGCTGTAGACGCCCAGCAGAGGCATGGAAGACCAGGCCCCCGAGCCATTCTGGTTATCTGCTGTGGACATAAAGTCAACTTGGGCAGAGAAAGCAACAGAATTCTGCCTCTGATTTGTAGCTGTGAGTAGTGGAGATGCTTAATCAATACTTTGGCTTCTGAGAATCTGTTTGGCAATGAACAGGAGTAGGGCTTCCCCTTCTCAGGCTGGGAAACAGGAGTGCCCCCCTCCTGGGAGCACAGGGAAAATGAATGAGGTCATGTTTGTAGAGGGCTTTGAGCTGTTGGGACGAAAGCAGCTCCCCAAGTGCAAGGTGTTATTAACCGAAGGTATTATTATTTTCATCCGAGAGGACAGAGCGCAGCAGGCAAAACAGAGCAATAAAAGCATGCCCATTAATAGCGAATAAAGTACAGTAGTAGTCTCGGAAGGAACAAAATCCTTGTTACATCAATGGTCTAGGCTACAGAAAGAGCCAAGATACAACAACTAGGAGAAACAGTCTTAGCTAGTATTTCCTCGGGGGCAGGGGAGGTGGGACGGGGGTCCAGATAACAAGGATGTTGGGAATGCAAGTCCTGAATTGGTGGAGAGACAGGCAACAATAAATCGCTGGATCGTCACCAACAGTTGCAATTAACCAAGCATTTCTGGTGAGCCAGGCATCTCTTGAAGACTTTATTGTTGTTTAGTCGCTCAGTGGTGTGCGACTCTTTGCAACCCAGTGGACTAGCCCACCATATTCCTCGATCCATGGGATTTCCCAGGCTAGAATAGTGGAGCGAGTTGCCATTTCCTTTTCCAGGAGATCTTCCTGACCCAGGGATCAAACCCAAGTCTCCTGCCTGGCAGGCAGATTCTTTACCGCTGAGCCACCAAGGAAGTCTTTCAAAGAGTTTACTGTCTGTTAACTCATTTCAATCCACGACAATCCAGAATTCCATTTCACAAGCGAAGCAATTAAGGCACAGAGGAGGGGAGGAGCTTACCTAAGGTCACAGTAGTAAATGCTGGAGTGAAGCATCAGCCGATGTAGTTCCAGAACCTTGTGGTTAACCATTACACCACACTACCTTCCTTAATGCTGTACTGTCACCTCAGTGGGGCTCACAAAGAGCCATCAAGGGCACTGGGACTTGCACAGGGGTTGCTTGGAAAGAAATGAGCCGCAGATGAGGAAAAGGAGGCATCTGCTCTCTTGGGCAATCATGGGGGAGGGGTGGAGAACTGACATTCCCAGGCCATCTCTGATGTACATTCCATTCCTATTTCTTTCTTCTTCCTCTCAACTTCTTATTCTCTGACCCAAACAGATCCAACAGAACGGAGAGAAGGACTTCCTTGGCGGTCCAGTGGTTAAAACTCTACACTTGCAATGCAGTGGGGCGTGGGTTTGACCCCTGGTCAGAGAACTGAGATCCCACATGCTGTGTAGAACAGCCAAAAAGTTAAAAAACAAAACAACAACCGAGAGGGGGAACTTGAGGACTCTTGGTATGTAAGACCCACCATATGCAGTCCCCTTGCTGAAATTTTGTACCCCCTGAACATCTTCTATGGTTTGAAACTTCCAATAGGCTTTGAGGCTCAGAGAGGGTGAGGAACTTATTCAAAGTCACTGCTTGACTTATGGGAACACTAGGATTAGATCTTTCCTTCTTTCCTTCCTTCCATCCCTCCTCAAATTCTTATTTCTTGTTTCCCTACTGTTGCTTCAAGATACCGAGACAATAGGACAAGGTGGCCGGGAGAAGCAGAAAGATGTTGAGAGTAAAGAATCATGGGAGGGGATGTAGTGTCAGGGAAGGGGGTCGAATGCAGACAGAGTTCGAGGGGCAGCTGGATTAGGCTGGAGGTTAGGCCTGCCTCTCCTTTTATGGACTTCTAAAGCAATCGCCAACTCTTGCTTGTTTGACACAACCTATTTTTTTTTAACTTTTTTTTTCTGTTGCGGTGGGTCTCAGTTGCAGTGTTCGGGCTTCTCTCTAGCTGCAGCCCATGGGCTCTAGAGTGCTCAGCAGTTGCGACACAGGGGCTCAGTAGCCCTGTGGCATGTGGGGTCTTATTTCTCTGACCAGGGATCGAACCCGAGTTCCCTGCATTGCAAGGCTATTTCTACTATATGATGGTTAAGGTAAACTTGGCCCCTTGTTTTTCTAGTCTTTTTCCGTAAAGAAAGGGCTTCCGTAATGGCTCAGATGGCAAAAAATCTGTCTACAATGCAGGAGACCCAAGTTTCATCCCTGGGTCGGGAAGATCTCCTGGAGAAGGAAATGGCAACCCACTCACTCCAGTATTCTTGCCTGGAGAATTCCATGGACAGAGGAGTCCATGGAGTTGCAAAGAGTTGGACACAACTGAGCGACTAACTTTCCTTAATGGAGATGGGGGCTTGGTGCAGTAACACGTCTACTCCAGGCAAATCCCAGTCCCCCTCTGTGATCATTGAGATTTACGTCTGTCGAGAATGTTCCCTGAACCCAGCTCTGTGCTATTCTTTATTTGGATTACCTTTTTTAATACAACAACCCAGTGGGGTGAGGCCTGTGCTTATCCCCAATTAACAAAGAAGAAAAGCGGGGTCAGAGAGGTAATAATTGGCCAAGTCACCAGTTCGCTCAGGGTGCAGTTGAGGTCTGAACCCAGGTCCACGTGTTTGCTCCCAGAGCTTATGCTCTTCAATATCGCCGGCTCCTTTCTAGCTCTGTCCACCCGCTGGAATCCACCTTCAGTGATACTAAAACTGGTCTGTATTGTTGGAAGTAGTGGGAAGGTCAAAGCCAGACCTCAGGGATGAGTTCATACTGGTTTATACCAGATTACGTTTTCACTAGATGTCACATGTCCACAAGGGACAAAGTTCATACCACTCCCAGCAGAGTTAATGGCATTTCCCAGAAGCACCACTGGTGGTCTGTACTCTGAGTCCTGCACCTGCCAGCCCCGTGACAAGCCGGCCCCGCCTCCCGTTGCCAGGTGTGTCTTATGGTAGGTAGGTCTCTGGCAACCCTTTCGAAGGGACAACATCAGAGGGGTGCCTTGGCCAGAGGGCAGGAGACAGCCTTCTTAGGAAGGTCTTCCTTCTCTGGGGTCCTCAGCTGTCCTCTTGGACTCAGGCACCAGCCTCTTTCTATGGGACAGAAATCGATGAGCCTGGCACTGGGCCTTTCTAGCCCCACCCATGCTTCTAAAACACAGGAGGAGGCCGGTTGTTATGACTGCCACTGACTTAAAGGTTTGAGACAGGCTTCCAACCTGGCACACCTTTTTTTTTTTTTTTTTTGAGAACTATATCCTGCATTAGGTTTGTGTGTAACCTATGCACAGTTTGAAGCAGAATGAACAATCACCCACGCACCCAGCACAGAACTCAAGACTACTACCTCTGAAAGCCATGCCTCTCCTCAAATGCATATTCCTTTCCTCCCCAGACACATAATCCTCAAACTTGCATTATGCATTCCCTTGTTTGGTTATTTTTTGTCATTTAATTTTATGTGTATGTATTTCCAGACAAAGGTGATTATGAGTCTAAGAGATTGATTCCAGGGCACAAATGACTCACCTTTGCCCGGGCCCAGTCCCTCTCTCCCCTAACTCTGTTGGGTGAGCCTAACGGAGCCCCCGAGCAATACAAATCCCTGGCTCTTTTTCGTGACCTCAGACAGAGACACTGATCCAAACTAGCAATCATAGGAGATAGTCCAAGAGAGTTCCTTGGAGGAGGGAAATCTAAGTTGGGAAGGATTTGGGTAGATAGAAAGGAGAAAGAAGAGAATTTTGGTTTTGTGGGTTTTTGGCTGTGCTTGGTCTTTGTTGCTGTGCAAGGGCCTTCTCTAGTTGTGGTGAATAGGGGGGCTACTCTGTAGTTGCAGGGCTCTAGGCATGAGGGTTTCAGTAGTTGCAGCCCACAGGCCCAGTTGCCCCTTGGCATATGAAATCTTCCCAGACCAGGGATCGAACCCCATGTCCCCCGCACCAGCAGTGGATTCTTAACCACTGGACCACCAGGGAAGTCCAGAAAGGGACTTGAAGAGTTACCTTGAAAGCAAGTTCATAGCAAGACCCATTGGAGCTTCTGTTGGGAAGCTCCAGCTTCTGCTGGGAAGTGGAGGGGGGAATGTTAAATTTGGAGAGGCAAGGGTTGGAGTGGATCTGTGCTGGGCAGCGGGGGAGAAGGGGGCTAAAGTATCACTTCCTTTATCCATGAAAAATGGTACATCCTTCCTCAAGTTGCTGCCAAGACTCTTCAAATTAGGTTAAGCTAAGCTATGCTGGGGTAACTACAATCCTTACTTGTCACCCATGCGAAGTTTGCTGTGGTTT
Source organism: Bos indicus (assembly GCF_029378745.1). Lineage (NCBI taxonomy): Eukaryota > Metazoa > Chordata > Mammalia > Artiodactyla > Bovidae > Bos > Bos indicus. The sequence goes on from NC_091778.1 coordinate 56,732,258, forward strand.
GGTGACTTTCAAGAAAAACTGACCTCTGGGCAGTGATATAACGATCCAGCCTATGGGAGCTTCCACTGTCTTGTAAACTACAGCCCTCAGGCTGCCTCCTGTTTTTGTAAATAAAGTTTTATTGGAACACAGCTACACTTATTTGCTTATGATTCATCTATGAGTACTTTTGAACTATAGTGGTTGCCGAATGAACAACAAAGCCTACAACGTTTCCTGTCTGACCCTGTGCGCCAGCCAGAACTTGGCAATGAGAGGGCTGGAGGGTGGCAAGTAAGTGCTTTAGCGCAGAAGTAGTACACCTCTGCTCAAGGTTCATTGTCCAGAAAAGTCACATGGCTACTCCTAACTTCCAGGGAGCAGCCAAGTCCATCCACCACACACCCAGAAGTAGAGAAGGAGGGACTGGTGAACATCAACAGTGTCTAAACGACCTCTGTGAGGCCCTTCCACAGGTACCAGGCTGTCAGGCAGTGAGGATGGATTTATTTTCCCTTGCTTTTCTGTAAATCCCAGAGTCATAGAGGGAATATAAATGGACCAGGGCTCAGCAAAATGGAGAGAAATATTGGAGCAGTCTGGAGTTTATAAGGAGATGCTACTTGAGGTTGCAGAAATTTTCAGAAACACAGGAAGCCAGGGTATGTTGAGGAAGGAGAAAAAAAAGGGAAAGCAAGTCCTGGAGGGGAAGTGTTTGTTTAAAGTCCCTGGTTGGTTTTCTTTTGTTTTTTGTTTTTTTCCTCAAGTTTTGTGGTAACAGGTACCTTCCTCCTTTGGGAACACAGGGCACCTTGGGGCAGATGATGGACATGTGCTATTTCCTGACCCCAAGAGCTCACGCCACATAGATCACTCTCTGGACCAAGCAGGGTACTGTTAATAAACACAGGGCAGCTTTCCACATAAAGAGGAAGGAAGTTTCTACCGAGAATGAGAACTCTGGGTTGTACACAACAACTGGGAAACTACTAGAACGCGCCTTTGTCACCAGCAATACCCATGTCCATCAAGCCTTGAGAGCAGCCAGAGGAAATCCTATGACCTGTCCTTGGGGAGCTGCCAGACCAGAGCCGTGCTACTGACCAGGCTGTGCACAGAGCCCAGTCATCAAACAGGATTGTGCAAGGAGTCAGGATTTCTGTCCAGACCTGAAGGTTCTTAAAGAGCACAGGTGTCACCAAAGTGTCTATAGGAGAGAAGTTCAAGGCCAAGAAAGACCTAGGAGGGGTATCAAAGGGCTTGTTGAAAACGGTCCTAATTCAGATAAGGAGAAGAGGTAGAAGGAAGTGGGATGAGGAAGGTAGGTTAAACTTACAGGGACTTCCCTGGTGGTCCAGTGGCTAAGACTCCATGCTCCCAATGCAGGGGGCACCGGTTCAGCCCCTGGTCAGGAAGCTAGATCCGACATGCTGTGACTAAAGATCCCACGTGCCACAATTATGACCTGGCACAGCCAAATCAATCAATAAATATTTTTAAAAAAACGTGGAGAGGCAAAGTGAAGGTGAGGTGGAGAGCCATCCCTCTGTGTTGCCCTTTCCACTGGTGGCCCTACAGAAAGAACTACTCTGCTGGCTGGGTGACCAGCAGGCCTGGCCGAGGGACAGGTTTTCCTCATGGAAGCTGGTAGGACTGGTAATCTGTGGGTAAGACCTGGGGCTTTAGGCTCGGGTGAACCTCAGGCAGGTTCCTGCTCCCTCACCTGGTTGAGTGAGTTTCAGGTTCTTCATCTGGGAAATGGGAACAATAACCATACGTATGGCTTCAGGGTTGTTTTGAAGATTAAATGAGATAACGCATTCAAAACTGCTTGAATGGCGTCATTGTTCAAAATCGATTATTCTTTGTAAGTATTTAGCAAGTCATTTATTGAATGACTCACATACAGGAAACAGGCTTCCCAGGTGGCTCAGTAGTATAGAATCTGCCTGCTAATGCAGGAGAAGCAAGAGATTCAGATTCAATCCTTGAGTCTGGAAGATACCTTTGAGTAGGAATATGGCAACTCACTCCAGTATTCTTGCCTAGAAAATTCCATGGATAGAGGAGCCTGGTGGGCTACAGTCCGTGGGGTTGCAGAGTCAGACACGACTGAGCAGGAATGCACATATGGGAAACAATGCGCCCAGTCCTTCTGAGGGATTCAAAGAAATCTAAGACTGGGGGTGTGCTGGCAAACTGGCTCTGGGGTGTGGGGCAAGCCCTGGTTTGCAGCTTTTGGTGGTTTCTGTGGTTTAAATAGTTCCATCATGGCCAATTTCAAGCTACTGGCAGTTTAGCAATTGGCTGGCAAAATCCCAAATAATCTGCTCTAGAGAGCAGGCCCCCAACCCAATGGGCTTTCTCTGTACTTAGCCGATGACACACCAGTGAGAAATTAACAGTAGTGGCCGACAGATACACAGCCCAGTCCATAGACGGCCAATCTAGAGGGCCTTTGAGGGCCCTGTTTTCAGGGTACAAGCAGGGATTACTGAGATGCAGAGGGAGAAAAGGGCTCAGGGATAAAATATCCATCTTGTGTAAGGTAACAGGGAGCCACTGGAGGTACGTGGGCAAGAGTATATGATGATGATGGCTGATATCAGTCAAGTTAAGCTGGGAGTGCTTTTTAGAATGGATGAGAAGAGAGAGGATTGAGAGGCAGGAAAACCAGAGGGGAAGCTAATGAAATCGCTAGATCTCTTTTCATACACAGATTGCATCTTGGACTAGGAAAGGTAACAGTACACAACGAAGCAATATAACAAACATACACTTCGTGGAACATAATAGCAATCTGAGGCTTCCAGCAGTTTACCCTGAGAACCACGGTGGTGAGTAGCATCTCTGTTTATTACTCTGTCAGGCTCAACACACAATCTTTGAAGAACCCCTGGTGAAGATAGTAGGTGTCACTTAAATGAATAAGCAATTAGCTCAGGAGTAAATGTGTCTTGTAAATGGAGTCAGGCTTCCCAGGTGGCTCGTTGGTAAAGAAGCCACCTGCCAGTGAAGGAGATGGGGGTTCAATCCGAAGTTGAGAAGATCCCCTGGAGAAGGAAATGGCAACCCACTCCAGCATTCTTACCTGGGAAACTCCATGGACAGAGGAGTCTGGTGGGCTACAATTCAGGGCGCTGCAAAGAGTCAGACGTGACTGAGCATACACACACACACACACACACACACAAAGTCACGGAACTGGTCGGTGATCAAACTTTAGCGAAGAGCTGACTCACTGGAAAAGACCCTGATGCTGGGAAAGATTGAGGGCAAAAGGAGAAGGGGGCAACAGAGGATGAGATGGTTGGATGGTATCACCAATTCAATGGACATGAGTTTGAGCAAACTCCAGGAGACAGTGAAGAACAGGGAAGCCTGGTGTGCTGCAGTCCATGAGGTTGCAAGGAGTCAGAATGACTTAGCACCTGAACAACAGCAACAGACTTCAGCAGGGAAGCACCTTGAATGTGTATGTGATACTTTTAACCTATTTGCTTAGAATCTGATCTAGCCCTCAGGGGTGATCCTCAACCCTCTTTTCTCATCTGCCCTTTGGTTTCCATGCCTGGGAGGAGATGAATGACCCATCTGACCTCAGCTCCAGTTTCAGGGGGATAGAGGGAGCGTGTAGGAAGACTACTGCTCCCTGCTTGAGCTCGAGCTCAGTCCTGGGTAACTTCCGTGGGAGGGTGGTGTACGGTGTGTGGGGCCTGGCATCCCAACAGGTGAACATGTATTCACACTGCTTTGTCCTCTTCTCCTGGCACTAGAAGTCAACCTACCCTGTAAATAAACACACCAAACCAGCAATTCTGGTTTCCCACAGTGAGGCCCGGAGCACGGAGCCTGGGATCCCTGAGTTCTGAGCCAGGCAGCCACTGGCCTGACCTTGGGCAAGTCCCTTGCCTTCCCCAGGCTAGAGCTATGTCCGACCTGTCAGGTGAGGGGCCCTGGATTACATATCCTTCCGCCTTCTTCTAGACCTGACGCTCCAGCCAGCACTCGGTGTTGTCAAGAAACCCTGGGAGAAGGAAGAGAATTTGTTCTCAGCTTCTTCCTTTGATTTTCTAAGTAACCGCAGTTGAGCATAGAGGTGTGGAGGCTGTCGGCTCTGCCTCTTCCACATTCTGGTTTCTCTGGCTAGCAGGTGACAGATGCTGGGCTTTTTGCCTGCCTGGAGTGTTTCCCCCGGAGGAGGCAGAGCGGGCAGCGGATCCAAAGTGGGCTGAAACGTTAGTGGCACCTCCTTTAGCACAGATTTCATCACGTAGCATGTGCAGCCCCAGATGGGGCTGAGCTCAAAACCAAAAGAAGGACAGGGAAGTGAAGGCAGAAGCGAATGTACCGAAATGAGCTTAAGGGCTCTAGTGTTTGACAGAAACAATCTGGGACTAAACTAAAGCAAAATAGAAGGAACTCTCCTGATTTCTTTAAATGAGTGCTTAAATGGGATTAATGTCCCAGGTCTCTCCTTTCTCCAGAGGCCCCGGGGAAGCAGGGCTGGAGGCAGGGTGAGGTACCTCGTGGGACACTGAGTGCCAACTTCAAGGTCACACCCCAGGCACCTCACTCTCCCCACCCAAGCCACACTGGGCAAGTGTAAACATTGTCTTTCATTTCAATCTTAACTTGAAAAATAGATTAAGAAGCTACAAACCCAACTGGAGTCTAAACAGTTGCCCTTTGTTAGAGGCACGCAGCTGAGCAGGAAATTAACAATGAGGAATTCACACTTGGCAAGACGCAAAAATATGAAAGGCCGATGGCTGATTTCCTAGTGGGCAAGGTTATTTTCCTCAACAGAGAGCTTTTGGTTGTCGGAGGAACAGTTTGCTGGGTCCCAAAACATTTAGGATCAGGCCCCTGTGTCCGCATCAGCCTGGCGTGCCCATCTGGAGCAGGATGTGAAATTCTCTGCTTGTGGTTTTAGCTTGAATCCACTGAAGCCAAGGGCCAAGGACTGAGAGAGAGAGATGAGGGGCTATGCATTGAGACTGGGGCCCTTGTGTGTTTGTTTTTTAATTTGGCTGTTCTAGAACTTCATTTCGGCACACAGGATCTTCCATCTTCGCTGTGGTACAGGTTCGGGGCGGGGGGCGGGGGGCGGGGGTCTTTGCTTTAGTTGTTGCATGAGAACCCTTTAGTTGTGACATGTGAGATCTTAGCCCCCTGACGATGGACCCCGAGCCCCCTGCTTTGGGAGCATGGAGTCGTAGCCACTGGACCACCAGGGTAGTCCCTGGGGCCCATGTTTTGGATACTCAGGATAGCCAGAGTTCTAACTTTCCTGTCACCCAGCCCAGGCAGAAGGGTAAGGCAAACAGGCAAGAAGGAGCCTGTCATAGCTCCTTCAGGTCCCTGAGGCACGCCCCCGACACCCCGGCTCTGCTGCCTTGGGAACTCTGTGCTACCATTAGGACAGCATCTATGAGCTCTTCACCGGCAAGTTCTCTCTCCCCCTCCTGATACGGGCATCTGTGCGAATCTTTGAAATTAGTGGATGTGTCACAAAAGGTGGAAAATGCACGACGGGGCTGAAACCAGGACAGCCAAAACGAATAAAATTAAAGGCTCAAGGGGACTAGCTGACCTAGAAATTCCTCATCCCTCTGTTCTCCTCCCCGCAGGCTTCTCCTTTCTCCCTTAGACCCAAGGTGGAGAAGAAGGGCTAAGACCTGATTAAAATACACGGGCTTGTTACCTCCCTGCCTTCCTTGGATGATTAGAGGGAACCCCTGAGACCCTTAAGCGCTGGCTTCTCTCCTAGGGTTCTCCCAAGGGCTGCATCCTAGGCTTGGAAATGGTTAGAATGCCTTGAGGCTATTTATACAAAGGATGTGTGGTATTTGCATGTAATTTCCCTCTGCGACCTGCGCCTTCTCTCCCCAGACCATTTGTTCAAGTTAAAAGTATTTTTATGACTCTCTTGATGGCTCTCGCTTCTGGATTTTTCCTCTTGTCTGTGCCATCTTTTCCCTCAGGACCTCTCCTTGGCCCACATCTCTGGCAAGGGGAGTCCGGAGGCACCAAGGAAGGACCCGGGAGGAATGCAGTGACGGCTCTTTCAAGGGTTTGCTTATCTCGCCTGCACCCTGAGCACCGGGGGAGGTTCTTTTTTCCAAAACGGTAACACTGTGTGATTGCACTGTAGACCGTGGGACTCTAACCTAATTCACAGAAAAATCTCTTTGATCTGGAACTTTCTCTGAACTACTGGCATCCCTTTCTCTTCTGCCTCCTGACCCTAGTCAGCCCCTTCCCATTATCACTTCTTCTTCTTCTTTTTTTTTTTTAAGTCTTAACTCTTTTTTTTTTCGGTTCTGCTGGGTCTTGGTTGCTTTGAACGTGCTTTCTCTGATTGCGGTGGGGGGGGGGGGGGCTACTCTCTAGTTGAGATGCTTGGGCTTCTCATTGCAGTGGCTTCTCTTACTGTGGAACATAGGCTCCAGGCGTATAGGTTTCAGTAGCTGTGGCATATAGGCTCAGTGGTCGTGGCTTGGGGGTGGACTTAGTTGCTCTGGGATCTGCCCAGACTAGGGATCAAACCCACGTCCCCTGCATTGGCAGGCGGATTCTTATTCACTGTACCACCAGGGAAGTCCCGATCACTTCTTTTTTTAAACTGAGTCTTGATTCACTAATGGCTTCTTTGTAATAGCCAGTAAGGACTGGAGGAAGAACAAAGTTATAGGCTTGGGGAGTGTTATCCAAGATAGGGAACAGGGCTTCCCTGGGGGCTCAGTGGTAAAAAAAAAAAAATCTGCTTGCCAATGCAGGAGACATGGTTTCCATCCCCGATCCAGGAAGATCCCACATGCCTCAGAACATCTAAGCCCATGTGCCAGTTATTCAGCCTGTGCTCTAGAGCCAGGGAGCTGCAACCACTGAGCCCACGTGCCCTAATGAACCACGTGCCCTAAAGCCTGTGCTCCACAGCAAGAAAAGCCACTGCGCCTTGAGAGCCCATGCACTGCAACGAGAGAGTAGCCCCTGCTTGCCGCAACTAGAAAAAAGCCTTATGCAGCAGTGAAGACCCAGCACAGCCAAAAATAAATAAAAAATAATAATAAAATTATATTTACATATAAAAAGAGAGGGAACAAACCCACTTCCCAAGATCAGAGGCTGAGATGGGAGAAAAACAGATCGTTGCAAAAAACAGGAACAGAGCCGCCTGACTGAGCTACATCCTGCCTGATTCTGGCCGCAGATGTGGGTAAATCCACTCAGGGATGGTGCCCCCTTTACCAATGGCCAAGGGCAGGAAGGACAAAGACTTCTTTGATAATAAGATTATAAGGCATTTTACTCTGTGATGTGCTAAAGGCTTTTTGCTTTGAGGCCATACTGATTCTTCATGACTTGTATTTTATCTTTACCCAGTAATTACAAGGTAGGCCCTGTGTGTGATGAAAAGGGTAGCTGGTAGTCATTGGTTCCCTTCCAAAGATACGTCTAAAAGCCTTCTAGTGGTGAGGGTCAAGGGTTGGAGGGAGGGCTCTGAACTCTGCCACGGAGCCCTGGTGCTTGGGAGAAGCTTCCATCTGCTGGCCTGGGCCAGGGACTTGCCTGCTCCTCAGCATCAGTCAAAAAAAAAAAAAAGACAAGTATGTGTTCCTGCCATCCTGGGGACCCTGAAGACAACCAAGGCAATTGAGTGATGGTATCTTTGTCACCAGGTCTGCAACTGAGAAGAAGACAATTAAAAGTACAAAAGAGGAAACTCCCTGGCAGTCCAGTGGTTGGGAATCCACCTTCCAGTGTTGGGGGATGCTGGATTCTATCCCTCATCAGGGAACTAGGATCCCACGTGCCCACCAGTCAACTTAAGTCCCCTCTAGGCAACTGCTGAGCCCGTGCACAGCACAACTGAGACTCCAGACAGCCAAGTAAATAAATAAATGGATAAAAAAAACTAGTATAAAAGGTAATCAGGAAAGAGACTTTGTGAAATGGCTTTTACAAATCTAATCAAGGGAACCCAAGGGCCCAACAGTACACTGGATGTTGTTGAAACACTGCTGACATCGTGTTCTAGCAGTTGAAGTTTTTGCTAATCAGTCTACCCTCTCACCAGACCCACACAATAAAGAAAAGGTTTAAAACACACGTCTGTAATTAAGCTCTAGAGTGGTGTCTTCTGTCTGTCCCAGTGACCCACTGTGGGTGTATGTTCTCATTCAGAGAAGCCTTCTCCACCTGTCATCCCGCCTTGACTCTCCTTGCTCCCAAAGTTTCCAAAAGGCATGATCTGAGCTTCACTGTCTTGATCTACTCTGAGTTGAGGGTCTCCTAACTTCAGGGCTACATGAGCTGCAGAAGGGACCCATAAACAGAGAATTGTGTATAGAATTCTGCTCTTTGAAAGGAGCTAAATGAGAGGGTTAGAAGTAGGAGTGGAAGTAGTGTCAGATTTTGTTTTCTTGGGCTCCAAAATCGCTGCAGATGGTGACTGCAGCCATGAAATTAAAAAGATGCTTGCTCCTTGGAAGGAAAGCTATGCCTAACCCAGACAGTGTCTTAAAAAGCAGAGACATCACTTGGCAGACAAAGGTCTGTCTAGACAAAGCTATGGTTTTTCCCGTAGTCAGGTATGGATGTGATAGTTGGGCCATAAAGAAGGCTGAGCGCAGAAGAATGGATGCTTTTGCACTGTGGTGTTGGAGAAGACTCTTGAGAGTCCCTTGGACTGCAAGGAGATCAAACCAGTCAATCCCAAAGGAAATCAACCCTGAATATTCATTGGAAGGACTGTTGCTAAAGCTGAAGCTCCAACACTTTGGCCACCTGATGCGAAGAGCCGACTCATCAGAAAAGACCCTGGTCCTGGGAAAGATAGAAGACAAAAGGAAGAAAGGGCGATAGAGAATGGGATGGTTGGATGGCATCACCAACTCAATGGACATGAGTCTGAGCAAACTCTGGGAGATAGTGGAGGACAGAGGATCCGGGTGTGCTGCAGTCCATGGGGTCGGACACGACTTAGAGACTGAGGAACAAAGTGAGGCGGATGTCGGCGGTGACGTCTTCTGAGCAGGTCACCAGCACTGATCAATCTCCCTGACCCCGGGGAGTCCCTTTGAGGCTACGGCGCTGGGGTTGGGGGGAACCCACACGAAGTTCCTCGGCTGGGGCGGGAGGGCTAGGGGCACCCCTCTGCAGGGTTTCTGACCATTGGCTTTGGGATGCTGAGGGGTGGGGCTGGAGAAGGCATCCTCCCCGCCGGGAAGCCGGGTGCGCCCTTCGGATGCTGGGGATAATGGTGAGCGAACTCCTGGGCCTCGACCTGGCGCGCGCGGCGGGACGGCGGCTCCCGCGCAGTCACCTGAGCGGGGTCAGCTGGCTCCACGGGGGCGACGCGTCCCCGGCCCCTCCAGCCGGCGCTGGGCCGCGAGCCCGGAGCCGGCAGGGCGCGCCCGGCGGCCGCTCCGCCGAGTGCCGCCGCCCATTGGCTGGCACCGCGCGGCCCGCTCCCGCCCCGCCCCGCCATTGGCCGCGGCCGCCGCGGGCCCCGCGCGCTAGCCGCGGCTGACATCACGAGGCCTGAGGCGGCGGCGGCGCCCCCGGCCCAGCCCGCAGCCCCCCTCGGCACAGGCGCCGCCGCGGGGCCCGGCGGAGGATGGTGCGCGGCGCGCCCGGGGCTCCCCGCCGCCGAAGCCGCAGCGCCGAGGCAGGAGCGGGCCGCGGCGCGCAGCCGACCCCCGCACCGGACGCGGGGCGAGCGGCCGCCGCGGTGAGGCGCCCAGGGCGGCGCGGGCGCAGCGGCCATGGGGGCCCTGACCAGCCGGCAGCACGCGGGCGTGGAGGAGGTGGACATCCCGTCCAATTCCGTGTACCGCTACCCGCCCAAGTCCGGTGAGCGCGACCCGGGGCTGCGAGGAGGTCGCGATGCCCCCGCGCGGGGGGTTCCCCGGTGGCTCAGGGGACCCAGAGGTCGACGGCGCTGCAGAGCCATCTCGGAGGGTGGGAGGTGTTGGACCAGGTCTGGGAGGGGCTGCTTTAGGGCCCTTGGCGGGGGTCGCCGGGGTGGGCAGCCCCTCCGCCGGGGGCTGGGAGCGGCCTGCGCGCCATCGGGTCCTGTGACGGAGACGTGCGCTCTGGGGACTGCGGCTCCGAGGGGCGGGGTGTCCACGGCGCAGGCCGGGTCCCTTCCTTCCCGCCCGATGCCCGGGCCCCCTCAGGAGCTGAGGGTGAGGTGGAACGGGTTGGCATCCGAAGCGGGCACCTGTGCTAGGTGCTGGCCCTGGTGGCCCCTGGAGAGGGAGGCACAGGTTTGAATTAGGTTCTCCTGGTTGCGGGGTTGGGGGGCGAGGGGGAAGCTGCTGGAGGATGGCGGCCGAAAATGCGTTTGCTGTTGCGGGTGCTTTTTCGAGAGGCTGTCAGAAGAAAGGAGTTTAACAGAAATGTATCAGAGTCATTCGGGTTGTCGCTTTGCCAGAGTAGTGGCAAGCCTGGCATTTGGAATGAGAATAGCCCTGGGATAGGGCACAGGTATTGACAGTGTCTAGAAGTATTATGTTTGTTTTCAGAATCATTAAAACGATAAATGTCTCCAGCCTCTGGCTTGTAGCATAAATATTGGAAGTGGAGGAGAATTTTGACAGCACAGAGAGGCTTACAAGTGGATTGAGCACCAGCCAATTCAAAACTGCTGGCCCAAGACCTAACTCCTGGCTCTTTGTTTTTCAATACTTTTCTCAAGACTTGTGGGGACCCATGGCTACCATCTTCCCTTCGCTTTGGACCTGATGAGGATTTTCATGATCTTGGAGAGATGTCAGAATTACAGCAGTAGAATAAAGACATGCTAATGAGATGAGCTGGTTTCTCAGCAGTCGATCCAGTTTGTGCCAGGTGAAGGCTGGGACCAGACAATGAACCTGCCCCCTGCCGTGTGTCTGCCAGGGCCGTGTCGCACACTGCTTTTGTGCCAAAGAATGAATCGTCGCAGACATGAATATGCTTTTGAGCGGCTTTAGTACAGTCTGAGATCAAGGGAGGCATCATTAGTGTTTTAATAAAGCTCTGGCTAATTACGACGTATGAACCCAGTGCTAAATAAAGGAGGCATGCATTTTCCTTTTTAGTCGACAAAAATATACACAATTATTTGTGGACTTTTCTGAAATCACTTAGCTTTTATTGATTCGCATATGGAGCGTGTTTTGCTGAAGTTGGAGTTCACTGCCTCAGAAGAGTATTCATCCATCCTTCACTTATCAGAATAAGCATAGGTCGATCAAAGTCCCCAAAGGATATTGATGCAACTGTGGATCTTGGATGATGATAATAAAAGGGTAATGGACCAAAATGAAACTTTCCCTAACCATCACCCTCCATACTTACAGTCTTCAATCATCATCTCTGCTCTACCAGTCTTTTTTAAAAGTTTCACCTAATGGTAACTCATTTTTAATCAGAGCTTTTGCATGAGAGAAATCTTTGTAGCAGGTGGACCAAATTTTGTATGTTGAACATAAAACACAGAAAATAGGAATCAGAACATTCATGTCCCAGTCAGCAGACCTCTGTGTACTTGAAACTTTATGTACTTGGCGTATATGTGCTAGTCTAGAGGCATCTGCTGTCTTTCACGTGATCTTTATCAGTATTATTGTTTTATTTATTTGGCTGTGTCGCCTCTTTTCGGCACACAGGGATCTTTCTCTGCAGAGAACGGACTCTCTCTAAGACTCTCTAGTTGTGGCTCGAGGGTTCAGTAGTTACAGCACAGAGGCTTAGTTGTTCCATGGCATGTGGGATCTTGGTTCCCTGACCAGGGATCAAATCTTCGTCCCTTGCGTTGCAAGGCAGATACAAGTCCCTCATGTGGTCTTTAAATTTACCTGACTATTGGATTATAATATTTTTTGTTTCTTTGGCCGGGCAGTGCAGCATACAGAGTCCCTACCAGAAATCGGACTGATGCCCCCTGCATTGGAAGCTTGGAGTCTTAACAGCTGGACCATCAGGGCAGTCCCTGGATTATAGTATTTGAGCCCCAAAGGAACCTTGCAGAGAATCTGGCCCCTGATCCATTCGTTTGGCGGGTAAGAAAATGGAGACTCAGAGAAGTGAGTTGGTAAAGGCCAAGGTTACCCAGCAAGTTAGTGCTCTTCTTACTAAACCGTCAGCCTCTGCCTTTCTTAAGGAATTGGATTTTGAACTCATCCTTGACGATTTGTGGAATGGAGGCTATTCTGCATCAGTATTGGTACAAAACTCAGAGGCCTGTCTCCCTGTTGAAGGATCAGACTGGGTTGATCTTGAGGTCTCCCTATCTTTGGTACCGAGAGTGAAACAAAGCAAACAGCAGAATCAGCTTTCTCCAGGTGACCAACCTGGCTGAGCTGGGACCGCCCTCTGGCTCACCAGGAAGTCTCTATAACTCCACAGCAAGCACAAGGTCATCTGTCCCTGTAATGATGGTCACAGAGCCCAGCAGAGATTGGTTTTTCTGCTTTTTGTATTTTTAAAGGAACCCCTTAATTTGGGGTTCCTTTAAAAGGTGTCTTTGTCCTTTAAAAGGTGTCTCCATATTGATAAGAAAGTCAGAGGCATGTTGACCTGGAAACATTTAAAAGATATTGAGAACAGCTGATTTCATGTTGGCACTTGGGTTTATAGCTTTTTTTTTTTTCTTCACTAGAGATAGGCGAAAATAAAATAGCCTAAAATTGTTTAGAATTAATTATTTGTTCGAGTTAGTCATATAGTCACATAGTTCAAAGTTGAAAAGAATGAAAAGGCATACAGTGAGAGTCTAGTTCTCACAGTGCTGTTCATCCACCCAGTTCCTCCCTGTATGCCGCCCTTACCTGCGTAACCACTTTCTGGAATTCTTCCCGAGTTTCTTGTGTAAATACAAGTGTAACTACTTAGACTGCTCTGCACCTTGTTTTGTTTTGTTTTTTTTACTTGCAAAAATACTGGAGATCTTTTTCTATTATCTCCATATTAGGGTTTTTTTGTTGTTGTTGCTGTTATTGTTGTTCTTTTAAAAAATAAAACAACTATATAACATTCCTTGTTGTGTATACGCTATTGGTTTTTCACAGTCTCCTACTGGTGAACATTTGGAAGTGTCTTCCCGCCCCAGCCTTTTACTGTTACACACAATGCAGCAATGATTAACCTTATGCATATGTTCTCAGGCAGTTTTTAGCTTTGTTAATAAATACACAAATATTAATCATTTAAATAACAGGAGGTATGATGGGAATTTGTTGCTGTAGAGTGTTTCTACATTAGCATAGAAAGCTGTTTTTAACACTCTTCTGCACAGTGCTAAAAGGCACAGGGTTGTGCCTTTGTAATTTTTGAGTTGGAAGCCATTCTGGGCTTTTAAATCCTCCTCTGAGATCTTTGTTTCTTTCAAAGCCCACGATCATTTGTTCAGCAAAGGTATGGTTTTGCTGACGTGTTGTTTTTATGCGCGCAGGCCCAACTTTTGAAAGGTGTCTCCATATTGATAAGAGTCATTGGTTCTGTTTTTCTCTGTCCAGGAAGAAATAGCATACCGTAAAGACATTCATTTTAATTCAGTACCTGATAAATCAAGTTCATTTCCCTCTTACATATTTGAGCAAATTGGAAAATAGGAGTAATTCATTTTGCTCAGGTATTAAGAGGGAAACCTCTTATTATAAAAATTTAAGATGGGGAAGGGATAGTTAGGGGTGTGGGATGGACATGTATACACGACTGTATTTAAAATGGATAACCAACAGGGACGTACTCTGTAGCACATGGAATTCTGCTCGATGTCACTGGGCAGCCTGGATGGAAGGGGAGTTGGGGGAGAATGGTTACATGTATATGTGTGGCTGAGTCCCTTCGCTGTTCACCTGAAACTATTCACAGCATTGTTAATTGGCTATACTTCAATACAAAATGTTAAAAACATAAAAAATTAAAAATGGTGAAACTTCCCTAGTGGTCCAGTGGGTAAGAACATGCTTTGCAATGCAGGGGATTAGATCCCTGGTCGGGAAACTAAGATCCCACATGCCCCGGGGCAGCTAAACCCCCAGCCAAACACCGCAACCACTGAGCACCACAACTGGAGATCCCACGTGAGGGGACAAAGATCCCGCGTGAGGGGACAAAGATCCTGCGTGCTGCATCTCAGGCCTGATGCAGCCAAATAAGTAAATAATTTTTTAAAAAGTAAATAAAATTCAGAATGGTAATCAGAGTCCTGGGCAGCTAACATCATCATTCTCCAAATTTTTTGTTGTATTGGAGTACATATATGCTTGTCAAGTGGGTCTGTCCTAGGGCAAGAGCAGTTTCTAAAGTGTGGGTACCAAGTCTTTGCTGGTCGTACAGTTATAAAAGTTTCTCTTAGCTTTGTTGTTGTTTAGTTGATAAGTCATGTCTGGCTCTTTTGCAACCCTGTGGACTGTAGCCCGCCAGGCTCCTCTGTCCATGGGATCTCCCAGGCAAGAATACTGGAGTGGGTTGCCATTTCCTTCTCCAGGGGTCTTCCCAACCCAGGGATTGAACCCTCGTCTCCTGCATTGGCAGGTGGATTCTTTACCACTGAGCCACCAGGGAAACCTACTGCAGAGTAAAGAAGTATTTGGTTTTGGCAAATTTTGACTGATGCATTAACCAAAATTAAGCAGGTCTCTTGGGACTTCCCTGGTAGTCCAAAGTTTAAGACTTAGCCTTCTAAGGAAGGGGGTGCAGGTTCAATCCATGGTCAGGGAGCTGGGATCCCACATGCCTTGAGGTCGAAAAAACCAAAACATAAAACAGAAACAATGTTGCAACAAATTCAATAAAAACTTTAAAAATAGTCCACACATAAAAAAATATTTTAAAAACGTAAAAAATAAAATTAAGTAGGTTTCTAAAAATTTTAGTATGTACATTTAATACCATAATAAGGCTAATGGTTGTTCTATTTAATGATGGAGTCATAAAGATCAAGAGTTCAAATGCTGGTATTATTTTTGAATGCTTTAAAAGGTGGTAATTCTACTTTCGAAACCTCCAGTATTGTTGCTTTACTTGTACCTTACTTCATTGAGAGCAGACTGACTTCTTTCACTTTTCGATGCTGTCTTATGATTGAGGGCCTTTGATTTCCTTATATGATGGTGGTTATGTGCTTTGTTTCCTAGCAACCCTTTTCTCATTCTGTTTATTACCGTCAGTGCACATTATCGGGCACTGATGCACTGAGCTGTGTGCTAGTGTGTAGATTCTGATCCTGGGATTTTGATGCCTATGGCAAGCATCAGGACAGAAGCCCTCAAATCAGCTTTGTAGTTCATGATGAGGGTCACAGAAGGGAGGATTAACAATACAGGCTCTATGGTGGCTGTATCACCAGGGTTCTCCAGAGAAAGAGAACCCATGGGAGACGGACACATATAATTGGCTTCCATTATTGTGAGGCTGGCAAGTCTGAAAGTTGTAGGGCTGGCCGGCAAGCTGGATTCTCAGGAACTGATGTTGTATTCGTCAGTCTGAAATCTGTAGGAGAGGCTGCCAGACGAGAAGCTCAGGCAGGATTTCTGTGTTACTTTTTTTTTCCCCCCATACTTTAAACTGTTTATTTTGCATTGGGGTATAGCCACTTATAAGGAAATGGCAACCCACTCCAGTGTTCTTGCCTGGAGAATCCCAGGGACCGGGGAGCCCGGTGGGCTGCCGTCTGTGGGCTCACACAGAGTCGGACACGACTGAGCAACTTAGCAGCATAGCCAGTTAACAATGTTGTGGTAGTTTCAGGTGAACAGCAAGGGGACTCAGCTGTACATTTGTATGTAAGTCTTACAGCGGAATTCTTTTTCCTCTGAGAAACCTCAGTTTTGGCTTTTAAAGCCTTCAACTGATTGGATGAAGCCCATCCACATTCAGTTCAGTTCAGTTCAGTTCAGTTCAGTCGCTCAGTCGTGTCTGACTCTTTGCGACCCCATGAATCGCAGCATGCCAGGCCTCCCTGTCCATCACCAACTCCCGGAGTTCACTCAAACTCATGTCCATCGAGTCCGTGATGCCATCCAGCCATCTCATCCTCTGTCGTCCCCTTCTCCTCCTGCCCCCAATCCCTCCCAGCATCAGGGTCTTTTCCAATGAGTCAACTCTTCGCATGAGGTGGCCAAAGTACTGGAGTTTCAGCTTTAGCATCATTCCCTCCAAAGAACACCCAGGGCTGATCTCCTTCAGAATGGACTGGTTGGATCTCCTTGCAGTCCAGGGAACTGTCAAGAGTCTTCTCCAACACCACAGTTGAAAAGCATCAATTCTTTGGAGCTCAGCTTTCTTCACAGTCCAACTCTCACATCCATACATGACCACTGGAAAAACCATAGCCTTGACTAGACGGACCTTTGTTGGCAAAGTAATGTCTCTGCTTTTGAATATGCTATCTAGGTTGGTCATAACTTTCCTATTGGCCTTTAGGGGAATGCAAATCAAAACTACAGGTAGATTACCACTTCACAGCCACTAGGATGGCAATAATTTTTAAAAACAAATAGTAAGAGCTGGTGAGAATGTGGAGAAACTGAAATCCTGGTCTACCACTGATAGGAATGTAAAAAGGTACAGCTGCTATGGAAAACAGTTTAACAGTTCCTCAAATGCTTTGTTACTTTATAACTCAGCAGTTACAGTCCTAGGGGTGTGTGTGTGTGTGTATGTGTGCCCAAGAAAAATGAAAATAAAAATATTCCATACCAAAACATGTACATGAATGTTCATAGCAGCGTTAGTCATAGTAGCTAAGAGGTGGGAATAACCCTAATGTTCAACAACTGGTGACTGGAACATCTGATAAAATGTGGTAAATCCGTGCAGCAGAGTGTTATTCGTCAATGAAAAGGAATGACATATTGATATGTGCTATAGCTTAGCTGAAACCAGAGAGACACTACATGAAGTGAAAGAAGCCAGAGGCAAAAGGCCATATACTGTATAATCCCGTTTATATGACATGTCCAGAAGAGGCAAATCCATAGAGACAGAAAGGAGATTAGTGACTGCCAGTGGCTGGGGGAGGGGGAGATGAGAAGTGATTGCTAACAGGGTTTCTTTCTGGGATTATGAAAATATTCTAAAATTAGATAATGATGAATAGTTGCATAACTTGTGAATATACTAAAAAACCATCTAACTGTATGTTTTAAATAGATGGCTTGTATGGTATGTGAATTATCTCTCAATAAAGCTGTTTTTAAAAGGGACCTAGGACTTCCCCAGGGTTTCCTTGGTGGCTCAGATGTGAAGAATCTGCCTGCAAGTGCAGGAGACTCAGGTTCTATCCTTGGGTCAGAAAGATCCCCTGGAGAAGGAAATGGCAACCCTCTCCTGTGTTCTTATCTGGAAAATTCCATGGACAGAGAAGCCTGGTGAGCTATAGCCCATGGGGGTCACAAAAAAAGTCGGACACGTCTTAGTGACTAAATGACAGCAAAGAGGACTTCCCTGGTGGTCCAGTGGTTAACACTCTGTCTTCCAATGCAGGGGGTGAGAGTTCAAACCCTGGTTGAGGATCCCACATGCTCCGTGATGGGGCCAAAAATTAAAAAAAAAAAAAAAAAAGGACTTAGATTCAAGAGTTAGAACTATAAAACCCCTAAAAGAAGACATAGGAGAAGCTATGTATTTGTTTCAGATTGGGCAGAGTTCTTTGATACAATGCCAAAAGCTAAATCCATAAGGGAAAAAACTGATAAATTGGATTTCTTCCAAATTAAAAATGTTTTTACTTCAACCAACATTAAGGAGATGAAAAGACAAGCCACCTTCTGAATGAAAATATTTGCAAAACACATAGAAGATTTACATCCAGAATATTTTGACAACTCTTACAACTCAATATTAAGACGACAACTCAATTTAAAAATGGACAAAAGAGTTGAATAGACATTTCACCAAAGAAGATACAGGAATAGCCAATAAACACATGGAAAGATGCTCAGCATCAGTAGTTATTAGGGAAATACAATTAAAACCACAATGAGATAGCACTTCAAAACTGCTAGGAAAGCAACGGTAAAAAAGACAACATCAGGTGTTGGTGAGAATGCAGAGAAATTGGGATCCTTGTACCTTATGGATGGGAATGCAAAATGGTAATGGCCAATTTGGAAAAGAGTTTGAGAGTATCTTAAAAAGTTAAACATAAGTTTACCTTATGATCTAGCGTTGCACTCCTCTTGTTGTTCAGTGGCTCAGTCGTGTCTGACTCTTTGCGACCCCATGAACTGCAGCACACCAGGTCCCTGTCCTTCACCATCTCCTGGAGCTTGCTCAAACTCATGTCCATCGAGACAATAATGGCATCCAACCATCTCATCCTCTGTCGTCCCCTTCTCCTCCTGCCTTCAGTCTTTCCCAGCATCAAGGTCTTTTCCAATGAGTAAATCTATTCAAAAGAAATGAAGACATAGATACCCACCAAGACATGTGTTCAATTGTTCATAACAGCATTGCTCATAATGATCAAAAAACTGAAAGTAATCCAAATGTCCATCAACTGGTGAATGGATTAACAAAATAAGGTATATTCATACATTACAATACTATTCAGCAATTTAAAGAAAACAGCTATTGATATATGCTACACAATGCAGATTAACCCCAGAAGCATTGTGGTAAGTGAAAGTAGCCAGAAACAAGATGATGTACTATTGTAAGTGTCCATTTGTGTGGACTAGAAACAGCAAATACAAAGAAATAGAAAGCAGAGCAGGGTTTGCTTAAGGCTGGGGGTGGGAGGGGAGTTAGTTGTAAATGGACATGAGGGAGCAGTTTGTGGCGGTGATGTTTTCAACTGGATTGTGGTGATACTTGCCAAAGTCATTGAATTGTAACATGGATGAATTTTATGCTGTGTATGTTATACCTCAATAAAAACTGTTTTTAAAAATAACAGTAAAGAGACTTCCCTGGTGGTCCAGTGGTTAAGACTCTGAGCTCCCAATGAGGGGGCTCGGGTTCGATCCCTGGTCAGGGAACTAGATCCCACACGCAGCAAAGATGGACGATCCCGAATGCTGCATCTAATTCCCGGCACAGCCAAATACATAAATAAATATGAACAAAGGCAATACCGAGTGTTTTATGCCAGTTGAATAAAATCAAGAGAAGAGCTTGAGGACACCCCTGGTGGTCCCGTGGTTAAGAATCCGTTGGCCAGTGTGGGGGACACAGGTTTGATCCCTGGTCGGGGAAGATTCCACATGCCTCAGGACAACTAAGCCCGCACACCACAGCTACTGAGCTCGTGCTGTAGAGCCAGCGAGCTGCAACCACTGAGCCCAAGGGCAGCAGCTCCTGAAGCCCTCAAGCTCTAGAGCCCTTGCTCCGCGACAGGGGAATCCACCACGGTGAAAAGCCCCCTGGCTGCAACGAGCAAGCAGCTCCTGCTCACCACCACTAGAGGAAGCCCGCCCCGTGCCACAACTAAGGCCCAGAGCAGTCAAATAAAGAAGTAAATGCTGAAAAGAAAGACGTAGTGTTGAAGTCTTCTGAGCGTTCATGAGGTGAATGAAGAGTGAGAAAAGACAGTTGGCCTGGTTGGTGTTCCAGAGAAGAGCTTCAGTGCAGTGGTAGAAACTGCTGTAAAGATTGGAGGGGGTGTTGGATGTGGGGGTGGGAGCAGACAGAGGATGGAGGAATGGATGGATGGAGGAATGGGTTGGTGGATGGATGGGCTGGTGGGTGGATGGGTTGGTGGGTGGATGAGTGGGTGGGTGGATGGATGGGTGAGTGGTTGGGTCTTAAGGCATTTGTTTTTGTATTTGTTTTTAAGCCAGGGAGAGAATATGTTTGTAGAGGCAAACAAAAAGCCAGTGGAGAATGAGGAATGGAAGTCTTGAGTAAGAAGGATGGTTGCTGGTGAGGTCTGGAGGAGGTAGAGTTAGTTGGGAATGAGAACCTAGGTGAAAAATAATGCTTGCGATGGGGAAAATAGGAATATCTTCTTGAGATGGGAAGAAAGTATGAATACAAATATAGGGAAGTTGAAGGTATTGAAACTTTGGTAACTGAAAAGGGTTTTTAAGGAGTGCCACAAAGTAGAAGGAAAACAGGTAGAAGGGTCAAGGTTGGGGACTTGAGAAGGTTGGAAAGGTTTGGGTCCATTGACTGTGCCTTGCTGTATATACTGTGAAGCTACAGTTGTTAAAACCATATTGTGGGACTTCCCTGGTGGTCTAGTGGCTGAGACAACCACACTTCCAATGCAGGGGCCCTGGGTTTGATCCCAGGTCAGGGAACTAGATCCCACATGCTGCAACTAAGGGTTCACATGGCACAGCTAAAAGCTCCTGCACAGCACAGCTGAGACCCTGGGGTGTGCCCCGCCCCCCCAAAAAAAAACCCTATATTATACTTGTTCAGAATAGAATAGGACCCAGATCTAGATTATATATATATATATATATAGCATGATAAAAATCAAATTTCAATTAGTGGAGGAACCCATGGGCCACAACTTTTGAGCCTGTGCTCTAGAGCTCAGGAAGCACAGTTAAGGAAGCCCAGACATCTAGAGCCTGACTGAGCAGCAAGAGAAGCCACTGCAATGAGAGGCCCAGGCCCCGCAAGTAGAGAAGAAGCCCCACTCGCCGCAACCGGAGAAAGCCCAGCAGCAATGAAGACCCAGCACAACCATAAATAAATAAGAAAGTAAAATAATTAGTGGGGGAAATGGAATAGTCAAGAAATTATGTTAGTGATGTTTCCTATTTGGAAAAAAAAAAAATTAAACCCTTATCTCACACAGTTCACAAGGACAAATTCCAGATGTAAAAACAATTAAAAAAAAAAAAAGACAGGCAAGCAACATAAACTAGAAGTAGAGAGCATTTATCAGGAGGGAAACAGTTAATTCAATCTGGACACTCAATGGGATTACAGTATAATAATAGTTAAGAGCACACACAGGCTCTGGAATAAAAATAGCTGGATTTGGGGCATGACACTGCCTCTTCTTAACTGTGTGACCTTGGACAAAGTCCTTAACCTCTCTGGGCATTCAATTCCTCTTTGGTAAAATAAGGAAAAAAAAAATAGTTAACACCCACCTTATAGGGTTGTAAGGAATAACCTATGTAATATTTGTTAGTATAGCACTGGTATATAGAGTAAGCTTTCAAAAAGGGGTGATTATTAGATAGTCATTAAGAACAATGAGGTTGGGAATTCCCTGGTGGTTCAATGGTTAGGACCTGGCTGGGTCTGGGTTCAATCCCCTAAGGAACTAAGATTTTGTAAGCTAATTGGAGTGGGCCAGAAAAAAAAGAACAATGAAGTCAATCCATAAGTCCATAAGTACAGACATGGAAAGATGCCAGTGTTACATTAGAGAAAAAAAAGCTACATGCAGATCAATATGAGTAATATTTTAAGTAGGTTAAAAAACAAAGTAAAGCAAAACCGAAAACTTGAATGTGCTTGTATATGTATAGGAAAACCTAGAAGGCTGCAAACTGTTTTTTGTTGTTTGGGGGGAGAATCATTATCTTTTTTAAGTTAATTAATTTTGTGTTCGGCTGCTCTGGGTCTTCACAGCCGTGCACAAGCTTCCTCCGGTTGCCGCGAGCAGGGGCTACTGTTCGTGAGGGTGCGCAGGCTTCTCACTGCAGTGAGTTGCTACAGAGCACCGGTTCTAGGCACGTGGGCTCAGTAGTTGCTACGAGGTGTGTGGAACCTTCCCAGACGGGATCTAACCTGTGTCCCCTGCACGGGCAGGCAGATTCTTAACCACTGGACCGCCAGGGAAGTCCCCCCAAATTAAGAGTTTTTGTTTGTTAACATTTAGGGTATCCATTAAATACAGAGTTGAGGAAAAATGAGAAGTGTCAACTGCCCTTTATTGTGTGATGTAATAGTTCATAGTGGTTTGGTGGCAAATGTCAGAATATCTCACTGGGGCAGACATAAATTCTGGAATCCACTGGGTAACATTTACTTTCGTTATGATGTTAGGAGTATACCCCAGGAGTGTGGTTCATTGGGTAAACGATTTTAGATTGTTAATTTCGAGATATTTCTTTTTCACATGGTGACTAACAAAGAGCTGTATTCTTCTCAGCAGATAGTCGAAAAAAGAGTGTGACTAGCACCTGAAAATGTTTTTATATTGATTACATGTTGAAGTAATATTTCAGATATATTGGGTTGTTAGAATATCCAACATTGGGTTAAATAAAATATATTCAAATTAATTTTGATTATTTTTACTTAAAGATATGGCTCTTAGATAATTTAAAATTACATATGCGGCTTGCTTTTTTTTTTGATCATGCCTCAAGACATGTGAGATCTTAGTTCCCTGACCAGGGATTGAACCCTTGACTCTACAGTGGAAGACCAGAGTCAACCACTGCACCTGCAGGGAAGTCCTGTCATGGTGTATTATTACTGAACAGTGCTGATCTGGAAGAACAGTAGTAGTGTAATTTTCTTCCCTTGTAAGTAATTTTTTTTTTAATCTGGATGCCTTTTTTTCCTCTAATACTAAATATATATATATATATATATATATATATATATATACACACACACACATATATATTCTGAATTGTACTAGTACTGATCATTCTGGGCCATACTTTATGGGGTTTTCCCCCTTGATGTTTTATTTTTATTGTGGTTAAAAATGCATAACATTAAACTTACCACCTTAACCATTTTCAAGTGTTAACAGTTCATTAGTGTTAAGATCTCTAGAACTTTTTCTTCTTGCAAAACTGAAACTATACCCATTAATCACTGACTCCCCCTTTTCCCTCCCACACACGCCTTGTTTTAACTACAATTTGGGGGGTGAGTGATAAGTTAGGAGTTTAGGACTAAAATGTCTGCACTACTATATGTGAAGTAGATGCCAACGAGGACCTGCTGTATAGCACAATCAGGCATACTCTTTACTCAGTATCTTGTAATAACTTGTAATGGAAAAGTATATCTATAACCGAATCACTTTGCTATACTCCTGAAACTAACACACCATTGTAAATCAACTATATTTCATAAAAACTTTTCTTAAAAGTATATAATTTTTGTGTATGATGGTGGCTTCTTTTTTCCAGTTCTACTGAGATATAATTGACAACATTCTGTAAGTTTAAGGGGTACAACATGATAATTTGATCTGTGTGTATCTTGCAAAATGATTACCACAAGATACGTCTTTTTAAAAATAAGGTTTAGATTTTTTTTAATTGAATTTATTGTTGGCTGCACTGGGTCTTCATTGCTTTGCGAGGGCTTTTCTCCAGTTGCGGCGAGCTGGGGCTGCTCTCTAGGTGCACTGACTTCTCTCGTTGCAAAACATGGGCTCTGGGCACTTGAGCTCAGTAGTTGGGGCTCTTGGGCTTCGTTGTTCTTGGCATGTGGAATCTTCCCGGACCAGCGATCAAACCAACATCCTCTACATTGGCAGGTGGATTCTTAACCCTTGGACCGGGGACGTCCCAAGATGTAGCTTCTTAAAGCCTACAAAGAATTCCAGTTATGATTTGGTTAATAAATTACAGCCAACTATGGGACTTCCCTGGAGGTCCAGTGATTAGGATTCCATACTTTCTATGCGAGGACTGCAGGTTTGATCCCTGGTCGGAGAACTAAGATCCCACATGCTACATAGGTGGCCTACAAAGTAAAATAAAAACTATAAAATAAGTAAAAATTATAGCCAATTAATAAAAACTTGCAGGTAATCTACTAGTCATGTGTGTTGTTTCCTACCCACACATAGGCAAAGACATGTTTTCGTGTAGTTCTTTTTTCCATAGCATTTCTGATCTTAGTGCACAGTTGTCACTAAGAAGCAAAAATGTGCACGAACTGTCCACGAGGCACTTTTTTTTCAGGGACTGTTGGTGTGTTTGGTGTTCCCATCTGTGGATGTGGCCGCACCGTCTAGGTCACTGCGCCCTGATCCCCACGTCTGGGCAGCCTGAGCAAACGGAACGTTTTTCTTTTATCTGATGAGGCATTCGTATTTTAAGTGTGTCAAGGGAGATCAGTGTGGCATTGACACTTCTCTCAAAATGAAAAAATCCTCCTTTTCACCTGTGGATTATTGACCTTCCTTTTAGGTCTTTGTATATGTGTGCTCTTGATTTTTAATGCCAAGCAAGGCTGGATTTCCCTGGCACTCCAGTGGTTAAGACTCTGAGTTTCCAATGCAGAGGATGTGGGTTCGATCCCTGGTTGGGGAACTAAGATCCCACATGCTGTGCAGTGCAGCCAAAAAAAAATTTTTTTTTAATAGTCATAAAATAAAATAGAGACTTCCCTGGTGGTCCAGAGGCTAAGACAGCAAGCTTCTATTCCAGGGGGCCCAAGTATGATCCCTGATCAGGAAACTAGATCCCATATTCGGCAACTGAGTTCGCATGCCTCGACCAAGATCCTGTGCAGCTGAATAGATTTATGTAAAAATTAAAAATTAAGTTAAAAGTTAAAAAATAAAATTAAATGCCAGACAAGGCTACAGTTAGCTCTATAAACTGCTTTCTGGGTAATTTCGTTTATTATCATGGCTGTCCCCAAAAGGGCATTTCCAGTAGAACCCTGCCATCTTTAATGCTTTAACCCCGAAGCCTTTAACCCTGAAGCCATTAGTGCTTTTCTCCTGCCAGAATCAATCACTACCATGTGTAAGCTGATTATCCGTTGATTTCATTGTCCCCACATCCCTCACCTGATGGCTCCCAGGTCCTGGAAACTCAGCGTGGCCCAGATTGAACTCAGCCCGTACCACTCCAGACACCGCACCTGCTTCTCCCGATTCTTTCTTCATGATCTGGGCAAGCCACCCATTAATGTCAATATCTTTCCTAATTTCACCTAATGTATAGTAAATGTATAATGTCTAATGTGTAAAAATATATTTTCCTAATGTTCAACAGTAAATGACAAATTCTTTGAGATGGCTGCTTCTGTTTGTGACAGCTAGGCACCTCCTTCTCTATAAATTATGCACGTGGAAAATAGGGCTAGTAAGTGCTAGACATAAATAATTTATAACTAAGCTCCTAAATGATGAATCGCACTGTGTATCACTGCGGATGGCTGCCCCTGTGTGTTTTCATGTTGATGGGTAACTTTCAAGGGTTCCTCCTTGATTGCTTTGGTTTCGGCTGCTCTTACCCTCAAACAAAGGGCTTTCCAGGTGGCTCAGTAGTAAGAGAATCCACCTGCTAATGCAGAAGATGCAGGTTCAATCCTTGGGTCAGGAAGATTCCCTGGAGAGGAAAATAGCAACCCACTCCAGTATTCTTGCCTGAAAAATCCAATGGACAGAGGAGCCTGGCAGGCTACGGTCCCTGGGGTCCCAAAGAGTCAGACACCACTTAGGAATTAAAATAACAACAACGACTCTCAATGTTTTCCTGCTTGCTGGTTAATTAAAGAATTGCCTCATTTTGTGGCAAGGGATTTTATCCATGTTGTTTGGTTTAATGTGTTTCTAGACCAAAGCAACTCCATGAGTAGAAAATCCAAAAAAATGAATGTTTGATTCCGTTTTCCTGTTAGAGCTTTCTTCTCTGCCTTTGTTGCTGCAGCTTCTTCACAGGCTGAAAGTGCTGAATCTCATTTTTTAGAGTTTTCTGTAAGCCTAAAAAATTGAAACATTTATGCTAGCCATATAACACATAAAGAAGACTTTTGCTGATTCGTAAGTTCTTTGTATTAATCCAAGAACTGGGGTATATGAGAGATTGATGGAATGTGATATGGCCGAGTCACTCACTTTTGAACCATTCACCTTTATGGGAGAGTTAGATTATAGAAATGTGAGCTAAGAAGCATGTGGGGTTTGTTGTTGTTACTGTTTTGCTTTTATTGACGTATAGTTGATTTACAGTGTGTTAATTTCTGCTGTACAGCTAAATGATTCTGTTTGTATATATACATTCTTTTTTATACTCTTTTCCATTGTGGTTTATCACAGAATGTTGAACACAGTTCCCTGTGTTATGCGGTAGGACCTGTTGTTGACCCAGTCTGTGAGAAGCATGCGTTTAATCAGATTTGGAAAGTGTTCCCAGATGGAACGGGCAGTGTTACCTAAGCCTCCCCTGGTTACTTAGTGCCATCATGTCCTGGCTCGCGTCCTCCATCTGTCTGGATAAGGCAGTTGGGGATCCTGACCCTGCCTGCAGATTGCCTCTGGTTAGTGGAGAGTTGAAAATATTCCTGCCTCCTGGCTGGTCAAGGTGGGGCCTGACTGATGTCCCTGTAACCTTGGCCATGAAGACTGCCAGTGAATTTGGGACTAGGGTGTATATGCGTGTCTGTGTCTTTCAAAATCACTAAACTTGTCCAGTTAAGCAATATAATCTGTGGTATGTGAGTGCCCAGTCGCTTAGTTGTGTCTGACTCTTTGAGACCCAGTGAACTCCGGCCCGCCAGGCTCCTCTGTCCATGGAATTTTCCAGGCAAGAGTCTGTGTGGTAGTTGATTAGTAAAGCCTGGGGCAGTATTACTTAATTTGTATTCTCCTATTAAACCATCATTTTGAAGCAAATATGGAACACAAGGAGGCTTCATTGTTGGGGGTGATGGAAGTATACACGGAACTGGCAAGGAAATGCTGAGACTACTGTGTCTGGGTATGAGCCAGCGTATGAAAGGTCCAGGCAAAGGAACGTATGTGCGTGTGTGCATGCTGCTACCTGCAGTTAAGATTCATGAGTACATGCAGAATAAGGAATAACCATTTCAAGTGTAAGGGAAAAAATTCAGGAACAAAATACATATATATATATATATATTCATTAATGTGCGTTGTGGGGCCTTCTGGTCTTTTGCTTCTTGGTGTGATAGGCAGATCATGGTAAAGATTCAATTAAGAATGTCAAAAGGGACTTCCCCAGTGATCAGGTGGTTAAGAATCTGACTGCCAATGAGGGGGATGGGGGATTCCATCCCTAGTCTGGGAAGATCCCACATCCCACAGGGCAACTAAGCCTGTGTGCTGAGACCACTGAGCCAGTATACCACCACAAGAGAGGCCCTCAGTCACCGTAACTAGAGAAACACCACGTGAAGTACAGCCAAAAAAAAGAATGTCAAAAGGAAAACAGTGATCTATTTTATATTTGATAATCTTGGGTTCTCACTGCTAGGATTTTGCGTATTTGGTGCCATTATCCCCAGTCAAGAGAAGAAAATTTCCCTAGGGTTAGAAATGGCTCTAATTGTTTGTTGAAGGGTTAACATTTTTTTTCTTTCCCCCTGAATCGGCTTGTTCACTTGGCTTAGTTTGACTGGTTTCTGTCTCTCGTCCTCTAGGAAGCTATTTTGCCAGCCACTTCATTATGGGAGGAGAGAAGTTTGATTCAACTCACCCCGAAGGCTACTTGTTTGGAGAAAACAGCGATCTGAACTTTCTGGGGAACAGACCAGTGGCGGTATGGCTATCATCCGTTTACTTCCACTCGGGGCTAAGTGGCTGAGTCAAATGGTCTTGTCAAAATAAGTTTGTAATTGCTGGTTCAGCAGTGTCTGCGGCTTGGTCTGAGTTGAGAGGAGCCAGACTGCAGCCTCTTTGGTGGGTCTCCTGGCACCAGAGGCTGCCCCGTGGAAAAGTACCCAGTCTGCCTGAGGGTGAGGACAGCTCACAAAACCCAGATCTGCCCCTCTGAAGCTCTGCCTGAACGCCGCCTCTGCAGACATCCCTTGCCCAGTCCCTAGCTTGTCCTCACCTTGCTTTTCATTCCTCTTCATAGCAACTATTTACCACGTTGCTGTTTTTCAGTCGATAAATCATGTCTAACTCTTTGCAGCCCCGTGGACTGCAGCATGCCAGGCTTCCCTGTCTTTCACTATCCTCCAGAGTTTGCTCAGATTCATGTCTGTTGAGTCAGTGATGCTATCTAACCATCTCATCCTCTGCCACCCCCTTTTCCTCCTGCCCTCAATCTTTCCCAGCATCAGGGTCTTTTCCAATGAGTCAGCTCTTTACATCAGGTGGTCAAAGTAATGGAGCTTCAGCATCAGTCCTTCCAATGAATATTCAGGGTTGATTTCCTTTAGGTGGTTTGATCTCCTTGCAGTCCGAGGGACTCTCAAGAGTCTTCTCCAGCACCACAGTTCAAAAGCATCAATTCTTCCTAATACCACATAAGCTGCTGTTGCCTTGTCACCTCTATTATCTGCCTTTTGCATCAGAATGTACATTTCCCAGGGCAAGGGGGCTGTGCCACTGTCGAAAGCCAGCACCCAGAACAAAGCCTGGAACATTGTGATAAGCCTTTCATAAAGATCTGTTGAATGAATGACTGACAAATTTCCCCTCCATATCTGAGTTGATATCAGACTGTCTCTCTCTCCATTCATTCAACTCATTCCATAAATGTTTATGGGGCATTTTCTCTGCACCCAGCATGAAGCTTTGCAAAAATAGCTGCCATGTGGCTACTGATTGGCCACTTTGTGCTAAGGAAGGCCCTAGAGATTTTTCAGACATTATTTCTAATCTTCATAAAGACCCACTTTAGGACTTCCGTGGTGAACCAGTGGTTAAGACTCCGTACTTCCAACACAGGGGCCAGGGTTCAGTCCCTAATCCAGGTACTAAGATCCCACATGACACATGGCAAGGCCCATAAATAAATAAATAAAAACAAAACTATATTGTTTTAAAAAACCCTATCAGAGAATTTGTTATCAGTATTATTTTGTAAGTGAGAGAACTGAGGTTCCGAGAGCTGAACAGTGGTAATAGCTTTTGCTATTTAGTTGCTAAGTCGTGTCCAACTCTTTTGTGACCCCATGGACTATAGCCCGCCAGGCTCCTCTGTCCATGGGATTTTCCAGGCTAGAATACCGGAGTGGGTTTCTATTTCTTGTCCAGAGGATCTTCCCAAGCCAGGGGCTGAACGCACATCTCCTGCAATGCAGGCGAATTCTTTACCACCAAGCCACCAGAGAAGCCCAGTAGCCTTTATGAAGTGCACACCGTGTTCCAGGCCCTGTTCAAAATGCTTTCAGAAAATTTTTCCCAAAGCCACATAACTAGATCTGCCTAGCTGCAGATCAATAACCTTTCCACTGCTTCCCTCTGCTCCACAATATCCTGCCGTTCTCCAGAAACTCCGATTTTAGTGGGGCAGGCCAAACACAGGAACAAGAGATACTTCAATAGCAATCAAAGTCTGAAAGGGCTGGGATTCTGTAGGTATAGGGAGTGGGGGAGGGGAATTGCAAGGGCCGGTGCTTTGGTGCTGGTTTTGAGAAGGAGGCCTTGGAGGATGGCCGAGTCTTCATGAGGCGAGTGGGCGAGAGGCTTCCCAGGAGGGAGGCACAGGGCACAGGCATGAACACATTCACATTTCTGTCGAATCAGCAACCATTTACTGAGAAACTGCTATGTGCCAGGCACTGTGGGAGGCGCTGGGGACACAAAGCTGAAATGAGCATGGTTTGTTCCTCCCCTGGAACAAATAAGGAAGCCAGTCTGGCAGAAGTGGACCTTTTCTGGTGGAGAAGCAAGGTTGGAAAGGTAGGTGGGGGCTCCGTTCCCTCAAGATGTGTTCCACCCTCTCCCATAGGCTCTGGGGAAATACTGAAGTGTTTTAGGCAGATGAACACCCCAGAGAAATCATTTGTTTTTTGGTCTTTAAGAAGGTTAATCTGATGACAATTTTCCATCTGGAGCTTTAACTAAAAAGCATTTTGGTTGTTGTTGATGGTTTTTATTGTTTTCTTCCTTTCCATCTGGGCTTCGCTGATGGCTCAGAAGGTAAAGAATCCGTCTGCAATGCAGGAGACCTGAGTTCGATCTCCTGGAGGCGGGAATGGCAACACAGTCCAGTATTCTTGCCTGGAAAATTCCATGGACGGAAAAGCTTAGAGGGGCAGTAGTACATGGGGTCACAAAGAGTCAGAAACAACTGAGCGACTAACAACACTTTTCTATCTGGAGTGACAACCCCCCCCACCACACCCCGGTGCTGTGTGCTCAGTCATGTCCAACTCTTTGTGATCCCATGAACTATAGCGCGCCCCCCCCACTCCAGGCTCCTCTGTCCATGGAATTTTCCAGGCAAGAATACTGGAGTGGGAAGCCATTTCCTTCTCCAGGGGATCTTCCCTACTCAGGGATCAAACCTGCATCTCCTGCATTGGTAGATGGATTTTTCACTGTGCCATCTCAGAAACCAATTCTTAGTTGAACAGTACTTTCAAAATACCAAGTACTTTCTGCTTCACAGTCAATTATGACAACTCATACTTATCAAATGACTACTTTCTGATTTTTCTACTGTTACCTTAGCCGTTAGAGTGGAATGATCTTTTTTTCTGCTTGAGCCAGATAAGAACTCCCTTACTTCCTGGAAGTGGGCTCATGCTTGAAAAATACCCTTTCTTCTCACAGGGACTTGGCCATTTGCATCCGCTTCTTCCTCCCTTTTTTCTTTCCTCTGGTGTCAGAATCGTTTATATACTTTTTTAAAGTGTAGGTTTTTTTAAAAAAACTTTTTCAGGCCATAAAGGTGATTTAAAAACAAGGGAACACTTCTTTAGGCTAATTTTGAGGTTTATGCTGGCCGACAAACCTCCCCAAAGTGTAACCGTCTTGTTTACACTTCTGTGAGCCCGGGAATGACCGAGCTCTTCCAGGAGCCCCGGACAGCAGCGTTGACCTTCACTTGCAGGCTTTCTCCCAAAGGAGCATCAACATTGGCCTTTTTGTTGTTTTTGTGGACTAATCGTTAAACATGCTTCATGTTGCACAGAGCAAATGTTTTCAAAGGAGATCATCATTTCACGTTAAGAAAGCAGATCGGGGTAACTTCAAAGAGGGAGGTGGAAGTAGAGAATGCAACACGTTTCCCTTTGCTGTTTCCCTTTCTTAGTTAATAATAGCTAACATTTAGTGAACGCTTACCATTTGCCAGGCCCGGTTGTTCCAAGTTCTCTGTATGTGTTGACTCTTTGTGCCCTTGTTGATGCAAGTTCAAGGGGGATGCACAGTGAGGCGGAACTGAAACGTCAGAGTTTGGAGCAGAGAAAGGTTTATTGCAGGATCGCGCAAGGAGATGGGTGGCTCATGCTGTAAAAAGCCTCAACTCTACAAAGAGTTTCAGCACAGCACTTTGAAATGGCAGGCGAGGCAGGTGGGTGGTGTTGTGAGGTATGTGATCACCTTGTGCACAGTTCTCTGACTGGCTGATAAGGAGGGAGCAGGGGGTGTCACAGGGGTTCACTTTATCAGTCCTCAGGCTCCAGGAGGCCTGGGGCTGTGTGCTCGTGGTCATCAAGTAGTTCTTCTATTTGGTGGGAGTTTTTTCAGATCTGCAAAACAACTCAGGAAATTTGCATCACATACTATTATCTAGGTTCTTCAAGAGGAGCTGAAGCAGAGGATATGGGGGAAGGCCTGTCCAGGGAAGGCCCCATAGGGTCCTGCTCGGTTATATCCTCACACCCTAACAAGGAGGGTCCTGATTTGACGGATGAAAAGCAAGAGACACAAAGAATTGAAGCAAAGATTGCAAAGCCTGGAAGTGACTGACTCAGGATTTGAACCCAGCAGTCCAGCTCTAGAGCCTGGGGGTCCTCTGCCCTTTCCTGCTGGTCAGGTTGGGGGTACTCAGGACCCCTGCCCACATCTTGTATGTGAGTCTGAGTAGATCCTCGAGGGCAGTTTGTGAAATGTGGAGAGAGTACCCAGCATGGCCGTGACACGTTCTCACAAGTGTCTCTTGAGAGAGTTTGTATTTGGTGTGTAATTCCACCGGCTGACCTGACCTTGGCCGCCTGCTGTTACCGCACGTCAGCTTGTTTAGGGGAAGGCCCAGCGGCTGAAGGCTGACTGGTCACTTGAGTTCTCCAGAGCTGACCTCTACTCTCTGCTAACATATCTCAGTGTCGGTAGACGGGCGTTGGGTTGCAGAGGAGAGAAAACAGCCTTATAAAGCCATCCAGCAGCCCCAGGCAGAAATGGCTCCTCTTTCCAAAGAGATGGGGGCAGAATATGTTGAAATAAATGGTTAGATTAAGTTATAAAGGCCATAGACTTCCTGGCTTCTGGGACTTGTCGTTTTTCCTGTCATCTTTTGACTGATCAGACTCAGATGAGTACCATTCAGCTATGGCTCAGCCTGTAGTTTTTACGGAAGCTCGTCTCCCACTTAGGATAATCCATCCATTAAAGTCAGATGTATTATCAAGCGTTCAGGTCAGATATAAAGAACCAGAGTGTGTGTGTATATGGAAGGACGGTTGAAAGAGAGGTCGGAATCAAGATTGCAGATTTTACATACATATTGCAACCCTGGCAGTGAAGATTGCAACCCAAACTCTTTGCAACCCTGGCAAGGGTCCATCACTCAGGCTCTCAAATTACCCGCTTATAACAGGGAGGCTGTTCTGACTTTGTAGGAATGTCATGCTTGAAAAATGCGTTGGAATTGCTGGAGGAAGAGAAGTATGCAACAATGTTAGCTGCACTCGCTAGCCTTTCAGGTTGGTTATTTCTGCAATTACAGTTCTGGGTGGAGCACGTACTCACTTTTTTTTTTTAAGTTAATTGTGAGTTTTTTATTATTTTATTTCAATTTTTTATTTTCTTGGCCAAGCCACGTGGCAGGTGGGATCTTAGTTCCCAGACTAGGGATCGAACTCATGCCCCTTGCATTGGAAGCACAGAGTCTTAACCACTGGACCACCAGACAAATCCCCTCACTGGTTGTTAACTATCTTAAGTAGTGAACAGGGCTTCTACAGGTCCTTCTGCTCTGGTCTCTGTATAGAGGAGGTGAGATGGTGGTGTTTGTACATCACAGTTGAGGCCTCCCCTTCCCTAGGTGGCAGAGAACTGATGCTGGTTTTTTGGTCCTTTATTGCATTAGATCTTTTTTTTTCTCTAAGAGTTTTTTCCTTTTCTTTTTTTACGGCTGCACTGGATCTTGTTTGCTTTGCTTGGGCTTTCTCTAATTGCCACGAGCAGGGGACTGCTCTTCCTTGTGGTGCGTGGGTTTCTCATTGTGGAGGCTTCTCTTATGGTGGAGATCTAGGCACACAGTCTCTGTAATTGTGGCTCCCAGGCTCCAGAGCTCAGGCTTCAGTAGTTGTGGCACACAGGCTGAGTATGCTCCATGGCATGTGGAATCCTTCCTGACCAGGGATTGAACCCGTGTCCCCTGCATTGGCAGGTGGATTCCTATCCACTGCAGCAAACTGGGAAGATCTGGGAAGTCCTAGATCTTTTTTTATTGCACTAAATTACTGCTAAAACTCTAAATCATTTGGAGGTTTAGTGACCTTAGGATTGTCAGTTATGGAGAGAGATCTTGATTCCAGAGGCATTTAAAAAAATATCCATCTTGCTGGAATATTTTAAGAATTCGAACAGTGACAACTATCGTGCTTTGATTTCCATTTTAGAAAGTTAATTCTTTAAATCCACTCAGAGTATAGAGTGAATCAGAAAGAGAGGAAGAGACCAGTTAGGAAGTCATAGTTTATCTGACTTTTCAGGTAAAAAGTGCATTTATCTCGAGAGAAACACTCCATAGACAGAGTGTGGGCCATCTCAGAAGGCAAAATGGCCCAGAAGTCATAGTTTATGTTAGTTAAGAATGAAAAGTACCTGAACTAGGATATCGACATAAAAAAAAAAAAAAAAAAAAAAAAGAGGATCCAAGAGTTCTGGGCAGTTCAAGTTGAGGGAAGGGGAGAAGTCAAGACAGAGGACACGGAGGAGCAGAGCCCCTGGGGGCAGCTACCATTTAAACAGGGCACTCTGCAGGTGTTTAGTCTGAAGGTTGGTTTGTGCCCGGGCCCCAGTGTAACCAGGCAGGTTGGTCACAGGTACAGTGATACCTACGGCCTTAGAGCCTCTATTCATCTGCACAGGCTGCCATAACAAAATACCATAGACTGGGTGGCTTAAATGACAGATGCTCATTTTTCATGGTTCTGGAGGCTGAGAAGTCCAGGATCAAGGTGCCAGCAGACCAGGCTGCCAGTAAAGGCCCTCTCTCTTCTTTACTTGCCATGACTGCCTTTTACTGGGTCTTCACACGGCAGAAAGAGCCTGGGAGTTCCCTGGTTAGGATTCTGGGCTTTCACTGCCAAGCGTCGGGTTTCAGTCCCTGGTTGGGGAATTGAGGTTCTGCAAGCCTCTCAGTGCAGCCAAAAAGGAAAGAGAGAGAGAATGATAGCTCTTTTTCTGTCCCCATCTTGAGGGGCCCACCCTTATGACTTTATCTAACCGTATGTTGTTGTTTAGTCACTAAGTTGTGTCCGACTCTGTGCGACCCCATGGGCTGTAGCCCCCCAGGCTCCTCTGTCCATGGAATTTCCCAGGAAAGAACACTGGAGTGGGTTGCCATTTCCTTCTCCAATGCATGAAAGTGAAAAGTGAAAGGGAAGTTGCTCAGCCGTGTCCAACTCTTAGCGACCCCATGGACTGCAGCCCACCAGGCTCCTCTGCCCATGGGATTCTCCAGGCAAGAGTACTGGAGTGGGGTTGCCATCACCTTCTTTGAAGGAAACCCTGTCTAACCTAATTACCTTTCAAAAGCCCCATCTCCAAATACAGTCACTTTGGAAGTTGGGCTTCAACGTAGGAACGGGGGCGGGGGCATAGTTGAGTCCATTGTTGTTCAGTCGCTACGTCCTGTCTGACTGTCTGCGACCCCATGAACTGAGCGTGTCAATCCTCCCTGTTCTTCACTATCTCCTGGAGTTTGCTCAAACTCATGTCCACTGAGTCAGTGATGCCATGAGTTCATGGCACAATGTAAAGTCCATGGAAGGAGTGTGTGGGTGTGTGTTTGAATTAAATTGGATTTTTTGCCGTTTGTCTATCTTCTTTCCCTTTTCCTTCCTTTTACTACAGCTGTTTTTTTTTTTTTTTTGGACATTCAGTTTGCAGTACATATTTAATTTTCATCTATGGCCCAGCTATTTCTCGTCTCCAAATGTCCATGTAAAGGAAGAACATACTTCCGTGTGTCTCCTCTGCTCTCAGTATTCTCCTGCAGCCCTGATTCCCTTTGACACCAGATACGTGTGAGTTTTCCACACATTAGGCAGGAATCATCAGGTAAATTATAGCGTGTCTATACTATGAACTAGTACTCAGCCAAAGATAAGGTAGAGCTGTATTTACTGAGATGAAAATGTATCCATGACCACGTCATTTATCAAGAAAAGCAAGTTGCTGTATATAATGTAGAGTCTGGTTTGACTTCTGATAAAAGTATTAGTAACAGTGTATAAAATATTTGTGCATACATTTATGTTGATATTTATAGGTGCATAAAAATACATGAGCACACAGCATTTGAACCTGTGACAGGGGTAACTCTTGGGGCTACATCAGTGACAGGAGGTACTTTCTTCATATCCTTCTGTGTTGTTTGAATTTTCCCCAGTGGACATGTTTTTATTTTTTAATTGAAAGCATTTATATTTTCTCTAAAAATAGAAAAAGGATTATCGCTAAGCACAGGAAGGAAATAGGCCTAGGAGAGTATATAAAAGTAGGAAAATGAAGGAAGTTCATAGAATAATACTTTTTTTTAGTGAACTGCAGGAAGGGTGTGGTCTGCTGAGTGGGGTTGCATGCTGAATCAATCAGTCCTGTCTGACTTTTTGTGACCCCACGGACTGTAGTCCACTAGGCTCCTCTGTCTATGGGATTCCCAGGCAAGAGTACTGGACAGGGTTACCATTTTCTCCTCCAGGGAATCTTCCTGACCCAGGGCTTGAACCTGCATCTCCCAGGTCTCCTGCTCTGCAGGTCCATTCTTTACCACCGAGCACCAGGTTGCGATGTGCTAAGAAGTGGTTGCGGGCTTGTAGAGAAAGACAAAGACATCAGAATCAGCATGGGGAGGAGTGGAGCTGGGAGCTTCAGCCTCTGGGTGTCAAGGTGCAATGATTCACCTTTAGAAATGTCAGATTCAGTGTGACTGGGTCCTGTTTTTAACAACCTGAGAGTCCGAGAAAATCCAGACTATGAAAAAGCGAAACTATGAATATTTATACTTTTAAAATGCGAATAGGGCTTTACAGACCTTTATGTAAGGGTTTTTTTTAAAAACAACACTTTTATAATACCTGTCTCCCTACTCCTGGACTCTCCCCAGAGGTGACTACCCTGCCCAGTTCAATATGTTATCTTCTCAATCTTACTTTCATTTTTTAAAACTGTGACAAAACACGCATAACATAAAAGGTATCATCTTAGCGACTTTAAGTATGCCAATGTCAGTACATTCACACTGTTTTACACCCAAGCTCCAGAACTCTTTTCATCTTGCAAAACTGAAACTCTGTCCCCATTAAATACGAACTCGCCCTTTTCCTTTTCTAAGAATTTGACTTCTAGAGAAGTCTGTATCATGGAGTCTTACAGTATTTGTCTTTTTGTGACTTATTTCATTGAGCATAATGTTTTCAAGGTTCATCCAGGTTGTAGCCTATATCAGAATTTCCTTCTTTTTTTAAAAAAAAAAGTATCAATGGCTGTACCAGATGGTAGTTGTGGCATTAAGGAAATTTTAGTTGAGGCACGTGGGAGTCTTGTCTTGCAAACTCTTAGTTGCAGCATATGAGATCTAGTTCCCTGACTAGGGATCGAACCGAGGCCCCATTTTTTGGGAGCTTGGAGTCTTGGCCACTGGGCTACCAGAATTCTGGCAGTCCCAGAATCTCCTTCCTTTTTTAAGGCTGAGCAATATTCCAGTATATAGATAGACCACATTTTGTTTATCCTTTCATCTGTCAATAGACACTTGGGTTGCTTCCTCCTCTTGGCTGTTGTGAATAATACTGCTAAGAACACGAGTGTTACATTCCATCTTTAAAGCACACATGCCAGTACTGGCCTAGGGAAGAGGACCATTCACTTTTAGAAATTAGTAAATAAAATTATTGTATGTCTTCAGTTTTGAAATGTAACTCCTTTTTTGTCGTTACCCCTTGGCTTTGGGTTAAGATGTGTGCTAGTCACTCAGTCGTGTTGGGCTCTCTGCGAAGCCATGGACTGTATAGCCTGCCAGTCTCTGTCCACAGGATTTCCCAGGCAAGAATACTGGAGTGGGTAGCCTTTCCTTTCTCCAGGGGATTTTTCCAACCTAGGGATTGAACCCAGGTCTCCTGCATTGCAGGCAGATTCTTTACCATCTGAGTGACCTATTCTATTTATGTTAGCTTGTAATTCTTAATAAAGATGAAGAAATCATTTCAAATGCATTCTTTTAGGAAAAGTTGCTTCCTACTGCTTTAGTTCAGTTCAGTTCAGTCACTCAGTCATGTCCAACTCTTTGCGACCCCATGAATTGAAGCATGCCAGGCCTCCCTGTCCATCACCAACTCCCGGAGTTCACTCAGACTCACATCCATCGAGTCCGTGATGCCATCCAGCCATCTCATCCTCTGTTGTCCCCTTTTCCTCCTGCCCCCAATCCCTTCCAGCATCAGGGTCTTTTCCAATGAGTCAGCTCTTCGCATGAGGTGGCCAAAGTACTGGAGTTTCAGCTTTAGCATCATTCCTTCCAAAGAGCATCCAGGACTGATCTCCTTTAGGATGGACTGGTTAGATCTCCTTGCAGTCCAGGGGACTCTCAAGAGTCTTCTCCAACACCACAGTTCAAAAGCATCAATTCTTCGGTGCTCAGCTTTCTTCACAGTCCAACTCTCACATCCATACATGACCACAGGAAAAACCATAGCCTTGACTAGACGAACCTTTGTTGGCAAAGTAATGTCTCTGCTTTTGACTATGCTATCTAGGTGGGTCATAACTTTCCTTCCAAGGAGTAAGCGTCTTTTAGTTTCATGGCTGCAATCCTACCACTTAGTGAATAAATATTGAATGTGTAAACAAAGACTGTTTTGCAGTGTGCAGATGCCATCCTATCGTATTTCCAAATACTGAAGGACTATAACCAAATTGTAGATTTTATTCAAGAGTTAGCTTCAACTGTCTCTTGATTCCAGAGATAACATTAAAAACCTGGTACTTTTATTTTAAAATGTATTTATTTATTTGATGGTATTGGGTCTTAGTTGAGACACACGGGATCTTCATTACATCGTACAGGATCTTGCATTGCTGTGCACAAGCTCTCTAGTTGTGGCACTCAGGCTCAGTAGCTGTGGCCTGTGGCTTAGTTGCTCCACTTCATGTGGGGTTTTAGTTCCCTACTCAGGGATCAAACCTGTGCCCCCTGCTTTGAAAGGTGAATTCTTAACCACTGGACCCCCAGGGAAGTCCCATGCTGGTTACTTTTACATACAGTGTAGGATAGATTATGTTTTAGGTAAATAAAAGCATAAAAAATAAGAGTGCGTGTAATGTTAGCTCCACCTTTGGAAAATAAATTATAACATAAAAAAGACAGCTTTGAAAGCTAATCGGTTGAGTCCAAGCGTTTGCTATAATACTTGGCACTAAGAAAGGATTTTTAATGTGACTTCTGTGCTGGTTTTCCACCCTGAGACCTCTGTTTTATGGAGCTGAGTTTCTGTAGGTGACGGGTCGTGGGATGGGAAAGCATTCACTGGTGTGACAGGGCAGGAGAGTGGCGGGGGCCCTGAGCCACCCCGTCAGGTTCACTGTGAGGTCCCAGTGATGAGGAGGAGCGTCCCAAAGATGTCAGGTCAGCTGATAATGACTGTTCCTGCCACCTGCTCCTTTTTTTTTTTTAAGCTTTCTTTTCTGGAAACAAAAAACATCTGCTTTTAATTTACTTTCTATTTTTTTTTTTTATTTTAACTTTTGTATTGGGAGTTGTGAAATATTTGTATGAAAGTATATAAACCACATATCTACTGTTAAAGAAACTATAAACAAACACCCTTGGATTCACCACCCAGATCAAGAAATGAAGCATTGCCAGCACCTTCACAGTCCGCCCTGTGCCGGACCCTGGTCACAGCTTTATCGAGATATAATTCACTGTGGATTTCTCCTCAGAAGCATTACCATCTTTCCCATGGTAGTTAATAAGTATCTTGGGGAAGTTAGTTGGAAACTACTGTCTAGATGTCTTCTCTTTTTAATGCGAAAACCACTCACCAGGTTTACTCCTTTCTTCACATAAAGGTGCTGCACTGGCTGAGGTTAGTGAACTAGGACTTTGCTTGTATTAGATCTAGTGCCTTGCTGAAAGATTCAAGACAGAGACTGTGATTCTATCTGTCTGGTATGTCGGGTTCAAGGTATAGTCTTATGGAATTAGAAGTGTAGAAAGGAGTGGCAAGGTAACCTGAAATTACGAGAAAAAGGAAAAAAGAAAATTCCCTAGAGAAGAAACGTTGCTGGAGATGAACAGGGAGCAGGAACAGTGTTTAGGGACTTTCCTGGTGGGCCAGTGGCTAAGACTCCGCACTCCTAGTGCAGAGGAGCCTGAGTTGGATCCCTGATCAGGGAACTAGATCCCACATGCCACAACTCAGAGTTCGCATGCTGCAACTAAGACCTGGTGCAGCCAAATAAATAAATAAGTTAAAAAAAGAGGGGGGGGGGGCTTCCCTGGTGGCTCAGTGTAACGAATCTTCCTGCCAATGCGGGAGATACAGATTTGATCCCTGGTCTGGGAAGATCCCACATGCCATGGAACAAGTCAGCCCCTGTGCCCCAACTACTGAGCTTGTGCTCTGGAGCTGGAGAGCCGCAACCACTGAGCCCTCGTGTGGCAGTTACTAAAGCCCTTGCACCCTAGAGCCCGCGCTCCACTGCAAGAGCAGCTATCACAGTGAGAAGCCCGTGCATCACGACTAGAGAGTAGCCCCCACTCACCGCAACTAGAGAAAAAGCCCGAGCAGCAGGGAAGAGCCAGCATGGCCCAAACTAAAATAAATCTAAAAAAGAAGAAGAAGAGGGCCGGATCTGTGAGGCAGAATCAGTGTAGTCTCTAGGCTTTGGTACTCAGACTGTGTGTCCCCGGCCCGCTCCAAGGACACAGCCGGCTCATGGCTTTTCCTGCTGTATGTGGCAGACCCTTTCTAGTAGGCCAGCTCCTCTAGGTCCCATGCTGGTTACTTTTATATGCAGTGTAGGATAGATTATGTTTTAGGTAAATAAAAGCCTAAAATAAAGAGACTTAACAGTATGTGTAATGTTAGCTCCACCTTTGGAAAATAAAAAGACAGCTTTGAAAGCTAGTTGGTTGAGTCCAAGCGTTTGCTACAGTACTTGGCACTAAGAAGGGATTTTTAATGTGACTTCTGTGCTGGTTTTCCACCCTGAGACCTCTGTTTAATGGAGCTGAGTTTCTGTAGGTGATGGGTCACTGGATGGGAAAGGGTTCCACTGGTGTGACAGGGCAGGAGAGTGGCGGGGGCCCTGAGCCACACCGTTGGGTTCACTCTGAGGTCCCAGTGACCTCAAGGTCTGTTTTTCCAAAGACTGCTGTGCCAGTTCTGGAATCATTTAGTGTGGTCCGTTGCTCTTCCGGGGTTCCCTGGTGGCTCAGAGGGAAAAGAATCTGCCTGCAGTGCAGGAGACCTGGGTTCAATCCCTGGGTTGGGAAGATCCTCTGGAGAAGGGAACGGCTACCCACTCCAGTATTTTGTTTGGCCTGGAGGATTCCATGGACAGAGGAGCCTGGCAGGCTGTAGTCCATGGGGTTGCAAAGAGTCGGACACGACTGAGTGACCTTCACTTTCACTTCACTATTGCTCTTCCAGGCTCCTAAGAGGGCCCCCACCCCAGCACATGAGACCCTGACATTCGCCAGGGTGTTCATGGGAGGATGTCCTCAGCGGCTCTTCCCCATCCTTCTTTATATTCCGCACCCCTGACTGATACCGCAGGACCCACGCATCCTTTCAGCTCCTGCCTCTGTGCGCGTTAGCCCGATCCCCTGGGGTGTTTGGAATGATGATCCCAGAAACCCCATTGGGTGATGCTGAGATTTCACCCTCATTATGGTCTAGTGGCCAGGAGGGAGGTGGGGGCAGTCCTGAGTAGGGCAGGCACTGTCTTGTAAGAGGCTTGTCTTATTTGCCACTGTAGTCTTCAAGCAAAGGGGATTCCTCTGTTTTCCAAGGAGAGGGAGTCAGCCGCTTTGCGGGCCCAGGTAATCCGGGGTTTGAGGTTCTCAAGTAAATAGACACAGACACCCCCATCGTGAGGCTTCCCAGGTGACTCAGTGGTAAAACAACCTGCCTGCCAATGCAGGGGATGCAAGGAGAAGGAAATGGTAACCCACCCCAGTATTCTTGCCTGGAAAATTCCATGGACAGAGGAGCCTGGCAGGCTACAGTCCATGGGGTCGCAAAGAGTCAAACACAATTGAGTGACCGAGCACGACACACATCCCCATCTCAAGCCTTAGAGTTCATGTCTTTCCATCAGGGCCTTGACTTTGATGTAACAGACTTGCCTGGACTGAGTTCACCCTTCTTAGTTTTTTTTTTTTTTTTGGGTCTACGTTGCCTTGCAGGCTTTCTCTAGTTGCAGGGAGCTGGGGCTACTCTCTAGTTGCAGTGCTTGGCCTTCTCATTGCAGTGGCTTCTCTTGTGGAGCTTAGGCTTTAGGGCGCGCAGGCTCAGTAGTTGTGGAGCACCAGCTTAGTGCTCCAGGGCAACCTACTGGACCAGGGATTGAACCCGTGTCCCCTGCATTGGCAGGCAGACTCTCAGTCACTGGACCGCCAGGGAAGTCCTTCTTCTTGGTTCTGCCACTCCTTAATATAAGGTGCTGTGCCTGCGGGGGGTGAGTGCTTTTAGGCCGTCTGTCATACTTGGCTTCACGTCATCATATCTGAGATTGTCTTTATCCGTTTTCATTGGACAGATGATTTTTAATATCACCACCCAGTCCCACGGTCCTTCTTGTGGCTGTTTCTTCTGCATCTCCTGTACCAGAGACATGAAACTGGTCAGTGTGCGCCCCCCACCCCCGCCACAGGTCATAGGACCTCAGGGACCTTCACCCCACTGATGGGTCCACGTCACCATCTGGCAGGTGAACGACCCACCACCCCCAGAATCCCACCTGCCGAGTCCACTTCCGTAGGCAACTTCTGATGCCACCTGTTCTAAGGCAGACTCTGTGGAAGCAAACCTGCATTGGAGATCTTTATGAAAACTGTTTATTGAAGGAATGCTCTTTGGAGAAGAGGTAAAACGGAAGCCAGATGGTGCAGGGGAGCAAAATCAGCAACAGTGTGGTCTTGGCAGAGACTTGCTCCAGCCTGGTCCCTCGGAAAAGCTCTGGAGTGCAGCTTGCACCACAGAATCCCCCCATCTCGAGGACAGGGGGCTGGCCTTTTGTACCCCCTGCCATGCTGCTGTGAACCTTCTATTGTATGAATTTTGTTCAGCATGAAAGTGAAAGTGTTAGTTGCTTAGTCACACGACTCTTTTGCAGCCCCATGGACTGTAGCCCGCCAGGCTCCTCTGTCCCTGGGATTCTCCAGGCAAGAATACTAGAGTAGGTGGCCATTCCCTTCTGCAGGCGATCTGCCCGACCCAGGGATTGAACTCAGGTCTCCAGCATTGCAGGCAGATTCTTTACCATCTGAGGCACCAGGGAAGCCTTTGTTCAACATATGCATGCATATTTGTTAGGTATATGCTCATGGTTGGCATTGCTGGGGCACCCAGCATGCTGTAGAAGACTCTGCCAGACAGTTTTCCAAAGCAACTCTGCCAATTTTACTCCTACCAGGAGTGTTTGGGGTCCCTGGCACCTCGTTATTTTCCATCTTTTTCATCTTAGCTATTCTGATGGGAATGCACAATTAATTTCCATTATGCACAATTAATTTCCATTTTCTGGATGACGCAAGAGGTTGAGTACTTTTTTTTTTCCTTAGTTTTTTTTTTTTTTGAAGTGAACCATTTTTAAAGTCTTTTCTTGAATTTGTTACAATATTGCTTCTGCTTTATTTTTATTTTTTTGGCCATGAAGCATGTAGGACCTTAGTCCCCTGACCAGGGATTCAACCCATAGCCCCATCATTGGGAGGTGAAGTCTTAACCGCTGAACCACCAGGGAAGTCCCAGTGAGGCTGAGCCCCTTTACATGTGTTTAGTGGCCATTTGGATCCATCCTTGGAAAAGTGTCAGTTCAAACCTTTTCTCTTAGCGCAGCTGCTTTTTCTTCCTTAGTAAGGAAATAACAGGGCGGCATGAGTCTTTGCTCAGATAAATACGTTGCAAATATCTTCTCCTAGTCTCTGCTTGCTTTTAATACTCTCTCTTTTAAAAAATTATTTATGAGAGTTTCCTGGTAGCCTGGTGGTTAGGATTCGGAGCTTTCACTGCTGTGGCCCAGATTCAATCCCTGGTCAGGGAACCAAGATCCCACAAGCCATGCAGCCAAAAATAAAATAAACAAATACACTTTATTGAGACATAACTGACAGGTAACTATTGTGTTAGTGTGAGGTGAACAACCTATTGACTTGGCACATTTTTATATTGCAATATGATTACCACCAAACGTGGTTGCTAATCCCCACCTGAGGGCATGCCGTTTTTATTTCTTTTCTGTGGTGAGAAAACGTTTAAGACCTAGTCTCTTAGCAGCTTTGAAGTTCAATGCCTTTTTCATTCTTTTCATGGTATTTTTAGTTGAACAGAAGTTCTAAAGGTTAATGTAGTCCAGTTTATCCATTTTTTTCTCATATGGTAGAACGTTTTTGTATCCTATTTAAGAAATGTTTCAAATACCAAAATCATGAAGATGTTTTGGTTTTCCTCTAACAACTTTGTTTGACCTTTCACATTTAGGCCTGTCATCCACCTGGAATTGACCTGGGGGTGTGCTGTGAAGTAGGGGCCAAGGTTCTTTTTGGGGTTTTTTTTGGTACTTATTTATTTGGCTACTCTGGTCTTAGTTGTGGCAAGCAGGATCTTAGTTGCAGCATAGTTACCTGCTGCTGCTGCTGCTGCTGCTGCTAAGTCGCTTCAGTCGTGTCCGACTCTGTGCGACCCCATAGACGGCAGCCCACCAGGCTCCCCCGTTCCTGGGATTCTCCAGGCAAG
This sequence comes from Bos indicus, assembly GCF_029378745.1. Classification (NCBI taxonomy): domain Eukaryota; kingdom Metazoa; phylum Chordata; class Mammalia; order Artiodactyla; family Bovidae; genus Bos; species Bos indicus. The sequence goes on from NC_091778.1 coordinate 56,776,193, forward strand.
AACACTGGAGTGGGTTGCCATTTCCTTCTCCAATGCATGAAAGTGAAAAGTGAAAGTGAAGTCGCTCAGTCGTATCCGACTCTTAGCAACTCCATGGACTGTAGCCTACCAGGCTCCTCCATCCATGGGATTTTCCAGGCAAGAGTACTGGAGTGGGGTGCCAGGGATCAAACCCGGGCCCCCTGCACTGGGAGCTTGGGAGCTCAGAGTCAGCCACTGGACCACCAGGGAAGTCCCAGGGCCTACCTTCTTTTCCTTTTTTTTTTTTTTTTTTGTTTAAATTGACCCAACACCGACTGTGGAACAGGCTGTCCATCCGTTTCTCATGGCGCTGCAAATCAGGTGACCGTATCCAGTTTCTGCAGTGAAGAATCCACTCACGTCCAGCCTGAGGGCAGCAGGGGTGGAGAGGGGAGCGAGCCTGGTGGCCAGTTTCTGGGAGATCCTCAGGGAAGGGGCTGACTGGTCTCAGCAAGCTTCCTTTCGAAGCCCTTTGATTTAGCTGTCAGTTTTCACAGAGCTCCCTCGCCTCAGCCGTACCCCATGTCCCCGGGTCCCCGGGACTGTCAGATCCTCTGATGTATTCTCTGAGAAACCTGACTTTAAGAAAAAGCAGGAATGTCTTAAAAAGGAGGAGTTCACAGACGTGCCAGCGCTCTCTGCAGCCTGGCCTCCACGTGGTCCGGGAGCCCCTGTGTGTGGATGTGTAACAAGGAGTCCCCCAGACACCGCGTGCACGCGCTGGTGGGAGCAGGGACAGGTCAGCTCCGCTGCTCCATCAGCAGCCCTCAGCCAGAGGGGTTGGGCCCAGCTCCCCACCAGCGGGTGCCTGGGTCTCCCTGCAGAATGCAAGCAGATTGTCTCAGACCTGAGCTTTGTGTTCTCCACTGGTTCATGGTTGCTTTGAATCGAGTGCAGAGGTCACGCTTGTGCGCTGGGCCACCAGGGTCACAGCAGACAAGAGGCAAGTTTGCTCAGCTCTCATTTTACCTTAGACCGTGTCTCCCATGTCCTTCTAATCATAAACTGAGGATCTCAGAGAGCCTTCCAGTCACTGTGGTAAGAATTTTTATGCCTACGCGGGGAGGGTGGGTGCTGTTCCCAGGAGGTTCAGTTCCAATAGCCTATGTGGAAGATATGCAGTCATTCTCCCAGGTAAAAGTGAGATGTGTCCTTAACTGTATTTACTCCAAGTGTTTTGGGATTCATGGATAAGAGATACTTATCTAATTGCTGATAATTTGTGCATTCTTTTTTCCAAGAATTCAAAATGGCATTAACAGGTAGAATTTTTTTTTAAAGAAAATAATATTGTCACAAATAATCATCACTAATGATCACTTCAGTTCAGTTCAGTTCAGTTGCTCAGTCCTGTCCGACTCTTTGCAATCCCGTGAATCGCAGCACGCCAGGCCTCCCTATCCATCACCAGCTCCCGGAGTTCACTCAAACTCATGTGCATCAAGTCGGTGATGCTATCCAGCTATCTCATCCTCGGTCGTCCCCTTCTCCTCCTGCCCGCAATCCCTCCCAGCATCAGGGTCTTTTCCAATAACTCAACTCTTCGCGTGAGGTGGCCATAGTATTGGAGTTTCAGCCTCAGCATCAGTCCTTCCAATGAACACCCAGGACTGATCTCCTTTAGGATGGACTGGTTGGATCTCCTTGCAGTCCAAGGGACTCTATATTTTCATAGTACGGTGTGATTTTTAGAACATTTTCTATTTGCTCTTAATCTAGTATTCTGGCCTGGAGAATTCCATGGACTGTTATAGTCCATGGGGTCGCAGATAGTCAGGCACCACTGAGTGACTTTCATTATCTTCTTACTACTTACCCCACCTGATTGACAAGGGCTGTAAATCCCATTTTATAGATAAGGAAACTGATGCCACAGATGTTAAATTACTCACCCAAGAATAGAAGCAAGAACTTGGATCTTCCCTCCTAGTGTCTTATCAAATCGTTTCACTTGTATTCTTTCGTTTCATGCTTGCGCAAGCTCACTGGCTGGACCAGAGGATCCTAGCTCCTGGTTGAACTTAAAAAATATTGTTCCATAAAGCCTGTATTAAAAAGCACGTGGCAGGAACTTCCCGGGCAATCTAATGGTTAAGATTCCATACTTTCAATGCAGGGGACGTGGGTTTGATCCTTGGCTGGGACACTAAGATGCCACATGCCACGTGGTGCCGGCAAAACCAAAACACAAAAAGCACGTGGCAAGGAATTCCCTCATCGCCTGGTGGTTAGGGCTTGGTGCTTTTACTGCTCTGCCCTGGGTTCAGTCCCTGCTCCAGGAACTGAGATCCTTCAAGCCAAGCAGTGCTGCCAAAAAGAAAATAAAAGAATGTGGTGGGAGCGGGGTTCAGGATGGGGAACACATGTATACCCATGGTTGATTCATGTGAATGTATGGCAAAAACCACCACAATATTGTAAAGTAATTAGCCTCCAATTAAAAAAAAAAAGAATGTGTATATAGGTAAAACTGAATCACTTTGCCATACAGCAGAGACTGGCACAACATTGCAAATCAACTATACTTCAATTAAGAGTAAATAAAATAAAAAACACGGCAGTCTGTTTTTTAGGTATTTTGTGAGTATTAATTGTGTCAACCTGCTATTTAGGGCAAATATTCAAACTCCAGGTGCTCACCATGGGCACACTGCTTCTCTGAAGACTTTATTCGTGTCTTCATTCTACAGATACCCATTTTAATCATTTACGTGTGCTGGTCTGGTCACTCTGGGTGATACAACGATGTCTCTAGCATAGACTTTGCCCTTGAGTTTATCATCTTGCAGGAAGCTCAGACGCATACACACAAAAGGGGAAGTGATAAATGAAGTGTAGACTGAGCTTCCAGAAGTTCTAAGAAACTTTACTTTGTGACATAAGTTTTGCTGACTTGGAAAGTGCTGCTAAACGCGGGAGCTTTGGGTTTGTTGTTTAAGGCTGTGTCTCTTAACAAACCAGGGCACAGAACTGCTGCGGTTTTCAACAGTGAAACTAAAGCTTCTGTGTTGTAGGAATTTCCTCGAAATTTCTTTGAAACATACTGAAACCAAGTACACACTCTCACCTCTTGCTTCCTGTTGTCAGGGTCCACCCCAGCTTACGGGAAACTACAGGTATCCATGTTACATTTCAAAGAAAAATTTGGTTAATTTTTTTCAGCTTTTAAAGAGATCCAAAATGACCTTATATTGTAATAAAAGTTTTTTTTTTTTTTTATAAAAGTCAAAGACTTCTGGGTCAAATAATGTGGTTATATGTAGATAGCATCCCTGAATGGCACACTTATTTCACTCAACTAAAATAGTAGCTCTGATTATTACAGAAATGAATCAGACGTGTGCTTTATCTTTAGAAGACAGCTCTGACAAAGCAGGCTTTGCAGTAAAGGTTGCTATAATTATAGAATAGAATGTAGTCCCATAGTTTCCATTTATTAAAAATGTAAATGCTTTTAATACCAAAGGTGCATGTCCTCTGCTAACCCAGACTGTTAAATGGTTTCTTAAAGAACGAGAGGGAGATGACTTCCATGTCAGTCCAGGAGTTAAGACTCTGAGCTTCTACTCTGAGCAGGGGGTTCCTCCCCTGGTGAGGAACTGAGATCCCACAGCCGCGAGGTACAGCCAAAAAAAAAAGTTAGCCCAGGCACTTAATAGAAATGATGATAGTAATAGGTGCGTGCCATTTACAGTCTACACAGTTATTTCACTGTTAACAGTCCAGCTGTTTTCTCCCAGCCCCAAATCACCCTCTAAGGTGAGCAGGGGTAATGTTGGGGAAGTCTTCTCCCAGGTCTCTCCACTTCCAGGCTCTGCCAAGAGAGTCTGCAGGCCTGGAGGAGGAGGAAGGGTGGTACCCAGAGGTGCCAGCTTCTGGGAGCCTCTAAGATCTGATAGCCCCAACCTCTCCCTCTGGTCCCCTCAGCACTGGGGACTCCCCGAGGTGACTGTGTCAGCTCAGTGTCCCCTTTTTTGTGTTTGGGTTCTCCAGTGCCCGTTTAACCAGTTCCTTCTATTAAATTCTCTGTTAAAATACCTGGTGTGGTTTGTTTTCCTGACTGGACCTTGATTAATATAACCTTTACTCTCTCAAATTATAAGGCAGCTATTATCAGGCATGTTTTACTGATGCGGAAGTGGAGACTTAGGGTACAGCGGTTTGTGTAAAGTTGCGCAGCTGCTAGTACAAGAGCCAAGACAGGTCCACCTTCCATTTTGAGATCCTCTGCTTTCCATTCCTTCTCGTCCTTTCTCTTGCTTAACTTCCTCCCTTCCTTTTTTTTTTTTTTTAAATAATTTTATACCAAAAGGAAAAGGACTTCTCTGGCAGTCCAGTGGTTAAGACTTTGCACTTCTACTGTAGAAGATATAGGTTCAACCCCTGGTTGGGGGACTAAGATCCCACATGCCCCTCTGCACAGCCCAAATAATAACAATAATAATTTTATCCTTAACAGAAGAACTGCAAAGTTAGTGGGAAATTCTGGTATACCCTTCACCCAGCTTTCTCTGATGTTAACGTCTTATACAACCATGAAGCATTTATCCAAACTAAAAATTAGCATAGGAACATTACTATTTTTCAAAGCTACAGATTTTATTAGGACTACACCAGTGTTTCCATTAGTGTCTTTTTTTTAGTTCCAGATTACCTTTGGTTGTTATGTCTCCTTTATCTCGTCCAATGTTTCTGTTTTTCCTTGTTTTTCATGACCGTGACAATTTTGAGATGCACTAGTTAGATATTTTGTAGATCTCCCATCAGTTTGGGTTTTCTTGTGATGAGATTAGAATTACGGTTTTGGAGGAAGAACACCACAGAGCTAAGTGCCCTTCTTATTACATCAGGTCAGAGGCACACAATAGTTCACGCTACTCCCAGTGACGGCAACCTTGATCGCTTAGTCAAGGTGGGTGTCAGGCTTACCCACTGTAAGTCTTTCCTTTTCCGTAATTTATTTGTTTAGAAGCTAGTTACTAAATCCTCTTGCTGAACTTTTGACTTCCCACTTAATCCTCGGGCTCTGCTTTCTTGGCAGATTATTAACTAGTGCTTAAAGAATCTTTGTATTAATTGACTAGGCTGAGAATTATAAGCCTAGGAGCCAGACTAACCATGCTAAGATTTATGGCTGTGTATTACTTCTTGGAAAATTATTAGCTGTTGCACCATTTTTGCCTTGCACTATGTTTAAACATGGAACTTGGCTATTTTTAGTCTCAGAAAGCTTATGGTTAATGCTAGGACACCTTCTTTTACTTGATGAACTGGAATCACCTCTGACAAGCCCAGAAAGATGATCAGAAGCCCAGGGTCTTAATAGCATGCAGGAAATCAGTAAAAAGCATAAGAGACAGAGAAGTGGTTGCTGAGAAAATTGGAAGGGCTGAAGGATGCGGTTCAAGGAGTGGAGATTTACAAGGATGAATGAGAGGTGACAGGTAACAGATGGATGGACACAGAGATCTCAGGTAGGAGGTCAAAGAAAGGTTAAGGATGGAACACAGGATGAGAGAAAAGCCTGTGACATGAATCAGCCTTGAGGCTGGACTCTAGACTTGATATATTATAAATATTTGTAGTTTGTCCTGAGATTCACTATCTAGGATATAAGATTTATACTTCTAGCTCTAGATTTCATTATGGACAGACTTTAAGTGACCTTAGGCCTCAATAATATCAGAGAAGGCAATGGCACCCCACTCCAGTACTCTTGCCTGGAAAATGCCATGGACGGAGGAGCCTGGTAGGCTGCAGTCCATGGGGTCACTAAGAATCGGACACGACTGAGAGACTTCCCTTTCACTTTTCACTTTCATGCATTGGAGAAGGAAATGGCAACCCACTCCAGTATTCTTGCTTGGAGAATCCCAGGGACAGGGGAGCCTGGTGGGCTGCCGTCTATGGGGTCGCACAGAGTCGGACACAACTAAAGCGACTTAGCAGCAGCAGCAGCAGGCCTCAATATAATATATTTAATATATAAACCAGAGAAAGTAGTTCAGTTGGTTTATATAGCGTTGGCTAATCACTGTTATTAAGGAGTGACTGAAGAATAATCAGAGCTCTCAAAACTTTTGGAGGCTTAGCAAGACAAAATGAAGCAGATGGTGCCTTGTTAAATTAGCTACAAATTACAGATCTTAATATTAACAATTTAGAAATGAAAACTATCAGACATATGCTATAGGTTTTTATTTTATGCTATTTTGTTCTAATTATATGGGATTTCCATATCTCATGATTGACTAAACAAAATAAAATCTCATTAGAGTTTTTGAGTCACTAATGGCCTTCTTCCTAAGCCTGAGGCTGTATCTGCAAATATGTAGTTTAGCCAAGATAACAGACCTCACCTGGGCTTAGAATTCTGTATTTGATTGGCTTGGTAGTGATTTAGTCACTAAGTCTGACTCTTGCAACCCCTTGGACTGCAGCCCACCAGGCTCCTCTGTCCATGGGATTCTCCAGGCAAGAACATTGGAGTGGGTTGCCATTTCCTTCTCCAGAGGATCTTCCCAACCCAGGGATCGAACCTGGACTCCTGCATTGCAAGCAGAATCTTTACTGACTGAGCTACCAGGGAATTGGCTTAGAAATCTGTATAAACTTAACTGTTTCTATATTTCATACTATTATTCTTTTTCTGAAGCCGAGATTCCTTTTTTTTTTTTTTCAAGATTTTTAAAAATGTGGACCATTCTTTTTAAAGTCTTTTGAATTGGTTGCAATATTGCTTCTGTTTCATGTTTTGGTTTTTTGGCCACGAGGCATGTGGGATCTTAGCTTCCTGACAAGGGATCAAACCCCCACCTCCTTCATTGGAAGGCCAAGTCTTAACTGCTGGACCACCAGGGAAGTCCCTGAAAAGCTGAGATTTCTAACACAGCAGACTTCAGATGTGATCAAGTACATTCAGGGTGGTATGGCCGTACACAATAGCAGACCTCAGAGCATATTTCCCTTCTAGCAAATTGAGAGATGGAGACTTGAAACTTTTGTAATTGATCTTAAATCTTACATAGGTCATTTACAGTCAGTATACTTCAAGAGGGGCACAGGTGGGCAGCTTGGAGTTTTTCAACTTGAACATCAACTTAGTTTTTAGTTTAGGTTTTTAAATATTTATTTACTTGTCTGTAAGTTGGCTTAAAGCTCAACATTCAGAAAACGAAGATCATGGCATCCGGTCCCACCACTTCATGGGAAACAGATGGGGAAACAGTGGAAACAGTGTCAGACTTTATTTTTCTGGGCTCCAAAATCACTACAGATGGTGACTGCAGCCATGAAATTAAAAGACGCTTACTCTTTGGAAGGAAAGTTATGACCAACCTAGATAGCATATTGAAAAGCAGAGACATTACTTTGCCAACAGAGGTTCGTCTAGTCAAGGCTATGGTTTTTCCTGTGGTCGTGTATGGATGTGAGAGTTGGACTGTGAAGAAGGCTGAGCGCCGAAGAATTGATGCTTTTGAACTGTGGTGTTGGAGAAGACTCTTGAGAGTCCCTTGGACTGCAAGGAGATCCAACCAGGCCATTCTGAAGGAGATCAGCCCTGGGATTTCTTTGGAAGGACTGATGCTAAAGCTGAAACTCCAGTACTTTGGCCACCTCATGCGAAGAGTTGACTCATTGGAAAAGACTGATGCTGGGAGGGATTGGGGGCAGGAGGAGAAGGGGACGACAGAGGATGAGATGGCTGGATGGCATCACTGACTCGATGGACGTGAGTCTGAGTGAACTCCGGGAGTTGGTGAGCGACAGGGAGGCCTGGTGTGCTGCGATTCATGGGGTTGCAAGGAGTTGGACACGACTGAGCGACTGATCTGATCTGATCTGATCTGACCAGGTCTTAGTTGCAGCATGTGGGATCTTCTATCTTCATTGCAGCATGTGGGATGTAGTTCCCTGACTAGGGATTGAACCCAGGCCCCCTGCATTGGGAATGCGGAGTCTTAGCCACTGGACCCCTAGGGAAGTCCCAGTTTTTAGTTTTGAAATATAGACTGGGGAAGACTTTAGTCCACTTGGCCTTCTTAATAATTGGCCTGTTGAAAATGCCTCTGTGTTAGGAAAAAAAAAAAAGACTGGAAAACTAACGCTTGGTGGCATTAGAACATTCATGTAAAAAAAAAATTCATATGCTTCTTTGGGAAAAAAATATGTTGTGTATTTTAAAATGCCTATTTTGGCTGATGCTGGTGCTTATCCTTCTGGGCACATTTTTTACATACAGGATTAGGCATCTTGAAATCTCTTACTTAAAAGTGAATTCTTATTTGTAGGCTAGGTTACCAGTCTCCTGACCAGATGAAATCTGAAAGTCAGGCATCTAGAATAGAATGATGGTCTGAAGGGAGTCATTTCTCTGATGATTAGTCATTATTTACCAACTTAACTGGAGGGAAAAGATGATGGTGTCTGCTTTACTAAAAGCCCTTTTTTTCCCCTTTTAATGCTCCTTAAAATTAGCTGGTGTTAGGCAGAACCCTCTGTATCTAAAAGTCAGGAACCGGAAGTCAAGTAGGTTTCACTTGTGATCAAAACCACATATTTGATGCACTTGATGTCAGAGTGCACAGAACGCATTGCCTGGTCTGAGTACTCCTGAGCAATGTGAGTCAAGACCCAAATCATCATAGAGGGAGAAAATGGGTCCTTGATGGTTGTTAATGGAGACGTGGGCGATTTTGTGATGGGTGCTTTTCTCTGCAGTGGATCTTTCATGCTCTGTCATCACCTGTCAAGAGAGAACTGGGTTATTGGGCATACCCATAGAAGGGCCTAAGTATTTTGGAAAGGTCAACCTGAGAGGCGATATCATGTAGCCAGGACATTGGTCCTGTGTGCCCCTTGCCAGGGGGCCTGGCTGAAGAGTTAACAGATTATAAATAGATTGCCCTCTTGGAGGGATTCCTTTGGTAACCAGACCTGAACACAGAGCATCTTTGAGTCAAGGTCATCTTGTGACCCCCTCTCGGTGTCTCCCTCACATCTTCAATTTGAGTGGAAAGGATGTCTTTTCACATCTTGTCAGCTTTGTGGTTACCAGTTTCTACACAAGTGATTGATTCCTCACGAGGATTGGATGGAAAATAAATGTAAAGGGGTTTTACTGCTGTAAATATAGCTCATTGACGTTTTGGTGGACAGCAGGCACAATACAGCCTGTCCCAGGGCTACAGCTAGTTAAATAGGGAAATTTGTATTCATTTCACAGCTTTCAACCAGAGTAAACTGTTCTCCCCAACGCGGATCTTAAGAAAATGTTCTGAAATATCACCAGTCTAAAAATATCCACTGGTAAAGTTTTAGACACACTGTGTAACTGAGAAGAGGGGAAGTAGAGAAGGCTGAGAAAATAACCAAACATCAAATAAAAAGGAACTGAAATTTAAATAGAAAAGCCCTACAATCTATAAAAGCAAGCACTTATGTAAAAAAGTGCTCTAAATGAGCTATTCATATGACCCCAGATGTTGATTTCCATATTAACTATTATTTGTTTCTCTGACACAAGCGTTACATGTCTGCTATGTATAAAATCAGTACTTTTCTATTTTCATCATAGTTTGTCTAAAAATAATTTCCTTTCTCTTCAGAAGCAGATTTTTGGCATTCGGGGCTTTTTGCTTCGTAAATAAAAAACTGCGTTAGGTTGTATTCATTTGTTTTTCTTTTATGTCCCTCTCCCTTTTTTCCTATTAAGTTTCCTTTCAGGGAATGTGTATTGCATGATTGTTTGTAAGAGTGAAAACTGGAGATACAGCAGGTGTTCCATCAATAAAAGATTAGTGAATGCATGATGGTCTGAGATAGACTTCTCTAGAAAGGAACCAGGGCTCCTTGGAGACATGATGGGTTCGAGGAAGGGGACAGAAAAGCAGAAGGTGAACCTGGAGCGTCTTTCTGTGCCAGAAAGTAAGCAAGTGCTTCAACAAGTGATTGGGGCGGGTACCCCCCGGTGGTCCTGTGGTTAAGAACCCTCTTGCCAATGGAGGGGATTCAGGTTCGATCCCTGGTCTGGGAACTAAGATCCCACATGCCACAGGGCAACTAAGCCCATGCACCAAAACTCCTAGGGGCTGCAACGAAGACCCAGCGCAGCCAAAAATAAATTAATAGGCAGTTTTTTTTTAAGTGATGGGGGCAAGTCTAAAGGACCCAGGAGCCATTGAGTGAGCTCCTGCAGGCCATATCCAGGCTGCTCTGTGGGCGTGTGGTCAGGCCCGAAGTTAATGGCAAATGTCAGCAAATTGTGTACCTTTGAAAACCCTTTTTATTGAAATTAATTATTCATTTTTATGACTGGATTATAGTCCCTTTTACAGACCACTGGGAATCACCCAATAATTTACAACTGAAGTAAAGATGTTCTGTAATCTCATATGCACTGGGACCATATTTTTTTACAAGAAAAATGTGCAAAAGTAGGGGGTAGTTTAACAAAATATTTGAAATTAGGATGGCTAGAAAATTTAGGATACATGGCTGGTACACACATACACATATGTGTGTATAAATATATACATATGTGTTGTTGTTGTTGTTCAGTTGCTTAGTCGTGTCTGACTCTCTGTGACCCCATGAACTGCAGCACACACCAGGCTTCCGTGTCCTTCACTGTCTCCCTGAGGTTGCTCAAATTCATGTCTATTGAGTCGGTGATGCCATCCAACCATCTCATTCCCTGTCACCCCCTTCTCCTCCTTCCCTGTCTTTCCCAGCATCAGGGTCTTTTCCAAAGAGTCAGCTCTTGGCGTCAGGTGGCCACAGTATTGGAGCCTCAGCTTCAGCATCAGTCCTTCCAGTGAATATTCAGGGATGAACATCATATCCATATCAGATCTCTGTAAACTGGCAATTCCACATTTGGTCACCAGGTGGCGCCTGGCTGGTGTAAGAAAAATGTACAAGGAAACTGAACACCAGGATAAAAGGCCAATGAGGTTTGTGCTCACACAAAGTCATCTTCAGCAACCCCCTGGGAACTCATTGAAAGAGTTCCTGTGGCTGAGTGCTATACCACCTCCTCCGTGAAGCCTTCCAGATTACCTCAGCCAGAAACAGTCACTTCCTTATAGTTGCCCTTTGGTTTGGCTTTTCTCTGCTTAATGTTCCGTTTTTTGTGTGTAGCAATATCATCTTCCTTATAATGCTGCTTCCTGAAAGAGCAGGACGTTGTCTTCTCCACTTGAAGTCTCTCTTTACACCCAGCACTGAGGGTTGCGGATAAGACTCTGATTGGGTTAATGAAAGGCTGCTAAGGCAGAAGCTTTGGTAGGTAGGAGCCTACAAACCAGGTTAGTTTCTCCTAAAGAGATTTTCAATGGTTTTCTTTTGTGGTGGGGGAGAGAGGTAAAGAGCTAAAATGTAAGCATGGATTTAATTATACTATAAAGGCTGTATGCTTAGTCACTCAGTCATGTCCAACTCCTTGCGACCCCATGGGCTGTTGCCTGCCAGGCTCCTCTGTCCATGGGATTCTTCAGGCAAGAATGTTGGAGTGGATAGCCATTCCCTTCTCTAGGGAATCTTCCCGACTCAGGGATTGAACCTGAGTCTCCTGCATCGGCAAGCAGGTTCTTTACCACTGAGCTACCAGGGAAGCCCACTACAAAGGATAGTTTTGTCTATATAAACAGTTGATCCCGGGATGTATTTCCTTGAACGCTGAATAATTTACATTCCATTGCCAGTTATCATCAAAAGTTATATTCTAAGTGGGAGATGAGGAACACTAGCTTTCCCCCGACCCTTTCCTTTTGTTTTTCTTCTTTGCGGGGAGGATGTGGAGAAGGGGCAAAGAGTGAAGGGAGAACCTCTATTTTTTTTTTTTTTAATTCAGGTAGAAGTTATGGATAACTCTCAAATACCCGTGCAAATAAATATGATTAACTTCGCTACTCCAGAAAAAAATTTTAATCCCAAAGTCATTTATTTTGGCTTTAGAATAGACAAGCATTTGTGTCAGGATTTCCTGCCTAATTACTTTTTGCTTAAGCTTATTTAAGAATTGTTTTAAATTCCTTTAGTGTGACAGCCCAGCAAAATGGTCGGGGGTGGGGTGGAGAAATGGGCCACAGATGGGGTCTGAACCAGGATTTCAGCTTTCCTATATAAAAGCCTCCTGATACACTGCATGCAGGAGAGCAATGTTGAAATTAGCTTTCTGGAGAACAATTTGGCAACGTAGTTTTAAGAGTCTTAAAAATATGCTTACTCTTTGATCCAGTAATTCCACTTCTAGGAATTTGTCCTAAGGAAATAATCAAGCAGGCACGCAGAAATGTAGGGACAAGGCATTCACCGTGACATTTAAGGGAAAAAAAAGTAAAACCCCAACTGGAAACATTGAATAATGTGGAATTGATTAAAGTAGGCCCTGTCTTCATTTTGGCATGCTGGATCTTTAGTTGCGGTATGTGGGATATAGTTCCGTGACCAGGGATCGAACTGCAGTGGGAGCATGGAGTCTTAGCCAGTAGACCACCAGAAAGTGTTAGTTGCTCAGTCATGTCCAACTCTTTGCAACCCCATGGACTGGGGCCCGCCAGGCTCCTCTGTCCATGGGATTCTTCAGGCAAGAATACTGGAGTGGGTAGCCATTCCCTTCTCCAGGGGATCTTCCCGACCCAGGGATCGAACCCGGGTCTCCTGGATTGTAGGCAGATTCTTTACCATCTGAGCCACCAGGGAGGCCCAGACCACCAGGGAAGTCCCTCAATGTATTCTCTTAAGGGTCACATTCATACACATGAAGTATCAGCGATCACACTGAATACACAAAATCAGATGTATAATACCATAGATTCAATTATATTTCCCAAGTAAAACAGTTATAGTCAGCAAAAATCCATGAAAGCATAGAGTTTCATGTGGATGTTCAGTTTTCTGAAAGCAGCAGAAGGGACCAGACTCTTCAGAGCTAGGAGGACCACGTTTTTGCAAAGCTTCAAACACTAGTAGGTTTTCGGGAAACTGTATGTAAAAAATGTTTACTGCCCAAGTGGCATTATAAGAATACCAGGAGCATTGTAGATCACCCTGATTGATCTTCTCCAAGCAATTCCCAATTAAATGTTTTACCGTGTCCCCCTTTTCTTATTTCCTCATTGTCATCACCTCACAACTCCAAACCCAGATGTCTAAACGGGGGGAGAGCGTGAAAATGTAAGGTAAACGATGGACAATTGAAAACCTTTGATGACCCTAGAAGAGCTCTTGGCTCATGGGTTTTTTTGTTTGTTTGTTTGTTTTCTAAAAACCCTCTGCTTTATATGATCAGCTGTGGAGGAAATTTGTTTTTCACTGTTTGCGGGCCTTCAGTGTACACACGTTGGGGTTCTCTTGTGTTTGCAGTTCCTAAATTCTTCAGACACCATGCGGCTTCGCCGAAGGACCTTGCAGGTCCGGCTCCGCGTGGTGTAAGGTCAGGCGGAAAAGCCTTTTGTGATTAACTCGGCCACCGTGTGTCGCATGGTATTTGGAGCTGCACCGGGAGCTTTTATTAGTTGTCCACATTTTGAATGCTGACTCACATAAGCTTCATCTAATGGGAAAGGCAGATAAATGTAGCATTCTGGACGCCAGAACGCTCCCACCCTGCCCTCCCAGCAGCTGTGACCTTGAGCAGGTTCACTTACTATGGTGATCGGTCTATCTAAACACACTGTCTTCTCCCACTTTGTCTCTGACACAGTTTCCTTATGCAGCCCCTCCTCCCCAAGAACCAGTGAAGACTCTGAGGAGCCTGATCAACATCCGAAAGGACACACTAAGACTCGTCAAGTAAGTTCAGGTTCCCAGCTGGGGCCAGGTTCCAGGGGCCCTTCTTCAGGCAGGGGCAGCCGACTCCCCAGGGGACCCACAGGACTGTTTCTGCCAGACCCAGAACCCGGCCTCCAGGCCGTGGGCTGCTTGCATGAGATGCGCCTGGATCGTTCAGAACTTTCTGAGACAGTCAGTGTTGGTGAGGAGCCTTCTCTTTTCTGAAAGCCATCGTGGTTATCCCAACCTGATGAACTATCCAAGACAAAGAGTTGTTGGGGGAGAAAGTGAATTATGCAGATACCTGGACCAACCTGTGTGAAAATGGGATATTTGAACTTGGCACAGGAAGTCCTTATTTTCCTGCTTATATTTACTTTTTGGTTTATTCTTAATCTCGTGTGCCTTTCCTCTGACACCCTGGGTTTGCTGTTTAATCACCATTGTCAGCATTAGTTATCGTCAGCATCTGCCTTCTTTGTGCTATCTCTGAGATAGTGTGTGTGTGTGTGTTTGGCTGCGCTATGTGGCTTGTGGGATCTTAGTTCCCCTACCAGGAATTGAACTGACACCCCCTGCAGCAGAAGCTCAGAGTCTTACTGCTGTACCACCAGCGAAGTCCCGGAGATCGTATGATTTTTAAACCGATGCTGCCCTCCAGATAGCAAGTCTGTCCACCAAGAGTTTGGGTTCGAATTAGTGGTTAATGCATAGAGAACTAAGCAGCTGGGGGAGAAAAAAAAAAGAGCACAAACTCTAAGAAAAGCTTATGCAGGAAAAGGAAAATGATTAGAGATTACTCTGTGGCTGAACTGTGAGTAATGTTGATAGACTCACATTAGTATAGAGGAAGATGTACTGAGCTAACAAAATCATGATGCACTTTGTTAGGGAGCACCCCTGTGTGGAGCAGAGGGAAGGAAGGGAAAGAATGTCTTGGGACTTCTCTGGTGGCTCAGTGTTAAGAATCTGCCTGCCAACACAGGGGACACTGGTTCAGTCCCTGGTCCAGAAAGATCCCGCCTGCCACAGGGCGACTAAGCCCGTGCGCCACAAGTACCGAGTCCACGCTCTAGAGCCTGGGCTCTGCAGCAAGAGAAGTCACCGCGACTGGAAGAACCCGCACGCAGCACCGACGTGAATAAATAATAATTTTTAAAGAACTTTAAAAAAGAAAGCCTTGTTCCCATAGGAGAAAGTCAATAGACAACGCCTAAAGCTGAAAAAGTAACCTGAGCCTGTTATTTCAAAACATGCAGGTAAATGCCAAAAACAGTCAGCCGCGGAGGGAAAGGCGGTTTTCTGTGAAGAAGCGGAAAACGGGCAGAAAGAGACCCGCTGCGTTTTTGTCACAAGCCTTGTGGAAACTATTTAAACAATGGCATGAGTAACTTTGATTAAAGTAAAAGCTATTTTTTTAAAAAGTCTGGCAAACGCACAAGGCGCTTAACGGTGGCACCATGAAGTATCAGAAATTGCCTAAATCCCCCCCATAGGACCAACAGGGTGCTCTGCCGTCATTCAAAATGAGGGTAGAGGCCTAAGTGTGTGATCACGGAGGGTAGCCCACAGTAGATTCAGTTAAAAAAAGAAGAGAAGGGACTTCCTTGGTGCTCCAGTGGGTAAGACTCAGGTATCCAACGGAGGGGGCCCGAGTTCCATCCCTGCTCAGGGAACTAGATCCCATATGCCAAAACTCAGAGTCTGCATGCTGCAACTAGATTCAGCACAGCCATTAAAATAAACAAACAAATAAATAAATTTGTATAAAATAGAAAAAGAAGGGAATTCCCTGGCGGTTCAGTGGTTAGGACTCCTTGCTTCCACTGCAGGGGCCATGGGTTCAATCTCTGATCAGGGAGCTAGGATCCCACCAAAAGAAAAGGAAAAGAAAAAAGATCACCATAAACATGTTAACGGGCTACCCCCGAATGCCGAGTCTTTGTGGTTTTCTAGATGTGCCGAGGAAGTGAAGACCCCCGGGGAAGAGGCGGGCAGAGCCAAAGTCCACTACAACGTGGAGTTCACCTTCGACACGGACGCTCGGGTGGCCATCACCATCTATTATCAGGCCACCGAAGAGTTCCAGAATGGCATCGCCAGGTAAGAACAAGGGGCCAGGGGAGCCACGTCCTTCCCACACAGGCCAGGGTCCATGCCTGATGCACTCCCCTGCGGAGGAAAACATTCTTTTTCTACACTCAGGTTGAGAACTGTTCCTGAATTCGGATTTTCTTACTCACGCAGTCTTACTTGTTCACTTTTTCTCTTCAAACTATGCTGTCTTGGTACAGTGACAAGTACCAGCATATTCCTTCAGGTCATCACGATGCTGTTAGAAATCAATTAGGCCGGGTCGACTTCCTGGTCTAGTGGCTAAGACTCCACATTCTCAATGCAGGGGGCCTGGGGTTCAATCCCTGGGCAGGGAATCTAGATCTCACATACCCCAATTAAGACATAGCACAGCCAAATAAATAAATATTTAAAAAATCTTTTAAGCTACATTTCTGTGGATATGTGGGTTGAATAGATACCTTTTAAAAATTACTTATTTACTTATTTATTTTTGGCTGTGTTAGGTCTTAGCTGTGGCAGGATCTTCACTGCAACATACAGGATCTTTTCATTGCAGCAGGAGGATTCATTTTCCCAAAGCAGGTGGGATCTTTGTTCCCTGACCAGGGATCAAACCTGCGTCCCCTGCATTGGAAGGTGGATTCTTAATCACTGAACCACCAACGCTCAGTCACTCGTTCATGTTCGACTCTTTGCGGCCTCATGGACTGTAGCCCGCCAGGCTCCTCTATCCACGGGATTCTCCAGGCAAGAATGCTGGAGTGGGTTGCCATTTCCTCCTCCAGGGGATCTTCCTGACCTGGAGATCAAACCCTGGGATCAAACCCAAGTCTCTTGCATCACCTGCATTGGCAGGCAGATTCTTTACCACTAGCGCCACCTGGGAAGCCCTCATAGGGAAGTCCCTAAATAGGTAACTTCAATAGCATCACCAAGCAAGGGCAAAGAAAAGAAATTATAAGGAGATCTTTTTTCTTTTTTCTGTTCCACTCTATACTGAGAGCCTGTTGATAATTGATAGCAGACACAGAACAGAGGAAACCATCAGATCCTCTGGGCCAGATGGTAACTTGTGCTTTGCTTCCCACTTTGACCAACAGCTACATCCCCAGACACAACAGCCTGCAGTCGGAGACGGTGCACTACAAGCGCGGGGTGTGCCAGCAGTTCTGCCTGCCCTCGCACACCGTGGACCCCTCCGAGTGGGCGGAAGAGGAGGTGAGCAGCCGGCGGCCCCGGGAGAAAGCACAGGGCAGGTTCCACGCACAGACCCGCAGGGCGCGGGAGCTCCTCAGGACCCCGGCCGGCAGCACAGGACCGGCCCGGTGCTCAAAGGCGTGCTCCCCTTCAGCCTTCTAATGCCTTCGTGCCCTGGGAAGGACACATCTAATTTTTCTATCCCAGAGCAGCCCCATTAACCTAGGATATTTTGAGGAAGCCGTGCCCAAAGGAAAGACCTACAGGTTAGCAACCTTTACATCTATGAGGTTTCTTAGAGACTGGTAGCCTTCAACTCAATGGACTTGGGTAGTTGGAAATGGCAACCCACTCCAGGATGCTTGCCTGGAAAATCCCAGGGACAGAGGAGCCTGGTGGGCTAAAGTCCATGCTGTTGCAAGAGTGGGACACGATGTAGAGGCTAAACTACCAGGTAGTCACCAGGTTGACCGGTGAGGAGCTACGACAAAGTTAAGGCCTCCCTGTCTGGTGGATAACTGTGCCCTTGGGATGTAAGGCCCCCTCCTCCCTCGCTTTTTCTTTTCTTTCCCTTCAGCTTGGCTTCGACCTAGACAGAGAGGTTTACCCGTTGGTGGTCCACGCCGTGGTGGATGAAGGCGATGGTACGGTGCTTCCCGTCTTCTGGGCTGCACGTGGGCCTGTTTGTGGCAGGCAGGCTGGCAGCAACTGCGGCCTCAGATCCACAAGCCTCCTCCGTGGGCATCAGTTTCCACATCCCAGCACATCCCTCCTGCTCCCAGCCTCCTCGGGCACCGACAGTCCTACTGGGTGACTTAACCTGCCCCTTGCTGTGAAGCCAGAGGGTCACAGGGGCTCGGGGAAGGTGGGTGGGGTCAAGCTGTATCATTAGCAGTCTTCTTCCCCATCCGTGTGCCTTTCTTTCTTTCAGAGTATTTTGGCCATTGCCACGTCCTGCTGGGCACTTTTGAAAAGGTCAGTGGGTGACGTTATGGGCCTTGCTTTGGTACACACTGCTCTGTCTCTCCTCCGAGAACACGTGGAGGCCCCTTCTCTGGCTGCCTGGGCTCGGCAGAGCAGGTCTGACTGGGAGGCTGTGGGAAGCCGGGGGGAGCACCCCCTTGCACACCCAGGGCCACAGAGGGCCGAGTTCCAGCTCAGCCACCAGCTTGCTGATGCCCCTCGACTCCTTAGGCCTCGTTTTGTCTTCTTAAATCGGAAGGGCTAGACTACATGCTTGAGGACCCTTCTAGAATGAGGAATCTGTCATTCCACTCTCCGGAGGGATGGGGCTGGGGGGATCCAAGAACGTGCCTAATTGAGAGAAGTAACAGGAGAACAGCTGGTCTCCCTTCTTCCTCGTCATAACTGTCGTGTTTTTGTGTTTTCCCTCCAGCACTCAGATGGCACTTTCTGTGTCAAGCCCCTCAAACAGAAACAAGTGGTAAGTATTCGAGGGCCGGGGACTGTTGGTGTTTCCCGACTTTGCTCTCTGTTTCTCTCTCTCTCTCTCCCCACTCTTCTGCTAAGCGCTCTTTTTCCCACCTTCCTGCCTTTTTTTTTTTTTTTTTAATCAAAGAAGAAAAGCAGAAAGGGATGCTTTTCTGTGTTAGAAACGACTTGGGTGGCCTGAAAGGACGAGATTTGTCTCCTGACATTAGGTTTAGGGAGAACTCTTTTCATTGAAAAGGCCAGGCTGAGAAACTAACATTTCCAGCTAAAAGAATAAAACTATCAGGGTCTGATTCAGGGCCAGTTAGAGCTCTTGGCTTAACGTGTCCCAACATTTCTTTTCTCAAATTCAAAGTCTGCTGGCCATCTGCCCCCTTTCAGGGTGACGGGCAAGTTATGCAGGTGTCTGCTGGAAGCCCTGACCCCTGAGGCTGGGGGAGAGCCGTGGAGGGCAGGAGGGGAGAGTGGAGTCAGCGGCATCACCCAGCGAGGGTGGCTCATCATGTGGAGGGTGAGGGGCGGTCGAGTGTGGGGCGGGGTACGCCTCAGTTGAGATGTGAAGAAAGCCTCCCTCCCCCACGATGGCCAACAAATATCTGAAATTCTTTTTTTTTTTTTTTAATTTCATTTGTTAAAAAAATGTTTTTAAGTGGAGGAAAATCGCTTTACAATGTTGTGTTGGTTTCTGCCATACAACAATGCAGATCATCCATAATCATACATGTATCCCCTCCGTCTTGCGCCTCCCTCCCCTGCCCCCACCCTACATCGCTAGGCTGGGCTCCCTGTGTTACAGAGCAGCTTGTCACCAGCTCTCTGTTTGACACACGATAGTGTATATATGTTGATGTTACTTTCTGCGTTCATACCACTCTCCTCTTCCCCTCCTGGGTCCACAAGTCCATTCTCTATATCTGCATCTCCATTCCTTTCCTACAAATAGGTTCATCCATGTCATTTTTCTAGATTCCATATACATGAGTTAATATATTTGTTTTCTCTTTCTGACTTACTTCTCTGTGTAAAACAGGCTGTAGGTTCATGAAATTCTAGTTCTTCATTCTTTGAGGTACTAAGCGCTCTCCGCCCTTGGTGAGGTCAGTAGTCGTCAGTAATACCTTAGTATGAATTTGTTGATAATGTCCTTTCCGGAATCATCACTACCTTAAAGCAAGTTTTAAGAGAGGCAGAGGAGATGACAGAGCCTGAGCCCCGGGGTGCTGCCTGGAAAGGCGGGGCCTCGTGAGTTGCCTCAGGGGGAGGCCTAGTTCTCCAGGACGCCTGCATGGGGTGGAAAGGCTTGGGTACTGCAAGGGAGTTGGTTCATCCCTTCTCCTGTTGCTCTACTGGCATCAGCAATAGGCTTAGTCTAACTGGAGACTAGAATGTGCAATTGATAATGGACTGGGCCTTTGGGGAGGGGATCACTGGGGGTAGGGGGAGCGAGGAATGAACTGGCATGAGGAAAGCATGAGGAAACGAGGGAGGGGCCAGCTTTGGCAGACGTGGCTCAGGCTGTCTGAGTCGAACTGGGCCTTGAAGTTGGGGTTTTAATTTTTGGCCAAGCTGCACAGCGTTCAAGATCTTAGTTCCCTGACCAGGGATTGAACCTGGGCCCCAGAAGTGAGAGCGCTGAGTCCGAACTACTGGACCACGAGGAAAGCCCTGAAGTTGGGGTTTTAAGAGGCAGGACTTGTTTTTCAGTTGCCAAGTTCGTATCCAACTCTTTGCGACCCCGTGGACTACAGCACGCCAGGCTTCCCTATCTTTCACCGCCTCCCAGAGTTTGCTCAAACTTATGTCCATTGAGTCAGTGATGCCATCCAAGCATCTCATCCTCTGTCGTGTCCTTTTCCTCCTACCCTCAGTCTTTCCCAGCATCAGGGTCTTTTCCAATGAGTCAGCTGTTGGAAGGACTAACGGGTAATTTTGCCCACCTGTCGGTGATGGGGGTGGCTCAGTAGAGGGGGAGGGGTGCAATCAGACCTCCTTCCAGAGCCTGCTCTCTCTCAGCGTCTGCATTTTCCCTTCCCCCCTTTTCCTTGCCCATTTCTTCTTTCTCATTTCCATTCCTTCCTTTGTATACGGTCTAAGCTCAGCTTTCATTCCACAGCTAGCTAATGCGTCTATTTTGACCTGTGGTCCTCCACCCTTTGCCTAGTCTCTGGGCTCTGTCATAGTGACCTACAGTACAAGGATTTCTGTTGTATTTATGAATGTTCGTGTTCCCTGTTGGACAAAAGAGTGGGTGAATTAAACATCAGATTTTCTTTCCCCTCCCAAAGAGAACATGTAAGTAAATAAGGGCATCCTGTGCTTGTCCAGGCCTTTGAGTGTTTCCATTGTGAATCTGTAGTCCTTGGTTACCGAAGGAGGTTCATGGTGGAGGTGTGTAAGTTCCCGCTTTTATCTTTCATTAGAACCAGCCTGCCCTTGCACTTTTCCATTTGTTCTTTAGGTGGATGGGGTCAGCTACCTCCTTCAGGAGATCTATGGGATTGAAAACAAGTACAACACGCAAGAGTCTAAGGCAAGTTCCATCCATGGTTCTTTTTTTTTTTTTTGGCCTTTCCCTGCAGGATATGGGCTCTTAGTTCCCCTACCAGGGATCAAACCCTGACCCGCTGCAATGGAAGCACAGTCTTAACTACTGGACCACCAGGGAAGTCCCCCATCCACAGTTCTGAATGTCCTCTTCCCAGGAGGCAGGGTGAGGATCCTGATCCAGCCAGGATCTAGGAATTTAGCACACCAAACTCTGAAATTTGTCTGGTCCTAGAAGGGTATTTCTTCTTCCTCATTTCAGATGATTATAATTATATTTAAATTTGGAAATGAAAAAATGGGCTGGTTTGGATGGGTTCTTCTACGGGGCTCTGCTCACCTAGTTCCCTGGACCCTCAGTTTGTCGCTGCCCCCTCCCCTGTGTGGCCTTCTGGGCTCCTTTAGCTCTGACTGATGGAGAGGACCAGATCTCAGCTCCAGAGGAGGAGCTTGGCACACACAGTTGCCGAAAGTGAAACTGGGCGTGCACATGCACTTGGTAAACCATGAAGTTCAATGCAGGTGCAAGATTCTGTTCACAGGACTTGTCTCAGCTCTGCAGGCGAGCTGCCTTCTAAACCATGGGGGATTTCCCTGGGGGTCCAGCGGTTGAGACTTTGCCTACCAACAAAGGGGTTGCAGGTTCAATCCCTGGTCAGGAGGCTAAGATCCCACATGCCTTGCAGTGAAAAAACCAGAATATAAAAATAAAAAAACAGAGGCACTATTGTAACAGATTCAGTGAAGACTTTAAAACTGATCCGCATGAAACAAACAGATGAATAATAAAATAAACCATGGGTCATGAGAGTCTTTGTGACACTGGCTGTCTGCCCCCCCCGCCCCCGACAGGTGGCTGAGGACGAGGTTAGCGATAACAGTGCCGAGTGCGTGGTGTGTCTCTCCGACGTGCGGGACACGCTGATCCTGCCCTGTCGCCACCTCTGCCTGTGTAACACCTGCGCCGACACCCTTCGCTACCAAGCCAACAACTGCCCTATCTGCCGACTGCGTAAGCCCCCCGAGGCCCCGCTGGGCCCCCCAGGTCACCCCGCCCCCCAGCCGGGCTGGCTTCCGTGGAGGCTCTAGTCCCTCCTGACTCCCCCATGTCCTGATGACCTGTTTCCCTCTTCACAGCCTTCCGGGCACTGCTCCAAATCCGAGCCATGAGGAAAAAACTGGGCCCCCTGTCCCCAGCCAGCTTCAACCCTATCCTCTCATCCCAGACGTCTGACTCAGAAGAGCATTCTGTAAGTTGGGCCTTTTTTTTTTTTTTCCCCCCACCTTCTGTCCTTCATGTGGCTTGGCAGCAAGTAAGTGAATCTTGGCACTCTGAAGTATTGAGTAAGCTGGCCGAGATCGCATTGTGTTAGAACCAGCCTATAGTGCAGTGGAAAATGATGTTCTGATCATTAAAACCTCCCTTGCCACCTTGGGAGCTCAGTGTCCAGTTAATATTTACCATCCCTAGAGCCAGCGGCTTGCTGTTTCACTCCAGAGGTGGGGTCAGTTCTGGAACGCCCCCAGGCAGAAACAAGAGGATGATTGTTTGAAGTTTAGATTCAACTTACTATTTTTATCTGAATCCTCAGAGGTGACTCTTTTTCTTTACTCCGTTTTATGGCTTCAGATAGTAGGAGCCAAGTAGATGAAATAATTCACCTTGGTCTCGTAGTGTAAGTGATGGTGCAAAGCTTCCAAGCTTTGTAGTTACAGACTAGAAGGTCTTGTCTTTAGGTTAATATGTGAGTGGAAGAGATTAATTATTAATTATTCAGTAAGTGGTACTGGAATGATTAGGTAGCTATTTAGGGAAGAAAAATCAGTTAGTTTAGCACTTCACGCCTAATCAGATCATGAATTCCAGGTGGAGGAACTAGTTAACTACCCTAAAGGCAAAGCAAACCAAGCCTTAAAAACCCAGAATACTTTACAGATGAGTCTTCAGTTGACTATGGATGGGGGTTCTCTAAGCCTGAAAACAACCCAAAAAAAGAACATGTAGATTTTATCACATAAGAAACTTTAAACTTTAGATATGTAAAAGATGGCCCAAATTAAAACACAATCAATAAATCCTATAAAGAAAAAAATGTAGGCACAACAAAATGTAGTCAGAGGAAAGGCTAGGATCTCTAGAATAACTCACCTGAATGAAACAATAGATAAATGGGCAAAGATATTATAAAAAAATTTCTCAAAACAGGAAACATAGCTGGTTAATGATCAAACACATTAAAATTTTAAGTCAACCACATTAAAAATCAACAACATGCTGGTTAAAATGAGAGACCATTTTTCACCTTTCAAATTAAGAAACTTCCTTTTTTAAAGATAACCTCATGCTGTCCAAGAAGCAATTAAAATAGGTATTCTGTCCTGCTTATAGGAGTATACCTAGAAAGTTCACTGTAAAAAAACAAACAGCTATATATATCAAGAGCCTTGAAAAACATTTGTACCTGGGGATTTCCCTGGTGGTCCAGTTGTTAGGACTCCGTGCTTCCAATGCAGCAGCCGCTGGTTTGATCTGGTTGTGGAACGAAGATCCTGCCTGCTGCACGGCACAGCCAAAAAATAATAATACAAATAAAATTAAATGTTAAAATGGCTTTATAAAAATAAAAAAGGTGTGTGATAGAGTGAAGATTTAATAAAATTAATAATTGACGGGAAAAAAAAAAAGAACCTTTGGACTTGGTAATCTAAGGTCTTAGAATTTAATACCCAGAAAATGATCTGAAAAAAAGAGATGTGTGCATAATAAATGAACAGATGTGCATCAACATGCTGCTTACAGCGGGAAATGGATGCAATTAACTAGCCACCACCAGTGGAAGAATTAGGAAAGGTATGGTATCTATGAAAAGGGACACAAGTGAATGAAAATATTATGTTCTGTGAAATAAGCTTGGTATAAAATTATTATTTACAGATTGATCACAACTGTGTAAACAGTACAGAGGAAAAAAAATTAGAGGAAAATACACTAGAAGGCTGACGAAAGCTATCAGTTGGGTGACTCAGTTATTTTTTTTCTTTCCATTTTTAGATGTTTTCCAAATTTCCCGTAAAGAACACATATTTCTATTATAATCAAAAAATAAACATTATTAAGAAGCAGCTCATGTATGAGTAGAGTCTCGGCACATGTGGTTCTCTGATATTTTCTCTTTCTTCTGCCTCT
Organism: Bos indicus; assembly: GCF_029378745.1. Classification (NCBI taxonomy): domain Eukaryota; kingdom Metazoa; phylum Chordata; class Mammalia; order Artiodactyla; family Bovidae; genus Bos; species Bos indicus. Next base: position 56,800,449 of record NC_091778.1, read on the forward strand.
GATAGAGACGCTTTTCTTGGCAGAACCCCCAGACTAGATATAAAAGAAAGCATTTTTCCACCACAGAGGAAGAAACACACTCCTCCCATAAAATGAAAAGTATCTAATCAATTTGTCAACCTGTCTCTGATTCCCCTAGTCCTCAGAGAACATTCCGCCAGGCTATGAGGTGGTGTCTCTTCTGGAGGCCCTCAATGGGCCCCTCACCCCATCCCCAGCGGTCCCCCCACTCCACGTGCTCGGAGACCGACACCTCTCAGGAATGCTGCCTTCCTACGGCAGCGACGGCCACCTGCCTCCCGTCCGCACCTTCTCCCCCCTCGACCGCCTCTCCGACTGCGGCAGCCAGGGACTCAAGCTCAAAAAGAGTCTCTCCAAGTGAGTAGGCGGCGAGCGACAGCGTTGGCCCTGGAGTCCTTGACCTGATGCTTTCGGTCCATCCTTCTGCTCCTCCGTGCTCAACTCCAAACCTGGGCCCCAGGGGCGGCCTAGACCCTCTGGCCTGTTGCCAGAGCTGCTCGTTTCACTGGAGACCTGGGCTAACAACGCCTGAGGGGGAGTTATCCCATCCCTTAGGAGAGGAAAATAAGATGGTACATGGGTCCTTAGGCGGATCCAGAAGGATAAAACTTACAAGTTCTGTTTCGGGAGGAGGGTATAAAGTATAGGGAAGATGACATTGTTAGGGTCATCTATGGGAGCCTCCCTGGGGAGCGTCACTTAGTCTGAGGACTGAAGGAGCCTTGTGATCTGTATTTCTTAAGTATTTAAATCCACCTTGGCACAAGTCATGGAGCTTCCCAGCTGGCATGGTGGTAAAGAATATGCCTGCAGTGCAGGAGACATGGGTTCAATCCCTGAGTGGGGAAGATTCCCTGGAGGAGGAAATAGCAACCCACTCCAGTATTCTTGCCTAGAAAATTCCAGGGACAGAGGAGCCGGGCAGGCTTACAGTCCATGGCATGGCCGAGTCAGCCATGACTGAGCGTGCGTGCACAGGCACAAGTCATAATATAAGTTTCCCTGAAAGAAGAAAGGAGGGTATTTTACAGATGAAAATACTGAAACCCTAAAAATGTCAGTGGTTTCCCCCAAGTTCAGACACAACTATTTGAAGGAGCAAAAGGGAAAACTCAGATTTTTCTGACACCCAGAAGAGGTCTCAGACCCCTCGGTGCCTTTTCCCACGTCTCTACTCCTTCCTACGAGGTGAGTTCCCTGCAGTTGCCCCCATGGCCCTCTGACTTCTAGTTGATGGGGGTGCAGGCGAGTTCCATTCTTTAAGTGGGCATTGGCTGCAGCTGTTTCTCCCTCCGGCCTCACGCAGGTCCATCTCCCAGAATTCTTCCGTGCTGCCCGAAGAGGACGATGAGCGTTCCTGCAGTGAATCTGAAACGCAGCTGTCTCAGAGACCGTCAGGCCAGCATCTCAGAGAGGTAATATATGCGCCATCCTTGTTGGGTTTTGGACTCTGGGTCCTTTCCTTCCTGCCTGCTGGCCTCTTCCGGTCCATCTGCTCTCATTCACTCATCAGACACCTTCTGAACACCCTCTGAGATGCAGCAAAGGTGTCAGTAGATTCATTCTTTCAACAAAGTATGGGGCCTGTGTATCTGACCAGTCGTGATCCTCTGTGCTAAGAATAGCAGCGGTGGAGAGACACTAAAGTCCTGCCCTCGTGGTGCTTATTATAGGCTTGGCAGTCGGGGTGGGGTGGACACGCAGGACAGTCAAAGACAGTCAAAGTGTATGTGGCAGGTGGTACCACTGATCAGGTAAGGGAGGGTTGAGGCTAGGAGCGGGGATGCTCACTTTAAAAAGTGGTCCATGGTGGGACCTCCCTGGCAGTCCAGTGGTTATGACTTTGCCTTCCAATGCAGGGGGTGCAGGTTCGATCTCTGGTCAGGGAGCTAAGATTCCACCTGCCTTGTGGCCCAAAACCCAAAACATAAAACAGAAACAATATCGTAACAAATTCAATAAAGACTTTTAAAATGGGCCACACGCACAAAAAAGTGGTCCGTGGAGAATTCCCGGGCTGTCAGGTGGTTAGGACTCTGCACCTCCACTGCAGGGGCAGAATTTCTCAGACATTGAACAGAAAGGCGAGAGAAACATTCCTGGTCGCAGGGACGGTACACGTGGAGCACGGAGCAGAAATGGGGGCCCTGAGAAGGCCAGTGGTACAGCGGGAACTTGGCCCCACCAGTTCCCCCCGGCAGAGGTGTGCAAACAGGATCAGGCAGGAGACAGACAGAGCTAGGCAGGGGGGATGCCTGAACTACAGTTTAAGAAAAGAATACCTGGAGGAGAGAGTACCAACAGACCTTTGCATCTGCCCGGGGTGGACTGAGGTTACCAGCCCAGGTGACGGATGGCGGGGTGGCGGTGGGGGGCCGGTGCAGGCTGGGGAGGGAGATTGTGTTTATGTTAGATCCATCGAGCTGGAACCAACCCCCCCATCCCAGAGGAGAAGCCCAGGGGGGCTCCAGGGCCTCGACTGGTTTTGTGTTCTTCCCCTTCAGAAGGAAAGCTGTTTGTAATCCTGGGGAAGCCTGGGGTGTTCCCGTGTCACAGCTGCTAGCTGACCTGGGTCATCTGAGCTGCTGTCTTTGTGTGGCTCCAGCAGGTGCTGGGCCTCGGGCAGGAGGCGCTCGCACCTCCCCGGGGAGACAGCCAGCCAGCCCAGATCAGGGCTGCAGAGAGTGATGACAGAGGAGAAACCGGCTCTGCCTCGCATGTCACCCCCCACCATCCTCGCCCGGGTCCCCTGCCCTGACCCCTTCCCTCCAACTCTGCCTCTCCCCAGGAATGTGGTGTCACCCCAGAAAGTGAGAACCTGACCCTGTCATCGTCAGGAGCTATTGATCAGTCGTCCTGCACGGGAACCCCGCTCTCCTCCACGATTTCCTCCCCAGAAGGTACCTGAGGAGGGCGGGAGTCCATGGCACTTCTAGTATTTCCTCCGGGATGGACTGGGGAAGCAGCCAAGTGATACCTCAGCGGCCACACCAAGTAGGGCCCAACTTGAGAGGGAAGCGGGACTCAGTGTCTTGAAATGAGAGGGTGGTCTTGCCACCCAGCTAGGGGGAAGGCAGGTATCTTGCTCCCAGTCCTGCTGTGGTAAGGTTTCTTTTAACATCGTAACAGGGAAAAGCAAATCCCTCACTCCTGAGGTTGAGTTCAGAGCTCTAAAATGTAAAGGATAAGGACTTCCCTGGGGTCCAGTGATTCAGACTCCGAGCTTCCAATGCCGGGGGCTCAGGTTTGATCCCTGGTCGGGGACCTAGGATCCTCCGTGGCCCACTGCGTGGCCAAAAAGAAAAAATTTAAACTTAAAGCGTAAAGGAGCCAAACCTTGGCAAACCTTAAATCTAAACCCTGTTTGGTGAGGGCAAGGCCAGGCTGCCATGGTCCTCATGGCCCCCGGGTGCGGGGAGAGAACCCTGCTCCCAGTCGGCTCATGGCAGCTATGTATGACCTCCATCTCCTCCCCCCCTCCCCAACTCCTGTCTCCAAAGACCCTGCCAGCAGCAGCCTGGCCCAGTCGGTCATGTCCATGGTGTCCTCCCAGAGCCAGCACTCCCAGATCAGCACCGACACCGTCTCCTCCATGTCCGGCTCCTACATCGCCCCTGGCACGGAAGAGGAGGGGGAGGCCCTCCCCTCCCCCCGGGCCGCCAGCAGGACCCCCTCAGATGAAGAAGAGGTAAGCGGGGGGTGCGGGATGGCCCTTGCCATCTGCAGAGCTCTGGTTCTGCAGGCTCATCCCAAGCAGCTCAGTCCAGGGTCTGCCAGGGAGATCAGAAAGCCTCCCCAGTGCTCGGGAAGGGAGCCCAGAAAACAGGGTACCGCGTCCTTAAGTCGAAGACACCCTCATATCTGATCTTTGGTTTGGCACCACTTCTGTCCTGAGGATTGGTTTGGGCTTGCTGCCAGGCGAGCTGGGGAGGTAAGCTTGCCTGGCAGCTTACAAGGTGGTGTCTGCACCTTGATTTTTGCCGCTCTTCTGCAGGTGACGCCCGCGGCATCTCCAGACTGCAACTTCATGGGCCTAGCCGCCGAGGAGCAGGACGCAGAGGTAACAGCCAGGCGGAGGACGGTGGTGGTGCGGGGAAGTCTAGGGGCCTTCGGTGCTGGCAGAGGGTGCGAATGGGATGGGAGCTGTTCTGGAAGAAGCCTGTTAAGAGGCAGGTGCAGAGCCGAAGGATTGCCCAATTAGCGAGGGCACTAGTCTCAATGTAACAGACGTGGAGAGAGTTCTAGAGGGAAGTCTTCCAGGCCAGACCCTCGAGAGGATGTTTGTCCTCCATTCACTTAGTATTCACCTGGGACAGCCGGCTCACGGGTGCTTCCTGGCACTTGGGGGACACCGACCACGTGACGTGGCTTTTGCCTGCCTGTCACCCACTCCACCCATCCAGGAGCTCCATCCGGTGGAGGAGTCAGGATTGTAATTTAGCATGAGAAGTGCTCAGACCCAGCTGTGGGGCCATATAGGAGCACCTGGCTCACAGTGAGGCCGCCAGAACTTTTTTTTGAGCCACAAGTTCTCAAAGACATATCTGGACAAGGTTTGGGATCCTAAGGAATTTCTGAAAGTGCTTTGATCTCACAGTTTGCTTTTTCAATTCACAACTTTGACATCCACCTTAGAGAGACAGTGTGAGCTAAACTATTACCTAGGCTATTCTTGAGTCCTAGGATCTATCTGTAACGTGCCTCAGACCTGGTCCCTACAGGCTGATCCTGTCTTGCCAGGCAAAATCTGCCTCTGCTGGGCCTCCGAGCCGTCTCACATGGATGGGAAACGCACAGAGACCAGGAGGGTGGTTAGCGCTGTTTTCAGCCACTCGGTACACTTGTGTCACTGCTTTCTGGACTCATAGCGCCTTCCTTCCGTCCTAGGGGAACGATGTTCTAGAGGAAGAGGACGCATCGCCCACACGGGAAGATGGTAAAAGGCCTGGTCTTTGGCTCCCTGTTACCACATTTCTTTCCTGGGTATTCGCTAAACGGTACAGAAAGGGGCACTGGTGTGACTGGGTGGAACAGCAAAAATTTGCTTGATGAAACAGCAGAAATCCAGCAGGGTATCCGAGGACCTCAGGGGCCTTCCCAGCTTTTTCCAGGCCCCCGAGCCAAGGCTGCAGAAGATATCATTTTGGTGGTTCTCCGTCTATGTGGAGTAGATTCTGAAGCTTCTTGGGCAGCTTCCTTCACCTTCCTTCCTGCTTCAGCTTCTCAGCCGAGTCTCATGGAGCTGGTCGGGCAGCCCTGGAGCTGAGCTCTAGCAGCAGCAGAGGGCAGTTTCCATCGCTTGGTGGGAAGGACTGCAGGCAGTAGGTCTGGTTTTGCTTTAGTGAAGGAAAGGGCTGTTGTTACAGTAGCAGCAGGGCCTTGGCAGCAGTGGGCACAGTGAAGGCTGCAGCAGAGACTTCGGCAGCTCAGGGCAGGCCAGTGTTCGTAGGCTATTGGGCAGACTCTCTTTACTGTCATTTAGGCCTCAATTATACCTGGTGTTTTTTTTTTTTTCTCAGTTGGAGTAGTTTACAATGTGTTGGTTTCTGCTATATGGCAAAATGAATCCATTATATATATATATACATTATATAATATTGTAAGTATTATGTATAATGTTTTATTATATACATACATACATACAGGTACAACCACTCTTTTTTAGATTCTTTTCCCACATAGATCATTACCCAGTATTGAGTAGAGTGCCCTGCCCTATACAGCAGGCCCTTATTAGCTGTTTTACATATAGCAGTGTGTATATGTCAATCCCAAACTCGCAATTTAGCCCTCCTCCTCTTCCCCCTCCCAACCATAAGTTTGCTTTCTACATCTGCGACTCTTTCTGTTTAGTAAATAAGGTCAATCATATCTTCAGGGGGAAGAATTTTGTTTCTAGTAAGCCTAGAGAGGACCTACAGGCAGAGCAGGGAAGCAGGATCCGACGGGGCTGGGACTCCCACCTGGGAGGGGAGGACCTGGCGCCCCAGGGAGCAGTGTCTCTTCCCTCCACTGCTCTGAGGCGCCTCCTCAGAAGGGCGACCTCCAAAGCAGACCTGGATCCCAGCCTGGACGCAGGTGTCACGCTAGTCGCTTCTGCTTTGGTGCTGGCCATTGCCGGGGGTGGGGTGCCGTCGGGGAGGCGCAGGCACACCGGACCGCTCCCACCTGGCCGGGGAGCCGGGGAGGAGCAGTGTGGTGAACCAGACTGTGCCTCCATGCGCCAGCCGAGTGGGGTTTGGGCGCTGCAGTTGATGTCTTGAGGGTTGAGTTCCCCATTGTGATTGTCGCCCTGGTAGTTAATATTAGCTTCTGGAAAGTGCAGGGCAGCAAGTGGTTTCTGCCTGACATTCCAGAGCCCAGCACGGTAGCTGTATGTTTCTTCCTGTCCCTTCCACCAAGAAAAAAAAAAGAGGGGAGAGTCTTGAAAAAAAATAACATCTAAAACTGTCCCTGTCTTACATGACTGTAGGTTTCCAGTCAGTCCCTTAGAACAGGGGTCCCCAACTTCCAGCGTCTAATGCCTGATGATCTGAGGTGCAGCTGATGTAATCATAATAGAAATAAAGTGCACGATAAATGTAATGAGCTGGAATCATCCTGAAACCATCCCCCACCACCCTCTGGTATGTGGAAAAACTGTCTTCCGGGAAACCAGTCCCTGGTGGTGAAAAGGTTGGGGACTGCTGCCTTAAAACATACTCAGAACAACAAATTAAGCCTCATCAGAAAATGTAATTTTGTGAACTAAGCAGTTCTTTGATTTGACGGGCAAAATTGTGGAACCGAAGAGCTTTAATTGCTGTTTTATGTATTAGTCATTTCGCAGAGCCTTGTGGTCATAAACACACCCTATACAAACCCACAGTCACGGGCCAGAGGCAGAATCGCTTCCCCGGTGGCTCCCCCCAGCTCTTCCCAGCCTGACTTAGTCCTGCTCTGGGCCTGGGCCCACATCCTGCAGCCCTCCCCAGGGTCTGACTTCCCAGGAACAAAGGCTGGAAAGGAGCCTGTTAAAGAAACAGCAGGACAGGAGAACACAAACTATTTAATTCCTTTTTTGTCCACTCTTTACCCACTTAATTACTGTCTTTTTTTTTAACATATGATATGGTTTTTTTTTTTTTGTCTCCATCTTTAAGACTTTTATTTTAAGGACAGCAAAGCAGAGAAAAAACACAGCCAGCCCCTCTCTAACTGCCTTAACTCCGTTACAGGCCAGAGGACATGCGCATTTCTAGGTATGGAGTGTGACAATAACAATGACTTTGACATCGCCAGCGTGAAAGCACTGGACAATAAGCTGTGCTCTGAGGTCTGCTTACCCGGTGAGTGGCAGTCTGCTGAACATGAACTTGGTGGGAGACGCTCCCTCCCCTGCTCGCACCCCTGCTCTGACCCTGGAACACCCACCTCCTGCCCTGGAGTTCCTGCAAGAAGGCACGGGCTTTGCTAAGATGCTGGAAGCCAGTTGCTGAAAGGAGAGTCCTTGAGCAAAGAGAGACCCCTGCTCTGAGCGAGACTGTTAAGGCACGAAGAAAAGGGGCAAAAATCCCTCCCATTTCTTCCAATTTGTCCTGATGGGGCGCATGCATCACAATCTTACAGATCCCGTGGCAGGGGGCCACGTCTTGCTTCTATCAGCAGCATGGGAGGCAGACATCACCTCTGTGAGAAAGTTTCAGAGAGCCCTGAGCCCTTGAAAAGGGAACTTACAACTCCCCAGAGGACCGTGGATCATTAGGATCAGAGAGGAATTTGAGAGTCAGCGTTTCATAGATGAGCGAGTGGCTCTGTGACCCAGAGCCTGGGTGACCACCAGTTGCCTTATGCTCACTGGACGTGGATCCCAGAGGAGAGATCAGGGGTGGAGGGTGCCTCCTCTCCCTGGAGCCTTAACTCAATTGGCCCTCTCCCAGGGCCATCAGGGTGCCCCTGACGTGTTCCCACGACGCTAAACTGAATCTGTGATACATTCTCACAGAGAAGCCCACCTGTCAGTCACACTCCAGGCACTGAGGTCCCTCTGGTCCTTGCTTACCAAGGGCTCCACCAGCAGGCCTCTAAAGCCACATCTTGCCCAGTGAACTAGGTTGAAATTGCCTCTCCTGGGTTCACGGCAGAGATTGCCTTCACATTGCGTGGTTCTGTAATCTTTTAAAGTGCCCTGAAACGAAGACTTCCTTCGCTTCAGGACAGCCACGTCTTTGTCGTGGGTCCAGTGCTTTACTAGCTCGGCGACGTGGCTAGGGGCTGGAGGGACAGCCTCCTGTGGTTGCCACTCTCCATCAGCCTGCAGAAGACCCAGGTCCTCACCCCTCTGGCCCTGCGCAGGCTTGCGGCAGGGGAAGCCATAATTCCCAGAGACGCCTCCCCACTTAGCGCTGACCCTGCCAAGTCTGTGCCGGGAGCGGCTGGGGCCCAAGGTCCACTTCGTTCCTGCCTTCCCGCTCCTTACCTGGCTTCTGTCTGTCCATGTGTTTCTCATGTCTTTTTGCCAAATTTGTAAGTCTGTCTGTCCGGTTTGTTTATTTTGAAACTCATTTATGTTATCCAGACTGTGAAAGTTCATGTTCACTCGTGCCCCGAGCTTGCTGGGCGTGCGCACACCCAAGGGGCTCTCGCTGGGGCTTCCATTCTTAACTGGCAAGGGCCTATATTCCACATGCTGGGATTTTTTCAAGAAAAAAAAAGTTGTGAGAATAGATGAATCCCTGTTCCACAAAAGTGTGGATGTGTCCGGGGCAAGGGTTACAGGAAGAATTTGTTTTGGTCAGTAGCTGGGGAAGATGACCAGGGGTTCCCTGGTGGCTCAGATGGTAAAGAATCTGCCCACAATGCAGGAGACCCAGGTGCGATCCCTGGGTCGGGAAGATCCCCTGGAGAAGGGCATGGCTTACCCACTCCAGTATTATTGCCTGGAGAATCCCATGGACAGAGCCTGGAGAATCCATGGGATCACAGTCAAACATGACTGAGTGATTTAACACTTTCACTCTGGGGAAGATGACATCCCCTCACTCTGCCCTGTGTCTGTAGCAGCTGTGCCCACTGGGCTTTAAGAGAAATCTAGGTTCTTGCTCCCCCCTGGGGACCCCCCTTCCCACCCTCATTTTTTCGCAGAGGGTGGGGATTGTTTCAGCCGACCGTGTTGGTGGAAACTGATCCCATTCTGTCTGCTTCTTCCTCTCCCTACCTCCCTGTGGCCAGCCTGCTGGTGTATCTTTGTTCCACTCTGGGCTTGCAGGAGGTGGGTGAGACCTGGGATTCCTTATGGTGATCTTGGGAGCCAGCCATTCTCAGATTAAACCGAGTTCACCGTTCAGGCCAGATGTGAAAGCACATGCCTGGGGTGGCTGCTCTGGTCCCAGGCATGTGCTCGAGGGGGTCCCTACGCAGCCTCACCCGGAGGTCTCAAAGGCTCTCGTGGGAGAGGGCAAGTACATCTGCTCTCTCAGTAAGTGTTTCTCCAGTTCCACTGTTAGCATCACACTGGTACCAAAGTGCTGGGGAACTCTCTGGAAGGATCTGTCGGGTTAATGACAGAAGTACCCACTTTGGTAGGTCCCATGGAATAGACAGGCTTCGTCACACTCAGCTGGAAGTTCGGAGTTCCATCCTATGGCTGAGGTACTGCAGCCTGGCTTAGCTGCCAGGACAGCTTCTCAGGCACTCTGTCTCCCTCTCTACAAGGATGTCAGTCCCCTCACAGAGGGCCCACGAGCAGCAGAGCCCGGGGAACATCCCATGGCCCACTGCCCCCAGCCACACACGTGCTCTGCCAGGATCCCCAGCTGGTGGCGAGGACCACTCACGTCCCTATCCTCCCCGCTCTCATCACCCATGTGGGAGTGATGCTCAGAGAGTACCTGTGTCAATCCAGCCCCTCTTTCTCTAAGAAGCTTCTGGATCTTCTTGGACCCTAAAACTAAAGCAGAGTGTGAGAATATTGGTATGTTCTGAGGTTGTTCTGAAAGATTCCCAAAGGGAGGAAATCTGAGTTGAGAGGGGTAGGTGGTGAGCAGATTAGAATGCGTGCTAGGCAGATGTGGTTGCAAGGAACATGATGGCGTATCACACAGGTGGCAGGATAGTAGTCAGGGGACTGGTGACAGTTCTGTGCAAAGGCTCTGGGGAGTGATGGGGGAAAAGCAAGGATAATTTGGTTTAGTGGAAATACAAATGTTTTTAAATGACTGCATTGTACAGGAGTGGGCATCACCAAGGAAATGTAAAATACTTATGGAGGGAATCCCCTGGCGGTCCAGTAGTTAGGACTTGGCACTTTTACTGCCATGGCCCAGGTTCGATCCCTGACTAGGGAACGAAGACCCCCAAACCATGCAGCATGACCAGAAAAAAAGAAAACAAGTACTTATGGAGACCTGAAATAACCCAAGACTAGGACAATACTAGCAAGGGTCACACTTCCCACATACTAAGGAAAATTGAAATGAACATCCGCTTTTCCTGGAGAGACTCTACAGGATGGTCGGAGCTGTTACAGCCCTCGCATTTAATTAGTGGCTGGGCAGAGACAGGAAGATGGCTCAGACAGTAAGGAATCTGCCTACAATGCAGGAGACTGGAGTTCGATCCCTGGGTTGGGAAGATCCCCCGGAGAAGGGAATGTCAACCCACTTCAGTATCCTTGCCCGGAGAATGCCATGGACAGAGGAGCCTGGTGGGCTGCAGTCCATGGGATCGAAAAGAGTTGAGCATGACTGAGTGACTAACACTTTCAGAGACAGGAAGGGGTGTGCAAAAGCACCCTGGATGTGCTTCTCAAATCTGCCTCTAGAGGTCTCTCCACTCTCCCATTTCTGAGTCCCCAGGATAGAATTGAGCGAGAAGCACCTTTTTCTACCCCTGCTGAAAGATCCCGAATCTCCAGGCTCCCTTTTCTGGCTGAGGGCTGGACAGAATGGCTTACCTGCTGCACCCAGGCTCTCCCTCTGAACAGGAGGAGCCGAGCAGCAGCAGGGTTTGGCCGTGGGTCCAGCAGGGGCCCTTTTGAGAAGAAAGGGTACTGTCACGAAGCCCAGGAGCACAGAGGCTTCAGGTCTGGGTCTTGAGGTGGTTTCAGAACGAGCCACGTGTGCGCCCTGGCTCAGGAACTGGACCGGTGGCGTTGGTAGCAAGGACTCAGGCATTCAGACCTGGCAGCCCGTGGTGGTAGCCGCGTAGTGGAGGCGTTTGACTTTGTACATGCGTGTGTGTCTCCGTGTCTTCTCTCTCGTTTACCATTTGCTTTTGGTCTTTCCCACCAAACAGCCACCGTTCCGGAGTCCTGCCCCCTAAACATTGAGGAATAGGTATGAGTTCTACCAAATTATATACTTGAACAAACAACTCACTCTCTCTGGGGGTTCTTAACTTAGAAGGGCGATCTGGCTTACTTGTCATGCCATCACACTTAGAGGGCCATCCTTAGAGGGTACCAGACTGTGGTGCCCCCAGGGAATAGGGACCCCCACATTCTGTCTGGCTGCGAGAGATACCTAACAGTTCTCTGTCCCACGGACTCCTCTGGCCCGGGGTCCACCTCTGCAGGGTAGTATAAGAGGTTTAGGATGGATGATTGCAACTGGACATTTATGCGAAATACTCACTTTCTACCCACTTAATCCTAGTGTTTCTGCCATTAAAGGGTTTCGTGTCTTGGGCTGGCCTAACCGAAGGCTGACCCCAGACCCTCATGAGTGGCCTCCGTCGACAGGAGAATATACTGAGCCTCAGGCCCCCAGTCCAGGGTCATGGGCTCTGTCCTCAGAATGAGCCCCCTGCTGGGCCGGGTGTGCCTCTTGGCTCCGCCCAGGAGAAGGTCACAGTGCAATGGAGGAATTCAAGGATTCAGCGATTTTCACGGCATGAGGAGGGGGGCAGTGGTACAGGCCCTGGGGGAGCAAGTCGGCACATGCTGGACCCTCTTTGGCTGGGGGGCCGTGTGGGACAGGCTGGGAGAGATGGCTCAGAGGTTCTCAGACCAGAGGTTGGACGACTTTCCCCAACCCCAGGGGGTTAGGGCTTCCTCCTCTCCACTGAAAGGAGTTTCTTGCTGCACTGGAGGGAATGAATAGATGGAGCCAGTTTGTGGGCTGGAGGACTGCTGGGGGGAGATGAACCTGAACAAGGCTGGGGGCGGGCCTGGTTGTCGAGCACATTCTAAGAGTCAGGCACCCTGCTCAGCACTCTGCCGTGTCACCTCGCTTACCTCTCCCAGCAACTCTGGGGGCTAAGTACTCACTTCCATCTGATAGACGGGAAAACTGGAACTCCAAGTACAATGACCTGCCCAGGGTCACACAGTCAGTATGTTACAAGTTGGGGGTGTACCCAGTTTTACAGATTTAGACATGACTAGAGAGTGAACAGCACTTGCTTGGTGGCTCAGCGGTAAAGAATCCTTCCTGCCAAGTGGGAGACCTGGGTTTGATGATCCCTGGGTTGGAAAGATCCCTTGGAGAGGGAAATGGCAATCTGCCCCGATATTCTTGTCTGAAAATTCCATGGACAGAGGAGCCTGGTGGCTACAGTGTCTGGGGTCGCAACGACTGGGACATGATTTCGCGACTAAATAGCAGCAGAGGGTGAACAAGCCAGAGGTCGTGACTGGATACACAGCACAAAGGAGAGAGAAGCCCCAGTCCAGGGGTGTGGACGTTCCCAGCGTGGGCAGCTTCTCAAGCAGGAGCTGTGGACTGGGGACAGGATGATGAGTTTAGAGGATGGTACTTGCGAGACCCCACGGCTCTGGGGCTGATACCTCCTGGGCTTGATGGCACCAGCTGATAGCAGACCTCAGCGGGCTGTTTGCAGAAAGAGAGGAATGGCTATTGCACTGTCCTCCCCCATGCCATTCAGTCCCTGGCACCCTCTGGGCAGCCAAGCACTTCCTGCTCCACCCTGGCCCCCACAGCAAACATCAACTCTGGGCCCAAATTAACACATTCTTCTCCCTCCCGTCCACTTCCTCCTGCCTCACGAAAATCTCAGCTAGACCCAGTTTCTTTTCCTTGTCTGCGGTAACACTGAAGCAAACTTTAAGACCAAATAAAGATACAAATGTGGGTCCTAGGGCAAGGTCCCACAAAACAGGGACCATCCATGTGTCCCGCCATTGCGGGCCCCAGTGTCCGTGACTGTCCCTGGCCCAGTGGGCACCACTGCTCCTGATTCCTCATGTGCTGTGGTTGGCACACCGTGGGAGCTCCAAGTCATGGGCAGCCTGCCAGTTTTCGTGCTGAACTCCCAGGCTGCCCTGCTGGGGACACCATCTGGACCGATTTGGAGGTCCAGCTCGAGTAACCTTGCTTTTCTCTTCTCAGGTGCCTGGCAGGCCGATGACAACGTGGTAAGTCGTCGGAACACGCAGCGCCGGCGCTTGTCCTCTGAAAGCCTGGAGGACCCCGAGGACAGGCCCTGCGTGTGGGGGCCTCTGGCCGTCTGAGAACTGCGGCCTGTGTGCCAGGGCCCCCCTCCTGTCCTCGCATCCCTTCCTGGCCTCACTGCACCGCTGACCTGCTGGGCATCCTCAGCAAGACACGTGGAGACTCTTTAGACCCACGTGGAAGCTGGATGCTTGAGGGCGCCTGCTCCTTCTCCCAGCCTTCTTCCGCAGTCATGATCCTTCCCCTCTCAGAAGGGACCAGAAGCCTCCTTGCTCCTTGAGGGCTAAAGCCACGGGATGAACTGCAGCTCCTGAGACCTCTGCAGAGACTGTTTGCAAACGTTTCCACCAAATCTTGACCTTCAGGTGGAGCTGAGGCCCGTGGACCACTTGTCTCTCGTGCATCTTTGTCTCCTTAGGCGGGTAGACCAGGAGGACTCGGAGTTTGCGTGACTTCCTTACAAACACCTGGTGTTTTCTGGTCTCTGGGACATCATGACCAATCTGAAACCTCCAGTTTGGGGTAGGGGGTTGGGGGATGACTCCTGCAAAAAGGGAAAGCCATATTGCACTAGAAGTGGAGTTCCCCCTCAGAAAGTGTTAGGAGCTCCTTTCTCCAGGACAGGAAACAGTGGCAACCACTGGAAGGTTGGTTGGGAAAACAGTTCTTTCTTCTTTCTGGTGGCAGAGGCAGTGCCTCATGTGTCTGTCTGCTTAGGAAGGAGGCTAAATCGTGCTTGAATCTGAGAATCCCTTAGTTACATGGCTCCCTTCCGGAGGGTTATTTATGATCAGGTGCACTCAAGAAGGCCTGGGACTCCATCCTAAGGTGACAGCGCAAAAACAGTTTGACCCCTTCTCTGTGCCAGGCACGTGTTAGGAGCTGTCGTGTGGTATCACATTTCATCACTACCGCCCTGTCAAGTGGCCTTCTTATCCCCACTGTAGCCATCTCCACCCCCTTTTCTTAAATAGTTGATGAAACAGATTGCGAGAGGGGTGGAGCGGTGATTCTCAACTGGTGCCCAGGAGCCCCAAAGGAGGTTGGGGAAAGGGCTGAGCTGGGGCCAGGGGTAGTCCAGGGGGCTTCCCCCCACCCATTGTCCTCCCCTGCCTCACCCCAGGTCTGCTGAGCCTGATGGGGGAGGTACTACCTTCCATAGGCTCATGAGAGATTTAGAGGTATTGTTCAAACCATGTGTCCACCCCACCCCAGTCCTGTGTAGGACATACAACTGACATGCTGAAACAGCAAGGTCAGACCGCAAGCTGTGGGCTGTTCCTGTCTCAACACTGGTGTCGGCAGTGGATTCCTCCCGCTCTCAGATAGATGTGCTGTCTGCCGGGTTTTGGAAGAGGTCGTTGTTCAGTGGAGCCTGAGACTGGGAAGCAAAGCTGGATCCAACAGTTTGTGAGGCAGAGGTGTGATTGACAGAGCCCTAGGATGCGTCCACCGCGATGACCTGAATTAATAGTTGGTATTGTGGCCCTCGAAGAACTTTTCAGGTCCTCCCCAAGGCCTTGAGGTGAGCTCAGTGCCCAGAGGACCTTTCAAAGCTTCTGTGTAGTTTTCTGGCGCTGCCAGGCGGGTGGTGACCCGCACACTGGTGGCTGTGGGTCACATCCTGCTCTGGGGGATGGGGAGGCCTGTAGTCCCAACAGACACTACACAAGCCAAGCCTGAATCTCTGCCTCTGTCTTGAGTTTCTCACGTTCACCTTCTCTGAAATCCTGCAGCAGACTCTGCTGTTTCAGGCCCCACTTTTTTTTTTTTTTTTCAGGCCCCAAAACATTCGTATGGCCCCTATCTTATTTAAGATATGAGCAATAACCCCACTTACTGATTTCCCTGAAGTTTGAGCCCCAGAAACATTAGGGAATGGGACCTCCCTGAGCCTGGGGTGGTGGCATTCAGACCCACCTGCTCTCCCGGCAGGTAGTATTTACAATGTGCTGTTACTTGAGATGAAAGAGAGGCAGGTAAACAGTAGCCACAGCGGCCAGGAACCCTAAGAGGAAGCCATTGTCTTCACCCCTTCTGGAGGGTCTGCCTTCTCCAAGGAAGAAGCTCAGAGAGATTCCTCAAGGCCTTGGCTCCATAACCAAGACTGACCTGGGTGAGAAATGGCTCTTCATGCCTGTTCTCAGACAGTTCCTGCTCTCTCCCCAAGCCCCCCACCTCTCTGCTCTCATTTAGCTCTTTGGCAAGTAAAACTTTCCCTGGTGCTCTAGTGGTTAAGACTCTGCACTTCCACTGCAGGGGGTGCAGGTTCGATCCTTGGTCTGGGAACTAAGACCCTGCATGCCACATGGTCCGACCAAAGGTGGGGATAAAAAGATTCCTAGAAATAGCTCATCCAGACAGGCTGGTCTTCAGCCTGGTCAGGGAACAGGGCAAATACCCCAGCCATCATCTGGAGACCATCATGTTGTAAGCAGGTGACCCAGAGAACCTGTGACAGGGCCTGGCTTCTCCAACGAAGCCACAGACTCCCCTGAGTTTGCGGTTCCTTCCTGCCATGCTCGGGTCTGAACTCACCTGTGAGCTCACTTCTGAGTGGTGCCATGACCCTGGCCTCATGGAGTCCTTTTTCCTTCTCCTACCCAGTCCCATCCCCCCAGGGGTCATGCCCACGCTGGGGCATCGCCTGGGCACAGATCCACACACTGTAAGCCATCTCACCTGGGAAGAGTTTGTGTCCTGTCCACCTGATCTCGGCATGCTGGTTTCTCACTTTGCTTTAGGATCTGCACACCTAGTATGTGGGAGTCTGCGTGTCCTGTCGTGCCATCTGTGTACCCCTCACCCCCCTGGAGTACACTTGTGGGCACACTACAGTGGGGACGTCAAGGATGCAACATTTATGGATTGCTGCATGATTCTTAAAAATGAATAAAACTGTTGACAGGGGAAGGAGAGCCGTTAACTGCGCAGCTGGCTTATTTGTGAAAGTTTCTGTCTCACTTTCTCCAGCACTCTTTATTATTTTTCCTCAAGACAAGCTGGATATGAAGGAGTGAACTAGGACAAGGGATAGGGAAAGACATGTTTCTGGATGGGAGTTGACTGCTGGCCTGGTCACAGCTCCTGTGCAAAGGTGTGATAAGGAGCCCTCCCCCCAACCCCCACCCCCTCCCCCCGCCCTTAAACCGGAGAACTTCCAACTGCAGCTGCTCAATAATTGAAGAGCAGGAAAGCTGGTGACTGGAGGGAGGCTGGGAGAAGGGAGGAGAGCGGACTACAGTCCGCTGTTGCTCCTCATCACTTAAAGGCTAGTGAAATTAACGGAGCAAATGATCCTGGTAGGAGAATTTGGCAAGGGCATGGCTTTTCTGGGTACCACTCAGTGACTCAGCTTCCTCGACTATCTGGAAGGGAGGGAGGGACACTTGGAAGAAGCTCCTGGGATGTCCACTTCTGGGAACCTTGCTGAGGATGGGGTTGGGAGGGAGCGCTTACCAGGAAGAATGATTACCCTACCTGCCATGGGGGCGTCTGCGGACCTAAGCGGCAGGTGGCATCGGAGAGTCAGACCTGCCTGCGGGCACCACTCGACAATCAGGGTCGGGAGACTGGGATAGGCCGCAGAAACGTGCCTAAGTGCCACTCACAACCCAGAGAGGAAAGGAAAACCCCAAGCACGCGGTCCCCGAGTCTAAGCCGCTCCCAGCCTTGGCCTCCGCGCGCCCAGGCTGCGTCCCAGGAGCCGTCTACACCTCAGAGCAGCCTAGACGGGAAGGTGGGAGGGTAGGGGGGTAGGGCGGGAGTGAGGTTCCCGCAGCGGACGGCTCACCCGGGGCTCCCGGGGCGCCGGCTGGAGCGCCGAACCGCGCGCCTCTCAGAACCCTGCGCGGGGCCCTTGCGCGGGAATGTTTGGAGCCGGGACCGGGTGGCGGGTAGGGGGCTGCGTGGCGCGGGAGAAGGCGGCAGGAGGAGGGAGTTCGAAGAGAGTTACCGCCAGAGAGAGTGTTAAGAACCCGCGGTCCCCTTGGAGACACACTGACCAATGGCAGAAGCGGAAGCTGTTTATAGGGGCGGAGCGTCGCCATAGCAGCAGGAGAAGCCTTCGGAGCTGCTACTTAATGCCGGTCCCCCGGCCTCTGGCGTTCAGAGAGGCGCCGTCGGGCGTGGGGGCGACAAGGACTGCTGGCTGGGCCATCGAGCTGGGGGTGGGGTGTCAGAGAGCCGCAGGGAGTGGGAGGAACTTCTTCCAGAACATTCCTTTGGCCCGTGCTGCGCTCTGAGCCAGGTAAGGGACGGGGTGGTCTGCCGGCCGCGGAAAGGGAGGGCGTCTGTAAGTGGCGGGCCCGGGGGACGACATCAGAGAAGTTTGGGGGACACTCACTTCCCGCGTCCCTACAACTCTCTATCCTGTTTCCTTCCTTCCTTCCCCTTGCTCCCTCATCCTAACAGCCCTTTTCAAAGATACTGCCCTCCTGGGCTTCCTCGCCCCGTTTCCATTTGTTATGGAGGGAGGGGAGAGGGGTTGATTTCCCACTCTTGGGGAGAAGAGAATGGCTTCGGATGTCCCTTACACTCTTCCCTCGTTTGGCTAATTAAGTCTCCTCTAAAACATCAAAGAGGAAGAGCCAGGCAGACCCTGCGGAGGCTGGACCACCGGGCACAGCTTCTGTTTCCCAGACTAAGGCAGTACAAGATCCTCCCCAGCTGCGGGGACAATTTTAGAGGAGCCCCCCCCCCAACTCCTTGCGCACACTCTCTCGTCGGGGATAGGGGAAGAGGGCTCAGTTCCCGCTATGGTCCCCGCAGGCACCTCATTCAATTCGGAGGAAGCGACCCCCGGGTCGCGGGATGGAAGCGCTCTTCCGGGAGACTGTGTAACTCGAGCCGCGGGCGTCAGCGGGCCAGAGAGCTCGGCCGGCCACCCTCGGCTCGGCTCGTGGATGTTGACCGCCCCCTCGGAGAGTCCCCGCAGATATGGCGGAGAGCTGGCTACGCCTCTCGGGGGCAGGGGCGGCGGAGGAGCCCGGGCCGGAGGGCGGCCTGGAGGAGCCCGACGCTCTGGATGACAGCCTGACCAGCCTGCAGTGGCTGCAGGAATTCTCTATTCTCAACGCCAAGGCTCCAGCCCTGCCCTCGGGGGGCACCGACCCCCACGGCTACCACCAGGTGCCAGGCTCGGCCGCGCCGGGGTCTCCCCTGGCGGCCGACCCCGCCTGCCTGGGGCAGCCGCACACGCCCGGCAAGCCCACGTCGTCGTGCACGTCGCGGAGCGCGCCCCCGGGGCTGCAGGCCCCGCCTCCCGACGACGTGGACTATGCCACCAACCCGCACGTGAAGCCGCCCTACTCATACGCCACGCTCATCTGCATGGCCATGCAGGCCAGCAAGGCCACCAAGATCACCCTGTCGGCCATCTACAAGTGGATCACGGACAACTTCTGCTACTTCCGCCACGCTGATCCCACTTGGCAGGTAGGGGAGGCCCTCCAGCCTGGCCCACGCTCTCGCGGGCTGGACTGGCATTGCGGATCCGCAGGCGCCGCCATCAAGCCAGGGCCCGAGGGAGGAAGGCCGTCGAGGAAGGACCTCTAGGGAGCCCAGTGCTTGGAACTGCCCCCACTCTGACTTCAGAGAGGAAGGAGGGCGGATGTTCAGAGGGCTTTAGGGGTGTTGAATTTGAGGTTGAAGTGGAAAGAACTTGTCACCCATCCAGCAGGCCCAGTCCAAAGACCAGGGCTAAACTATGTTTGGACGCTGGCCCCCTAGAGGGAGGTTGATGGACTGAGGGACACATTTTTGTCCCAAGTCCTAGAATTCCTAGACACGACCCTGCTCCAGGCCAGTTTGTCAGGGCCGGACTGGAATCGGAAACAGGCTCTACATCCTGCCTGGTTTCAGTTGGCTGGAGGAGGACAGGGAGGCGAGAGGGGCTGTGCTCTGGGGTGTGAAGGCCAGCTGTGTCCCCATGGAAGGGCTGTGGGTCCTTCCTAAAGCTGTTGTCCCAGCCCCCACCCCAAACCCTCCCTGGTTTCCTGCCACCACTCCCCTCCCCACCCTTCTCATGAACCTCCCTGGGGGGACAATTACCTGAGCCAGGTGCTTTCCACAGGGGCTGTGCCTCCCACACTGGCTTCATGTTCCAAGTCTCCAGAACCTGGCACAGAGCAGCCAAGGGGCCCAGGCCACCATGTAAACATCCCAGTCTTGCTAGGGGGCACTATCCACCTGCCGGCCCCACCGTCCAAGCCCCAGACCCCTGTTCCCCAACGTGGTTGGGACTGTGCACGCAGGCATGAACAAAGCAGGGTAGTGATGGGAGGCTGGGCACACCTTGCCCTGAGCATATTTGACCATCAGCATCTTTGATCATCTGCCTCTTGGAGACAGAGACCCAGGATGCGCGGATCACTCCCTGTGTCACAGGCCACAGGATCGCAGTTCCAAGATGTTCCACATTTGCTTGGGCTCTGACCCGGGGGGCAGTACCATTTGTAACCTTGGTGAGAAAGCAGAGACCCCCTGCCACCCTACCCCAAGCCTGAGAGGCCCCAGGAATGAGCGCTATGCCCTTGGCCCTCTTGGCCGGGTAATAATCAACCTCGGCCTCAGAGCCTGGAATGGGAGGAGGGGAGTGTTGGGGTGGCGGGGGAGTGAGGGCCCAGGCCAGCGGCCGGCTCTACAAACAAGGAAAATCATCAGATTCCACACACCCCCCACACACACACACACATACACACACTCACACCCACTCACTCACTTCACAAACAGAGAAGGCCAGCCAGGCCCAGGCAGAGAGGAGATGGCCGTCCAGGCCCTGGGGGAGCCGAGGCCTTTGGCCAGAGGCTGCAAGCGGCAGGGGAGGGGAGGGAGGGCAGGACAGGGTGGCACTGAGAGCCATCCTGCAGCTCAGGGCTCGGATGACTGAGCAGGCAGATATCCTGGCAACAGGGAACAAAAACCCCCGACAGCACTCCCGGTGCCCCGTGGCTGGTATCCCAGAGCCTCCTGGTCTGAGCAGCGCCTCTGCTGCCCTCCATCCCTCCTAGTGGCCCCCATTGGAGAGAAGCTGGTTGTGGGGACTGGCACTGGGTGCCCCCCATCTCCAACCCTGCCCACTCACCCACTCTCCTCTCCTCTCTCCCTGTGTCCAGAATTCCATCCGCCACAACTTGTCCCTGAACAAGTGCTTCATCAAGGTGCCTCGGGAGAAGGACGAGCCTGGCAAGGGGGGCTTCTGGCGCATCGACCCTCAGTACGCAGAGCGGCTGCTGAGCGGGGCCTTCAAGAAGCGGCGGCTGCCCCCGGTCCACATCCACCCAGCCTTCGCCCGCCAGGCCGTGCAAGAGCCCAGCGCCGCCCCGTGGGCCGGGCCACTGACCGTGAACACTGAGGCCCAACAGCTGCTGCGGGAGTTCGAGGAGGCCACCGGGGAGGCGGGCTGGGGTGCAGGTGAGGGCAGGCTCGGGCATAAGCGCAAACAGCCACTGCCCAAGCGGGTGGCCAAGGTCCCTCGGCCCCCCAGCACCCTGCTGCTCACCCAGGAGGAGCAGGGCGAGCTGGAACCCCTCAAGGGCAACTTTGACTGGGAGGCCATCTTCGACGCTGGCACTCTGGGTGGGGAGCTGGGTTCGCTGGAGGCCCTGGAGCTGAGCCCACCAATGAGCCCCGCCTCGCACGGGGACGTGGACCTCACCGTCCACAGCCACCACATCGACTGCCCAGCCACCTGGGGGGCTTCAGTGGAGCAGGCTGCCGACAGCCTGGACTTCGACGAGACCTTCCTGGCCACGTCCTTCCTGCAGCACCCTTGGGATGAGAGCAGCAGTAGCTGCCTCCCCCCGGAGCCCCTCTTTGAGGCCGGAGATGCCACCCTGGCCACCGACCTGCACGACTGGGCCAGCGTGGGTGCCTTCTTGTAAGAAACCAGGCCCCGCCCCGCCCCCTCCGGACAGCGCCCACGTCTGGGCCCAGACTGCCCCCCAGTGCAGGCCTATGGAAACCCTACTGCCCAGGCAGGGGCTGGGCCAGGTCTCCCAAGGCTGACCCCACAAGGACACAGGGCCCGCAGCCCGGGCCGTCCTCAGATTCCAGCCCAGGTGGCTGAGAACTGGGACCTAGGACCAGGATTGCTGCCTCCCCTCCCCAGCCCCCATACACAGTGTTTCATTGATCCACTTCTTCCCGGCCCCAGGGACACACTCGGGCCCCTTCACTTTGAGAGCTGCAGCTTGGAGGGTCCCTGCTCAGGCTGGAAGCCACAGTACAGGGTCCGCCCCAGAGCGTCTCAGCCTCTAGACTTCTCCCTCTCCGGCTCTCCTCCCCAGGTCTCCATCCGGAGAAAGTTCCCAGGTACAACAAGTGCTAATTAGGTGACTGCAAATTAACCCCATAGGGGCCTCTCCCGGCCGAGCTTCCCTGGGGCCAGGCCGGCAGTACGGCAGTACGTGGGGCGGAGATGGGGAAGGGGGCCAGAGAGAGGAGACTGAACTGAGGTCGGGGTGCCGGGTGGAGCCAGGAGATTTTCTAAGGCCTCTGGGGCCTTCTGGCCCCATCTCTAGAGGTATAAATCCCTAATCTTTGAGCCCAACTTGAGGCTGAGAGCAGCGGGGAGTTGGTTTTATGCAGGGTTGGGGACAGGAGCAGCCAAGCTGCAGAGGGAAGGGGGGACAGAAAGACTAATTTAGTGAGTGTAGCTATAGCTGAGGCTTAACCGGGAGGGACGCGGTGCTTGCTAGAACCACTGGGACCAGGAAACGGGGGATCACCCTGAGCCCCCTGCCTGTGCTTGTGCAGGGGAGTGCCTTGCTCCACCCTGAGCCCCTTGGGCTGTGTCCCACATCCACCCTCCTGCCCCGTGAGGCAACTTAACTTTTTCATGAAAAGTTATTTACAGTAAAACATTTTTAAAAATAAAGCTTTTAAAAAATTTAAAATGGACCTGCTTGCAAATTTGTTTGGGGGAAAGTGGGGGCCAGTTTTTTGGGGGGCTTCACTGCCAAGGGGGAAGGGCTGGGAGGAAGACGGGGTGGGGGCACCAAAGGCCTGCAGAGTGCCAGCTGATGCCCTCCCCATGACCTCTGTGTCCCCAGAGACAAGGACTGAGAGGCAGCCCTGGGGAGGGGTCCCCTGCAGCCAGGCCCCAGCGCCTGTACCTGTGCAGTGTGGAGACAGTACCTGTAGTCCCCAGCGGGCAGCAGCAAAGGAGGCGCAGCCCCCTCCCTGGCCCTGGGGACTCACAAAGGCCGGGCTTGCCCAGGGCTCGGTTCACGTCCCCCAACTCCCCCACCACCCCCAACTCCCCCACCACGGGGGCCTGCCCAGGCTTGCCTTCAGTCCTCGCCTGGGCCTGTCTCCAGCTCCTCCCTTCCTCGGTCCCTTTCTGGAGGGACAGGGTGTGAGGTCAGAGGGCCCCAGCCCCAGGGCCCCTACTTCCCACCCTCGGGTGCAATCACCCCACCTGGCACCTTCCCTCCAATGCAGACTGAGGGTGAGGAAGGCCACCAGGGAAGATGAAAGACAGGGTGCCTAGACCCTACTCTCCCACCGTCAGGTTCCAGCCTGTGGGGAACCAACCTACCAGAGTTCTGATGGGGAAACTGAGGCACAGGAAATGGGTGACACTCAGCAGGCACCTTTCAACCCTCTCGCCCCAGCTTTGCCTGGAACCCATCACTCCCCACCCCCGGCCCCCACCTAGCCCTGCCAGCACAGCTCCTTCCCCCAGCACGCGTGAGCACACACACGTGCACACACACACACAGGCAGGCACAAACAGAGGCACTGTCCCACACAATCCTGCCCAGCCTCCACGGACCCCCTTTTCCCCCAAGCCCCTTTCTTTCCCTGCACTCGAGGCTGGCTCCTGGCCAACCTGGCATTCCCCGGTTAACTTGCTGCTTTCACTTGCTAATTATTCCAAATATTTCAGAAGGGTGCACACACTGCGAGGCCAGCGGGCTGGGGCCTTACTGAGCTCGGGAGCCAGCCCACTCTTCCCACAGCTCGCTGAGGAGGCTGCCCCGTCTTCCCTCTTGAGACACGCCCCCTCCCCCACAGCAGTGGCTCCCTCCCTCTCCTCACCAGCCACCAGCCTTCCTCCGCACGTTCCCCAGCACTAGGGGAACACGGGGGCTCCAGGCTCTCCACTGGTCCCCAGGATCAGCCTCCAGCCCCCGCCAAAGGGGCTACAGCCTGGATTGACAGAGGGGGCCTGTCACTGTCCTTCCTCTTCATCCTCTGCCTGGGCCCATCCTGGGGGAGTGGGGCAAGGTCAGGGTGCAGGTGAGGAAAGGCTGAAGGAGCCCCTGGCTGCCAGGAAAAACCACCAGGAAGAACCACCAGGAGTTGAAAATCCCCGTGCCTGGGACAAACGTCTCTGGCGAGGCGGGGTGGGGGGGTGCAGGGTGGGGCGGCAGGCATCGGTACTTCTAAGGGTCCAAAGACACTTTCTGCTGCTGCTGCTGCTGCTGCTAAGTCGCTTCAGTCGTGTCCAACTCTGTGACCCCATAGACGGATTCTCCAGGCAAGAACACTGGAGTGGGTTGCCATTTCCTTCTCCAATGCATGAAAGTGAAAAGTGAAAGGGAAGTTGCTCAGTCGTGTCTTGACTCTTAGCCACTCCATGGACTGCAGCCTACCAGGCTTCTCCATCCATGGGATTTTCCAGGCAAGAGTACTGGAGTGGGGTGCCATTGCCTTCTCCGAAGACACTTTCTAGGAGCAGCCAAAGCTGAGATGGGGGCTGTGAAGTCAGCCAAACACAGCGCACTGATAGGGGGAGGAAAGAGTGAAGGGTGGGAAGCATGAGTATCCGATCCTGTCCCTCCTATTCATTCCTGCCCTGACCCTTAGCTGGGTGGCTTTTTAAAAAAGATGTTCCGGGACTTCCCTGGTGGTCCAGTGGCTACGACTCTGTGCTCCCAAAGCAGGGGGACCTAGGTTCGATCCCTGGTCAGGGAAGTAGACCCCACTTGCCGCAGATAGACCTGGTGCAGTCAAATAAATAAAAATATTTGTTAAATTAAAAAAATAAAAATGACGTTCGTTTACTTCAGATTTATTTGTAGGTTCAATGTAATCCCAATCAAAATATATTTTGCACCTTTGACTAAGTTGTAGACAGGATGCTCCATTATTACTAAATACTTTAGTGTGTATTTCCTTAGAACAAGCACATGCTTCCATGATAACCCTAGTACCATCGTCACAATCAGGAAATTGACATTGACTTGGTAATCACATCTTGCTGGCCTGGTAATGCTCCTCTCCATTCCAGCATCTAAATCCAGGACCCCACGTCACACTGAGTTGTCCTTTCTCTTTTGAGCTGTGTGGCTTTGAGCCCGTGACCCAAGCTCTCTGAGCAGGTTTCTCATTTCCTTTGATGTCTACCTCTTTTTTGGTTGTGCTGGGGTCTTCACTGTTGTGTGGGCTTTCTCTGGTTGTGACGAGAAGGGGCTACTCTCTAGCTGTGGTACACGGGCTTCTCCTTACGGTAGCTTCTCTTGTGGATCACCGTCTCTAGGCAGTCTCCGGGGCTCTAGAGCACAGGCTCAATTGTCATGGCACATGGGTTTAACTGCTCTTTGGCAGGTGGATTCCTCCTGAATTAGGCATCGAACTCATGTCTCCTGCCTTGGCAGGCAGATTCTATACCACTGAGCCTCCAGAGAAGCCCTGATCTCCACTTTTGAGGTAAGAAGGCCCTGAGCCACTTCATTCTCAGGTGTTAGGAACAGTCCCTTCTCAAAGCAAGAGGCCACCCTTCTGTCTCCTAACTTGCCACCTTTTCCCCATCCTCCCTTCCCCAAGGATCCCCCAGCCAGGAAAGTGATGAAGGGGGAAAGGGCAGGAGCTCAGGCTTTGGGGGTCCTCCTCCTCTGTCCAGAGCACATCCTGTTCCACAGGACCGGCCACTCCTGGCTCCCATCACTCTCGGGATGTCTGGAAGGCCCCCAGGATGGGATCCCATGCTGTCCTGGAGCAAATGGGTCAGGCCTCCTGCAGAGCTGGCCCAGGGCAGGACACAGTCTCCTGCCATCACACCTCCCCCACCCAGGTGTTCTGGGCACCCAGACCTGCAGAAGGAAGAGTGAGTGGAGGGTGGAAGGAAGGCCTGGGAGGGCCAGTGGGGGCCACTGGTCAGGAGTCAGGCGAGCTTCCGTCCCCATCCCTGGCTGAGGCCCAAAGGTAAACAGGTGTATTTGGACTCCCGGCAGGGGACAGGGGGTTGGCCCCGCGGGGCAGGCCTGGGCCTGTCAGAGGTGGGGATGTGGAGAGAAGCCTGCTTTCACAATGGGTGGCAGAGTGGCCCCGGGTCCTGCTGACACATTCTTGGAAGGTGAAGAGGAAAACACAGGTGACAAGGGAGGGGAGGCAGTGGCACCGGGGAGGGGGCTTTGGGAGGCCACCCAGGCTGGGCCTGCACGGGCCAGTGGGAGCCAAGGAGGTGCCTGAAGCCCCGGGGGGTCATCTTCCTCCAGAGGCCCCTGTGTCCAGCCCACTCCGAGGCTCCCAGGTAGGGTCAGGTTGGAGGCATCGTGACTGGCTTGCTGGGGCCTGAACTTTCCCTGTGTCACGGGAGGGCAGGGACCAGCTGGAGGGTACTGTCCCCCAGAAGCCAACCGGACAGTATAGCAGGGCAGGGAGCGGCAGGGTACACGTTCACCAAGCCAGGAGGCTGGGCTGCAGGTCTGGCTCTCCCCCACTCCGGCCCCCAGATGCCGCTCTGAGGGCAGGACAGCAGGGTCCAAGACCCAGACCCTCTTTCCCCTGGAAGGAAGCAGCTCGCTGAGCTCCCAGGAATGCAAGCGCTCCAGGAAGTGGAGAAGCCTGGCGCCTTGCCCGTGGCCCACACCGCCCACGGCCCCAAGGCCCTTTGAAGCCACGGTGGAGTGCCGGCAGCGCTCCCAGCGCTGCTGTTTGCCCAGGGAATTAAGTTGAGGCTGAGAGGATGCCAATCTTTCTCCACCCCTCACCCAGCCACCCACCAGCTCTGTCACTGGCTCATCCCCTGCCCCGACTCTGCGCACCAAGCCCTGCCCCCAACCCTAGAGGCACCCCATTCCCTTCAACTGGCCTAAAGTGAACCGCGGACAGGGGTCGAGGGATGTGGCAGGGTGGCATACAGACCCCGCCTCTGAGAGTTTTCATTCTCAGGAGTCCATGGGCCTGTAGACCCCTGCGGGCTGATAACCTGAAGCATTCCTATATCTGCAGCATCAAGGACAGGCACCAGCTTCCGAAGTACTGAAGGAATGAATGCACGAAGGAAAGAATGAACGAACGAAGGAGCTGGCTGAGCAGATGGACAAAAGGTAGAAAAACAGCCAAGTCGCTTCGACAAGATGTGACCGCAGACAGTAAACACTACCGGGGCCACGGTCACGGTCACTGGGCCCAGGGTGCTTCCTGATGCTCCCAGGGGTGCAGAGCATTCTGTCCTGGGGGGCCTTTGAGGAAAGCCCCATGCTGCCCTTTGCTGATCCTGTGGGTCTGGGTGGCGTAATAAAAGAAGGAGGGGGGGCCCTGATGCCCGCTGAAGCCGAGTGGGATGTGTGGCAGTGCAAGCCAGGTGAGGAGGGAGGGGAGGGGATACCGGACGAGGGACCAGAGGGAAGGGATGAGAGAGGTGGGAGAGGCTGGGCCTTTCTCATTCTCATCTGCTCCTCCAGTCCCCAGCTCCCTGGGGGCTGAGACCCTGGGAATAAGGACACAGAGGCCCAAGCGGCAGGGCTGGTGCGGTGGAACTGACATTCGAGCCCCGTCTCTCCCATCTTTATTACCCCACCCAAATCCACAGGATCAGTAGATGGCCTTTGACCTGTCTGCACCTGGCTACAAGGTCACCAGGTCAGAGGGGTGACCAGCTCATCTGTCCCTGCGGGTCCCACCCCGAGGTGCACCAGGATGGGCCACTGAGCTTGACGGCCATGGAGCCCAGCTACCCAGTCTAAGCTGAGGTTGGGAGCTCTGTGAGGTGCCTGAGAGTTCCCTGTGCCTGCTGTGTGGCTAACGATTAAGCCTGGCCTGGCAGAGACTGCCTGGGAGGCTGGGCCTGCACTAACGCTGTGCCACAGGGCCGGGCGCGCTTGGGCCCGCCAGTTCAAGGCCAGTTTTGGAGAGAGGCATGGGGCGGGAGGATCTCACAGAAGGCCGGGACTCAACCCCCAGCCACATTCCCCGGGCCTCCCTAGGCTCCCTACTCCCCCTGTGGGTTCTGTTGGGAGGGGGACATTGAAGGTCTCCTAAGGAAAGAGGAAGAAAATCACCAACTGGCCCACAAGAGATGGCGACCCCCACCCTGGCCCCCCACCCAAATGATCAGCTCATAGGCTCTGTTATCCTTGAGCTCAGAAAGCTCTTCTCTGAAGGACAAGTCACTTCCCAGACCCCTCCACATAGATGACCCACTGCTGCTGCTGCTGCTAAGTCGCTTCAGTCGTGTCCGACTCTGTGCGACCCCATAGACGGCAGCCCACCAGGCTTCCCTGTCCCTGGGATTCTCCAGGCAAGAGTACTGGAGTGGGTTGCCAGTTCCTTCTCCAATGCATGAAGGTGAAAAGTAAAAGTGAAGTCGCTCAGTCCTGTCCGACTCTGAGCGACCCCATGGACTGCAGCCCACCAGGCTCCTCCATCCATGGGATTTTCCAGGCAAGAGTACTGGAGTGGGGTGCCATCGCCTTCTCCGAGATGACCCACGGTGACCTCCAAAGGGACTTGGGAAGAGACAGGTATGAATGACAATCCAAGATGTGGCTACACAATGAAAACGACTCCCCCCGGCCCCGGGGAAAATGAAGGATGGTTTGAAGGGGTGGAGAGTGACAGACACCTGTGGAATTCACACGGCGTGGGTAACCATGTGAATTAGGAAATGAACTAGAGCCATTTGGGAGAGGGAAGAGGTGACCCTGGCATTAGCCCTGTCCTGGGGAGGTCACCCCAAGTCCTTCAGTGGAGAGAGCGGAGTCTGTCCGTTAACCAGTATGGTGCTCCAAACCGGAAGGAGATAGAGCCAAGACTTAGGCACAGTTCCCCCGGACCTCATGAAGGTAAAAGCTGTAGCCCAGGTTCATGGACTCTTCCAGAAGAGGGATCAAAGAGGAGAGCAGAGGGTGAGGACCGAGCCTGGAGAAGGGCCACCCTTGGGGCAGGAGGGAGCCTCTTACCTCACCCCGCCCGCTCCCGGCCCCCTAAACACACCTACACAGACACTCCCGTTCCTGGAGGCGGCCGCCCCACGGAGCCGCAGTGAGAGTCAACAGGTCAGAGTGGGCTCGGACGGAAGCCAATGTTTGCCCAGGAGGGCTCCTGGCCTCCCACAGGGCATCTCATTAGCACCATGGGGGTAGAGTCCAGAATCTGAGAGCAGGCAGCAAACTCCAGAGCTCAGAACAGGGCAGAAGGGAGGAGAGGGTCAGCTGCGGTGAACACAGGGAAGCTGTTTTAAGATGAGCTGACCTGCGTGTGCCTGCAGGAGAGAAGGGGCTAGCCCGGGGGGAGAGGGTGGATTGCAGGTGCTGGGTGGACGGGATGCTGGGAGAGCAAAGGATGGACCCCTCTGGTGGGAACAGGAGGAGGAAGGAAGGGTGAGCCCTGCCCCAGCCCAGCGGAGCAGTCACTCTGCAGTGCCTCTTGCTTCAAGAGGGAAGATGGTGATGGTGGGGAGTGGGGTGGGGAGTTGGGGGCGGGGGAAGGGGGCTGTGCTGGGGTGCACGAGAGGACTGTGGGGACCTTTGATTCCGGCTCGAGCTAGTGGACAGTGCAATGGGTGTAAGGAGGAAGGAGCAATCTGGAGTGACACGGTAGGGCACTCAGGAACCCGGAGACAGAAAAAAAAAGGGAACAGGAAGGACTTCCTGGTGGTCCAGAGGGTAAGACTCCATGCTCCCAATGCAGGGGGTCGGGGTTCTATCCCTGGTCAGGGAACTAGATCCCACATCCATCCCGGCGACTAAAAGTTCACATGCCCCATGCAATAAAGATCCCGGCAACTAAGACCCAGCACCGCCAAAATAACTAAGTAAATAAACAGAGAGGAACAGGTACACGGGGAAGCCAGCCTTGGCCTCCTTGAGACTGCAACCAACGTATCAGGCCCACAACGTCTCCTGCCTCCAGCTGGCAGGACTCGGGGCGGGGCGGGGATTTCCCACCTGCAGGGAGGACGCCCCGGTCCCAGGTGCTAGAAACCCTGGTCAGACATCACCTGGTTGCCTGGTCAATGTTTCCTTACACCTGTGGACCAGAGTCTGCATGGACATAACTATGGGCAAGACCTGGTCTCAGGGAGATTTCCTGACCCACTGAGTTGGGCAGCGGGGTGGTCTTGCCAGGGTAACTCTCCAGGTTCACTCCCAGGATCGGGCAGAGTGGTCTTCTCAGGGCTGGGAGGCCGCTGTGAGAGGCCCCTTGGTGTCCTCGAGACTGGTGGGCGGTGATGCCACTGCAGCCTGAGTGGGGAATGCAGCGTGAAAGGGAAGGGAAGGGGGAGTCAGGCTGGGGGTACAGAGAGTGTGAGGCTCACAGTTGAGGGATGGCTGAGAGGCTTCTGGGTATCGAAGGATGGTTCTAGGAGACTCAGCTTTGGAAAGGCACCCCAGTGTGTGAGCACGGCCCAGGCAAGCCCTCCTGCCCCTGCCCCCGCTCCCCAAGCAACAACCACTCATTCGGTTTCCACCACCACAAGTCAGGTTTTCCTACGCTAGAATTTCCTACAGATGGTATCAAACACTTTGTACTCTGTGTTTGGCTTCTTTCCCTCAACATGTCAATTTTGAAATTTAACTACCTTGTCACATGCAGTGGCAGTTTGTCCCTTTTCACGGCTGAGTAGTATTCTACCAGACAACTATAGCCATTTGTTTGTCCATTCTCTACTTGATAGATATTTGGGCTGCTTCCAGTTTGGGGCTATTGTGACTAAAGCGGCTATGAACATCCTTGTAGAAAGCATTTTTGGTTTTTGGTCTGAACCATGCAGCATGAAGGATCTTAGTTCCCCAACCAGGGATCGATGCCAAGCTCCCTGCAGTGGAAGCCTAGAGGCTTAGCCACTGGACCACTAGGTGAGTCCTAGGGTGTTTTTTGTTTTTTTTAAATCCTTTTCAGGACTTCCCTGTTGTCCTTAAATTAAGAGTCCAGCCTGCCAACGCAGGGGACATGGGTTCAATCCCTGACCTGGGAGGACTCCACATGCTGCAGGGCAACTAGGCCCGTGCACCACAAATATCGAGACCGACACGCCTAGAGCCTGTGCTCCGCAACAAGAGAAGCCACCGCAACGAGAAACCCACACGCTACCACGAGAGGGTAGCCCCTGCCTGCCAAAACTAGAGAAGACCCACGCATAGCAATAAAGATCCAGTGCAGCCAAAACAAAATATAAATATTTTTAAAAAAAAAATCTTTTTCATGTGAATGGGGCTTGGGAAGAGAAGACATATCTTTCACTGGACTATGTTGAGTTGATTCTAGAAGAGTCAGCACAGGTATTCAGCAAGATGCAGAGAGGACAGGAGAGGACAGGACAGAGACAGGCAGGAGAGGAGGCGGGCAAAGGCATGCAGGGGACACCCAGCTGGCTGGCTCAGTGCTGGGGAGGAGAGGGGGCCAGCGGGACTCTTGTCAAGTGCTCTTCTGGCCATGTCACTCATCGGTTGAGAACCCTGCAATGACTTCCCTCACCTACAGAAGGCTCTAAACACCATCAAGATCTTCCCCTGCTCGCCACTCACTTCCCACCTACCCCTCCTCTGTGATCAGTCACACTGATGTATTACCCAGAATTGCTATTTCCACCCCTGCCCTCTGCCCTGAGCAAACACCCTCCCACTCTCCCCCTTCACCTGGGTAACTCTTTTCAGAGTCCCCAACTGTGGGCCCCGAGCTGGAAGAACTCTACCATGCTGGTAAGACTCACCCCAACCCTTTCCGCACTTCTGCTTGAGAAGGCAGTTGGTTACACACATTGAGGTTCCTATACGGTCACCCCAACCGAGGACAGCAGGGCCGCATCATCAAGGAAAGGCTGGGAAGGTTGGGGCAGTGTCTCTGGACACTCGCTCTGCCTCCAGCCAGCCAGAGTTCTGGAAAGCCCACCCGCTAAGGCCTACTCGTGACCCTGAGCCATTTCATTTGGTGAATCCAGAACCCAGTTTGGGAGAAGACCTCCATCACAACCTCTCTTCCTGCTTCATCCCAGCAGTCTGTTGCATGACTCAAGCTCAGAGGACAGGGGCTGGGGGTTCTGTCCTCTTCCTGCCTGATGCTCATGCCCTTCCCCTGCTGCCAGCACAGACTGCCCACCTAGGGGCTCCTGACTGCTGCCTGGAGTTTACATTTGTTGGGGAAGGTTGTGAGCTGAGCTCCAGGAACCCACATCAGCTGGCTGGGCCCCTGGCAGACCCCAGAATCTGCAAGCCTAGGCTTGGGGCGGGGGCACTGCCAATGCTGGTCTGTTTGCCCCCTTTGCAGGAGGGAGGGGGCACCTGGAATGGTTCTCAGTCATAGAGGCACAGATGTTTAGTCTGCAGGAAATGTTGAGAGCCTTCCAGTGTCACCTGCAGAAGAGGAAACTGAGGCACAGAGAGAGGACAGGGCTCTGAGGATGTCAGTGCATTTGGGGTTGGCTTCTCCTGGGCACTACTGGCTGGGGGACCCATCTGGACCTTTGCCACCTCTCCACTCATTACCATCCTCCAGTGCCCTTGATTTCACCATGTTGGCATTGCGGGCCTCTCCTGCTGGATGGGGAGCTCCAGGAAGGCAGAAGCAGTGCCTGGTTCTCCATGGCACCTGCCAGGAGCTGGGAGTGGCCCATGGTGTGTGCTCAACAGAGCATGGCGGAACGGATGGAGGGGGTGGGAGTGCATGCCCCATTTCTCAGTGACTTGGAGCCAGAAGCCAGCGCTCTGAGCTGGGCAGACTGTGGAGAGCCAGGGGAAAGACGGCTGGGTCAGCCCTCCTTGTCCTCAGGGACCCCGGGCCTTGCCTCCCAGTTCACCCCTCCTCCTTGGCCTTATTAAAAAAGCCGCTGTTGAAGGTGTGATTGTGTGTGTTGCCCCGTAGGTGGTATACATGGAGAACTGCATACGCTGATCACTGGTCTCTGTGCTCATTCATTCATTCAATGAATACCTGAAGGATGGGAGGACCCTTCCATGGAAGCGGCGGGCACACACACGGCAGAAGACCAAACCCACAAAGCAAGTGGGTCCCAAGAGTGCCCTGGGGGAACTTCCTGGTGGACTAGTGGTTAGGACTCCACACTGCAGTGGGGACATGGGTTTGATCCCTGGTTGCGGAATTAGGATCCCACATCCTGAGCAGTGTGTTCAAAAAAAGAGAAGAAAAAGTCATGAATGAGCTCATTTACATATGGAATTTAGAAAAACCACCAAACTCATAGAAAAAGAGATCATATTTGTAATTACCAGAAGCAGGGGTGGGCCGAGGAGGAATTGGAGAAAGGTGGTTAAAATGGTACAAACTTCCAGTTATCAGATAAACAAGAACTAGAGATGTAATTTACAACATGAGGACTCCAGTTAACAATGCTTTGTGATAGACAGAAAAGTTGTTAACCCAGTAGATCCTAAGTTCTCATCACAAGGAGAATTATTTTTTTTTCTTTACTTTGGATTCTATTTGAGATGATGGATGACAACTAAACCTATTGTGGTAATCATTTCACAATACAGTTGACCTTTGAACAGCAGGGGTTAGAGGCACTGACCCTAGGGCAGTGGAAAATTCCCATATAACTTTACAGCTGGCCCTTTCAATCCACTGTTCTATCGTGTACTGCTGCTGCTGCTGCTGCTAAGTCGCTTCAGTCATGTCGGACTCTGTGCGACCCCATACACGACAGCCCACCAGGCTCCCGGTCCCTGGGATTCTCCAGGCAAGAACACTGGAGTGGGTTGCCATTTCTTTCTCCAGTGCATGAAAGTGAAAAGTGAGAGTGAAGTCGCTCAGTTGTGCCGGACTCTTAGTGACCCCATGGACTGCAGCCCACCAGGATCCTCCGTCCATGGGATTTTCCAGGCAAAAGAGTACTGGAGTGGGGTGCCATCGCCTTCTATCCTAGTGTATATTCACTGAAAAAAATCCAGGTGGACTCCCATAGTTCAAACCCATGCTTGCTGTTCAAGGATTCGCTGTATATATAATTCAACCACCATGCTGTACACCTTATGCATTGATGTATGTCAATCACTTCTCAGTAAAACTGGAGACAATAAATAAATTTTAAAAAGCCAGCAGAAGGGCACCCTGTCTAGGCTGTGAGCCCCTTAAGGAAGGCTCCCCTCTCTCTCTCCTTGCCTACAGGAACCCTGGGCTTAATGAACAAACGATTTAACCTGCTCCCTCCCCCACAATGATCCACCTGCCTGGCAGGATGGCCTGTGTGTGGGTGATTCCAGGCCCCAGCCCGCAGGCAGAAGGAGGCCATGGGTCCATCCATCCGGCTGGGGTCTCCACTCCCCCAAGCACAAGGCCTCCCGGGATGGGGACGCTCGGAGGCGCAGAGAAAGCGCTGAGTCACGTTCAGGAACACGGCCCCCAGAGAGCCTCGCCTCTGGGGCACGAGGCTGCGGGAGCGCGCGGGCGCGCCCGAGGCTGCAGGGCGCGGGGGCGCGGAGGTGGGGCTGCGGGGGCGCCCGGCTTCCCTCTTTGCCAACCGCCCGGCCGCTGGCGTCCTCGGTTGCCAAGAGTTTCGGGGCCGAAGTGCAGTGGGTGCCAGCGCCTGACGTCACCGCTGCCCGCCGGTTTGGGGAATAGGGGGAGGGGGCACCTGCAGAAAGGCCCCGAACGCCCCCCAGCCCTCGGTTTGTGCCCGTCTTCCTGCACGTTCTCTCCTCCGTGCCCTCTCGAGTTTTCCTCATTTATTTGCTGCCCGCGTTCCTCTCCTTTTCAGCGCCCCATTTGCCGCCCCCCGCCACCTCCTTTTCTGTTTCTATCCATCCATCCATCCACCTGTCTTCGGTCTTTCTCCTCCTTTTCTGGCACCCGCTGGACATTCTCGGAGGTTCCAGGGGGGGCGGTGGAAAGGCACCAGTGGGCATCGGGCGCCCCCTCGTGTCCCACTTGGCCCAGCCTGGCCTCGGCCCTGGGGTAGGGCGGAACACTGGCCCCACCACCGTGATTCAAACCAGTTTACACGGAGGACATTCAGCTTACAGTTGTGAAAATAATGTTAAAGCTCACCTGAAAAAAAATAAACAACTCATCTTTTCATTCTTTTAGTATCTACTCTTTACTAGATATGGCTGCTATAAATATAATAATGGATTCACAATTTCACAATGGATTTTCTTGAAAGTCAGATTGACAGCTTTGCATAACAGCATGCAGAAGTCCCGAGCTACCTGGCCTGGGGAGGCAGAGCACAGCAGTCTCCTGGCCAGCTGTGTTGACTCAGTGCAGCTGTGACCTCTCTGAGCCTGACCTTCCTCCTCTGCAGAAGGGAGATGAACAGCTGTGCCTGACTTGTAAGTTTATTGTGAAGATTAGACAAGCTACTGCAAGGTGGTGCCTGTAACAAAGCTGGGCTAACAGAAGGCTCTCAGATCATGGTGGTTGGCTACCAAACTGCACTTTGTTGTTCAGTCGCTAAGTTGTGTCCGACTCCTCGTGACCGCGTGGACCAGGCTCCCCCGACTTTCACCATCACCCAGAGTTTGCTCAGATTCATGTCCATTCAGTCAGTGATGCTTGCTATCTAACCATCTCATCCTCCGCTGTCCCCTTTCGCCTTCAATCTTTCCCAGTATCAGATCTTTTCCAATGAGTCAGCTGTTCACATCAGGTAGCCAAAGTATTGGAGCTTCAGCATCAGTTCTGCCAATGAATAATCAAGATTGATTTCCTTTAGGATTAACTGGTTTGATCTCCTTGCTGTCCGAGGGACTCTCAAGAATCTTCTCCAGCAACACAGTTTGGAAGCATCAATTCTTCCATGCTCAGCCTTCTTTCTGGTCCAACTCTCATATTTTTACATGACTACTGGAAAAAATCACGTTTGACTATACGGACCTTTGTCTGCAAAGTGATGTGTCTGCTTTTTAATACATTGTCTAGATTTGTCATAGCTTTCCTCACGAGGAGCAAGCAGCCTGCCCTTAGAGAAGGATATTTGAGAAAATACAAAACACACATGTATATAGTTTACAAAATTGCAATGAGAATATTAAAAAGCTCAAAGTATTTGTTCACAGCCATAAAGGATTTCTTCTTGAGATGATGTTATTCATATTTTCTGGAGTGTCGGCTGTGGGCTGGGTGCTGCTCAAAGGGGTAAGTGTTGAATGAGGCTCTTAGGGCTGGTCCATCTGAGCCCAAAGTCCTTTCCACCAAAGCTCTCTAGTCCACTTTTTCTTTTCTCTGGCTGCTAACAATTTAAACTTTTCCTTTCACTTGGTTCTCAGGACTGCACAAGGGCCGCCTCAATGGAGTCATCCTAGCTGTCCTTACACAAGGATTCTGCCTTTTTATCTCCCTCATTTGCAACAGGGGTGCGCCTCCCAGATATTTTCTTCATCAGTACTTTCACGGCCATCAACCAGATCTGAAACTGTCCTCTCGCCCTGAAAGAAAGCTGTCCAATCCCCCTCCAGGGGCTCAGTCCCACTTCTTCCTCCTTTTTGTGGAACTGGCCGCTGGGAGAGCCTTGGTAACCCCATAACTTGGTGCCCCCCAAACCTTCTCACCCACCAGTATATGCTTCATTGTCTATCTTCCTGTACCTGGATGCCTCAACAAAGCTGTGCAGCCACTTACCACCCCAGGGTGGGACCAGAGGCAGGGTGAGCCTCTGCAATGGAGGAGGGAGTAACACTAGGTTTTACAGGAGCTGTGTCTGTGGTGAATCCAGAACATTCATCCCTGCAGGAGCCCTGATCCAGGGCCACTTCCCCACCCCTGGCTGGCCCCGAACTAATTAGAGGAGACTCCGGGCAAAGGAGCTGAGACATTTTGGCCCCTTGCAGGAGGGTGCCTACCAGCCCTCCAGGCCTTTCTGATGTCCTCAGAGGCCCTGAGAAACGCTCCCCTTGTGTCTGAGTACCCGCAAACAGGCCTCAGCGCCTCCATCACTGAGAACACCACCTGGGTTCTAACCCCGCGGACAGGTCTGGGCTTTTTCAGCCTTCCCCTTGCACTGTTTTCAGACCTGGGAAAATACACCGCTGAAGCCATACTCTACCCGCGGCCCGGCCCTCACCCCCAGCAAATAAAACCATGTATCTCTCTCCAAAACAGACACCTTAGTGTGGAGCTTGGAGCTTCTCTCCGGTTCCATACCAGTCCCCGGGATGAGTGCTCCCAGAACCCCTCCTACCCCAGGAATTTGGCCCAGCCCCTCGCAAGTCGGGATTGTAGTTATGGATGCCGCTGGGGCCATGGGCGAGCATTCTTTGCCCGGGCCAGGGCTTGCACACAGGGCGCATTCCGTGAGAACTTTTAGGGCCGAAGGGGGACACGACTACATAGGTCCCTCAGTCATTAAATGAGCACACATTAGGCGCCTGCTGTGTGACAAGCTCTGTGCACATTAGGCGCCTGCTGTGTGACAAGCTCTGTGCTGTGCTTTGCGGGGGAACGCCTCATCTGTGCCTGGATCCGGACAAACGAATTCGTTATTAATCTTTGTGAAAAGAGTCAGCCTTGCCACGAAGACGGCAAGTGAGCTGTAACTGTTGTGCCAGCTGCGGGACAAAACACCGCTAGAGAACCTGAGGGTGGCAACACGCATCAAGGTGAAACCCGGGTGCACCTCCCCGCCACACCCAAGATGGCCACCTGCCGGGGTCCCCCTGTCCCTTAGTTCCACGCAGGCGCACTTCCGCCTGCCACTCCAAATATGGCGGCAAGCGCGCCCCGGGGAGGGGGCCACGGGCGGAAGTGGGTGTGACAGGGACGGGAGCCGAGAGGGCCCTCGGAAGCGAGACGCTGGGCTGTGGGAGCCGCACGCAGGGAGGGTCGAAGTCATGATCCCCCCGCAGGAGGCGTCCGCCCGGCGGCGGGAGATCGAGGAGAAGCTGAAGCAGGTGGGGCTGGGGAGGCGGGGGAGGAGGTGAGGAAAGGGGCCGAGATCCGGGCCGGGCGTCTACTCAGGGAGGTAGCAGGAGTGGGAGGGGGCCGGGTACCAGGCAATCGGGTCCGGGCGAGGCTGTGGAGCCGGGATGCGGTGGTCTCTGGCTTCTGGTGATGTCCTCCCCTCTCTCTGCAGGAGGAGGAGACGCTGTCCTTCATCCGAGACAGCCTGGAGAAGAGCGACCAGCTCACCAAGAACATGGTGAGTAACCCCTCAGCTGGGAGGGCCTCCAGACGCTGGAGAGAGAACCCTGCGACCCAGGGGTTTGGGTACCTAAAGCCTGAGGCTTCTGGCCTGGGTGGTGATGGGTGGTAACGTCTGGGTTTCTCTAGCAACAGTGTTACACTTCTCTTACACTCTCTTCCCCTTGCCTGCCCCTTCGCTGAGGATGCTGCAGCCCCCGACATTTCTGCTTTCTGCCTGAGTTCTCCATTCTTCTTTCTCTCCTTCCGCAAACATTTAGTGAGACTGACTTAAGTGGGCTGGGTACTGGCCATGGGTCACCCTCAATTTAAGTGTGGGTATCACCGGTGGGGTTACCACTTCTGAGGTTACTGAGGGCGGGAGACTCAGCTGTCACTCCAGATAGCTGGAGGGGTAAAATGAGCCAGAAATCAGACAGATGTGGGATCTAGCCCTTGCCCCTCCACTTATTTGTGTGTGGCTCCTGACAGGTAACTCTGAGCCTCAGTTACCTCCTCTGCTAAAATAGACGATGCTAATCTCCCTTGTAGCTGTGAAGGTCATAGAAGCTAATGCGTGGAAATGCCTCTTGCACTGTATCTGCTATACAATAGGTACTCAATAAACATGAACTTCCTTTCTTATTCCTAAAAGAGCCTGGAAAACCCAAACCGAGTAGTAGATAGAAACGTGGATATGTATTCAGTAACACAGTCATCAAGTGCTGCTGCTGCTGCTAAGTCGCTTCAGTCGTGTCCGACTCTGTGTGACCCCATAGACGGCAGCCCACCAGGCTCCCCTGTCCCTGGGATTCTCCAGGCAAGAGCACTGGAGTGGGTTGCCATTTCCTTCTCCAATGCGTGAAAGTGAAAGTGGAGTCGCTTGGTCGTGCCTGACTTTAGTGACCCCATGGACTGCAGCCCACCAGGCTCCTCTGTCCATGGGATTTTCCAGGCAAGAGTACTGGAGTGGGGTGCCATTGCCTTAGAGAGAGGAGGTTTGAAGGTACCAGGAATGCATTTGAGGCTACTCTGTATGAAACTAGTTCCTGTTCAGTCTAGGAAAGCATCAGAGAGAACATAAATTGAGATCTGGCTTTAAGGGGTGGAAGGGAAGCCATCCTGTGGTGATTTTCTGAGGAGTTAATATAATGCTTGCCTCGCCTTCAGATCAAACTTCAGCCAGTTTATTTGGGCCACCTCCGATCTGCCAGGCACGTGGTAGATCCTGGGGATACAGTGGGGAATAGGTATACCCTCTCCCTCTCCTCTTGGAGCCTACTGTCTAGAAAACCACAGCAAATGCTGAAGAGCTGGCTGGGGGGCCGAAGCAGTGCTGGGACAACCCTGAGGCCTGAGAGCACGGGGCTTGCCCCCGCAGGTGTCTATCCTGTCATCCTTTGAGAGTCGCCTTATGAAGCTGGAGAACTCCATCATCCCCGTGCACAAGCAGACGGAGAACCTGCAGCGGCTGCAGGAGAATGTCGAGAAGACCCTGTCCTGTCTGGACCACGTCATCAGCTACTACCACGTGGCCAGTGACACTGAGAAGATCATCAGGGAGGGGTGAGCTCGGGCCAGAGCGTCACATTCCTGACGCCTCTTGGACCAGTAGGCTTTGGAAGGGGGTAGAATATGTGTAAGCCTGGAGTCCCCTGTGTTAATTCTGTTCTCCCATTTCCAAATACCATTCCTCTTCATCTTCCATCTGCCCGGGCTAATGTGGCTCTTCTCCTTTCCAGGCCCACAGGTAGGCTAGAGGAGTACCTGGGAAGCATGGCCAAGATTCAGAAGGCTGTGGAGTATTTCCAGGACAATAGCCCAGACAGCCCAGAGCTCAACAAAGTGGTAAGGGGCCAACAGAGTGATGTGAGAGGTTGGGAGACACCAATCCCTGCCCGGGTCTCATGACTGACACTGAACCAGCTAAAAGATAATATAGTCGAATAAAAAGAAGTATATAATACTATGCACATACTATAGACATTAAAATCTCTGTTTCAGGAATTACAGGTATACATTTTGATTGCATTTTAATAATTTAGCTAAATTATAAGTTGTTGTTTAGTTGCTGAGTTCTGTCTGACTCTTTTGCAACCCCATGGACTGTAGTCTGCCAGGCTCCTCTGTCCATGGGATTTCCCAAGCAAGAATACTGGAGTGGGTTGCCATGTCCTTCTCCAGGGGATCTTCTCAACCCAGAGATCTCCTGCATAGGCAGGCAGGTTCTTTACCACTGAGCCACCAGAGAACACACATTACAAGTTACCTATGAAATGTAAATTTAACATTTGATTTTTATAAATGCGTGGGTATTTTTTTAGTGTAGTGAAAAATACATAATATAAAAATTACCACTTCTAACCGTCTTTAAGGGAACAGTTCAGTGACATTCACGTTGTATAACCATTGCT
This sequence comes from Bos indicus, assembly GCF_029378745.1. NCBI lineage: Eukaryota > Metazoa > Chordata > Mammalia > Artiodactyla > Bovidae > Bos > Bos indicus. The sequence goes on from NC_091778.1 coordinate 56,840,521, forward strand.
ACCTGGCTACACAGAAGGCTGACAGGATCAGTATATTGCCACACTAGTAACCCGGAGGGGACACACCGGTATAACCAGTGTACTACAGCCCATCAGTGGGCAGCCTGGACTCAGAGACTGGAATGTCAGGGGTTGGAGAACTTTGTTCTTGAGGGTCTCTTCCAAGTTCAGATCACAGAGTGAAGAGCTCTGTGCTAGAACTTGGGTGTGGGGGTGGGCTAGAGAAGGAGAAGACAAAAAACAGACAACTCCATGTTTACCCTAGAGGACTTACTTTTTAAGTAAGCAGAAACACTCCAACTTCTCTCTATTTTTAAAGCATCTTTATTGAGATATAATTCACATACCAATAAAATTTTACCCATCTGAAGTATAAAGCTTAGTAGTTTAGTAATCAGTAATTTAGTAGTTTTAACAATCCCCGAGTCATGCAACATCCCTGGAATAAATGTCATAACATATTCATCCCCTGTAAAAAGAAACACGTTGGCAGTCCCTCTTCTTCCCTTGCCTCCCCATTCTCCCCGCCACTAGTACTCACTCATGTTTTCTTTGTACATTTGCCTGTTCTGGACTTCTGTAAATGGAATCACACAATATGTGACCTTTTGAATCTAGCTGCTTTCAGATTGCCTGTTCACAAGGTTCATCTGTGTGGTAACGTGTGTCAGCGCTTCACTCCATTGTAGGGCTGAATTATCTTGCATTCAATGGATCTACCACAGCTTGTTTGTCCATTCGTCTTTTTGGTGGTTACAGGCAGTGTTGCTGTGAACACTTGTGTACATACTTTAGTGTGGGCGTATATTTTTGATTCTCTTGTCTGCTCTGAATACCTATCACTTATCAGATACATGATTTGCAAATATTTCCCTTCAATTTATGGGTCGTCTTTCCACTTTTTTTTTGGAGGGGGGTGCGGGGGAGTGCTCACAGCATGGCGTGCGGGATCTCAGTTCCCTGGCCAGGGATTGAACCCTTGCCTCCGTCCGTGGAAGTATGGAGTCTTAAGCCTTGGACAGTCCGGGAAGTCCCCCTCTTTCCACTTTTTTGATGGCATCATTTTCAGCACATAAGTTTTTGACATCCAATTTATGTTTTTTTCTTTTGCTTTTCTAACAAGGGTTTCTAACAAACCCTTTTCTAACAAGAATACAAATTAATGGTGGAATGAGAAAATAATCAGCTGATACCTGTAAGCACCTACTTTTTGTAAAACTCTGGGTTTCACCTGCAAGCATACATTTTAAGAGAACAAAAGGGAAAGAAAGAATACAGGAAGGCTTCCGAGCGTTTCTTCTCTGGGAAAAAGGAAGTGAAGGCAGAGGAGGGCTGGGACCCAGAAGCAGGAAGGGAAAGGAAGGGTATGGGGAGGCAAGGGCCAGCTGAGTGCTGGAGCAGCTGCGGACCCTCATCTTTCCCCCTGCCCTCCCTCCATCCATAGAAGCTGCTGTTTGAGCGGGGGAAGGAGTCGCTGGAGTCTGAGTTCCGCAGCCTGATGACCCGGCACAGCAAGGTGGTGTCCCCGGTGCTCATCCTGGATCTGATCGGTGGTGAGGACGACCTGGAGCTCCAGGAGGAGGTGCCCCTGGAGCACCTGCCCGAGAGCGTGCTGCACGACGTGGTCCGCATCTCCCGCTGGCTGGTGGAATACGGCCGCAACCAAGGTGAGGCGGTCCGGGTGCTGGTGGCAGGCCGGAGGGAGCGGGCCTCCCCTTCGTTTCTTTAGTCCACTTGCATGTCTTTGATAGAGTTTAGTAGGAGACAACGTGAGCCATAAATCCCGAGCGTGTGTGTCAAACTGGGAATCTAGCAAATCCAACCGTTTCTTTATATGCCTTCCTTTCTCCTGTTTCTTCCTTTCTCCCCCCAGTTAATTATAAAACTTTTAAACGGCACAGAAAGGTTTAGGTGAAAGCAGAAGTTCACCTCCCTGCTTCTGTGATGCCTACAGCATGACCCAAAGATGAGTGCTGTTGAGGTTGTTTACAGCCTTCCAAAAAATCTTTATGTGTGTGAGAGAGAGAGTAACTATGTGCGTATCGCCCCCTCGTTCCCAGGTGGAAGGACAGTTGTCCTCTCTGACAGTTGTTTTCTGGCTTTTGCTTTTAACTTAGTGACATGCCTTGAGAGCATTCCATATCAGTACATGTATATCTGCTTCATTCTTTTTGACAGCTGCATAATATTCTGGGGTGTGTTGGTCCCATCATTTCTTTGGCCTGTCCCAGGATTTTTAAAAGAAAACTCCTGAGTTAAACAAAAATTTAAAAAAACTAATGAATATTCAATTTCAAGCTGCTTAGTCCTCCACATTCGTCTTCCCTTTGGTAGTGTGTACACACACCAAGCTGCCAGTGGGCCTTACCACTGTCCCCCTCCTTCTCGAGGACTGTGCGGTGCCGGGTCTCAGGGCTGCCTGTACCAACCGCACAGGCTTGTCTGTGGCTCACAAACTGCACTCTGGGAGCCGAGGGGTTGGCAGGAGCGATCCAGGGGCTCCCTTGGGATAAGGGAGGCCCGGGGATGCCTCCAGACCCCCTGCCTCCTTCAGCCAGAACCTCTGTGCTTTGGTCCATTTCGCATGCTAGTTACACGTTGGTTCGGAGCTGCGGAAATGTACTGTGGCATCTGTATCTTTTTTCCTCACTCATTTGCACTTTTTTCTTTTCTAATTTTCCAGTATTGATAAAGTGCCGGAGTGAACATGCTTACATTGCTTAGTCTTCTTATTTAGGAAGTTCTTTGGGATATTTTCTCAAAGGTGCAGTTATCAGGTAGAGCTGTCTGAACAGATCTGTAACCTTCTTGCCATCTTACGTTCTTCTCCGGACAGATGGGGCCGGTGGACTGACCGTTGACAATCCTCCAGCTGTTTATTCTTCCTTAACTTCATTTATCTTAGCTATTTGACTGGGCTGTCACGATCCTCTCATTCTTTTAAATTTTCACTTCATTCACAGCTAAAGAATGGTCTATTTTTTTCACTTGCTGACATTTATTGGGACTTCCTGGTGGCTCAGATGCCTACAATGCAGGAGACCTGGGTTCGATCCCTGGGTTGGGAAGATCCCCTGGAGAAGGAAATGGCAACCCATTCCAGTATTCTGGCCTGGAAAATCCCATGGATGGAGGAACCTGGCAGGCCACAGTCCATGGGGTCGCAGAGTCGGACACAACTGAGCGACTTCACTTCACTTCACTTCTTGTCTCTTTACTGCCTACACCTTGCTCACATCCTTTGCATGCTCAGTCGCTGGAGTCATGTACGACTCTTTGCAACCCCATGGACTTTACCTCACCAGGCTCCTCTGTCCATGGGATTATCTAGACGAGAATACTGGAGTAGGTTGCCATTTCCTTCTCCAGGGAGAAGGACTTCCTGAGTCAGGGATTGAACCTGGGTCTCCCGCATTGCAGGCAGATTCTTTACTGACCAAGCCACCAGGGAAGCCCAAGATTACTGGAGTGGGTAGCCTATCCCTTCTCCAGGGGATCTTCCCGACCCAGAAATCACATCCGTGGACCTCTTACCAAGTTGAAGCTGGGTGTTAACTTTGTATTTTTTTTATCTAAAAAAAAAAACTTAACCGGGAATTCCCTAGCAGTCCAGTGGTTAGGACTCTGCTTTCAGTTCCACAGGCCTGCGTTCAATCCCCCGTCTGGGAACTAAGATCCCACAAGCCTCGGGGTGTGGCCAAAAATAAACAAACAAAATAAAAAATTAAAAAACATTACTTTCAAAGGGAGCTCTCTGGTGGTCCAGTGGTTAGGACTCTGATTCTACTGTAGGGAGCACGGATTCGATCTTTGGTCGGGGAACCAAGAACCACATGCTGTGTGGCATAGTAAAAAAACAACAACACAACAAAACAACTCACAACTGTTGGTTCTGTTGGGGGATAGTTTCTCTCATAAGACTTGGTTTAATTTGGGATGAGGCTGCGCTGGGGGCTGCTAGGAAGAGGTTCGCAGGTAGCAATAGCAGGTACCCACTGCTGCCCCGAGGAGCTGTGTCTGGAGGGGAGAGGGAGGCTCCTGGGCCAGGGGCAGGGACCTCAGCTGTCGCCCGTCTTTCCTCAGATTTCATGAACGTCTACTACCAGATCCGCTCCAGCCAGCTGGACCGCTCCATCAAAGGCCTGAAGGAGCATTTCCGGAAGAGCAGCTCTTCCTCCGGGGTCCCCTACTCCCCTGCCATCCCCAACAAGAGGAAAGACACGCCCACCAAGAAGCCGGTCAAGCGGCCAGGTGAGCCCCCCACCGCCGGCCCACCTCAGAACCATCCCAAGGGCCACCTGGGACCTGGGTTGCCCAGGCCCACCCCAGGGTGAGCCGCACCGGCCCCTGTAGAGCTTGTCTCACAGTACCCCTGACCACAGGTACACGGGACAGAAAGCAGGTGTCTGCCCACCCAGCAAAGCCTGGTCCAGTGAGCTCCTTTCTCACGAGTCCGGGGGCTGCATAAGGGTCCTTGGAGCGGAGGGTCACAGTCCTGGAGAGGCGGGCTGACGGGTGCCGGGGCAGCCACTCGCTGGGCGCCCTCGGCCTCTCTCCGTCATCTTGTGGAAAGGCCAGGCCTGCTGCCGCCACCAAAACCGTGGAATGGGACAGGGGCAGGCACGGCGGGCTTCACCTTCCAGGAAGCCCAGGCCGCTTGACCTGACGCGTGGTTAGGAAGTGGAGAGGGGAGAGTTTACTCTTTCACAGTCCATCCATCCATCCAGAAAAAAAAAAAAAAATCCCAGGCCATCCTCGCCGAAGGACACAGCTGGGCTTTTGGGTTCCACTCGAAGCTTGTGTCCAGCTGTGGGGAGTCGGGGGAGGGTCATTGAGGTGGGAGAGGCCTGGGCTGTGGGTGTCCTGGGCGAGCAGCTCACTGTCTGGCCTTCTTCCCGTCATCGTGTGCCCCGTAGTCTGTGCTCCAGGTAAACAGTGGCCCTCTGGATGTGTCATCCGCTTGGCAAGCCTGGCTGTGTCTAGCTGCTGAGAGGTGTTGCCCTCGAGAGGCTGGGGTCTTCCGGGGTGAGGGACCACTGCAGACCCCAGGGAGAGAGAGAGCCAGTGAGGCCAGGGGCTTCTTCTGCCTCAGCCCACCTGGTCCAGCTGCTGTTGCCTCACATGCCCAGAGGCACTGGTGGGACCGTCCTTCATGACGGCGCTCTCCTTCCCTGCCCCTCAGGGAGCAGGGTTGCCTGTTCACAGTTGCCCTGAAAACCCGCTCTTCCTCAGGCCTTTGTTCAGGGTTTGGAGACGCGGCAGAGCAGAGGCTGCCCGCAGGCAGGGCACCAGTGGGCGTGGCATGAGGGAAGCCGGGGGCCCTTCCCCTCCAGCGTGGATGTCCTGGCCGCCCCCCTGGGAGAACTGGCCGCAAACAGGGACTCTAGTAAGGCTGCCTGTGTGGCCACAGCTGCCCGCCACACCGGCCTGTCCGTCTCTGTGCCTCGGCTCAGCGAGGCTGTGGGGCTCCTTGGGCCTCGGCAGGCCTGCGCTCTCCTCCCCTCTGTCTCTTCTCCGACGGGCACCCCAGGACCCAGACTGCATCCAGGAGCACTGCTGGCCCTGCTGGGGAGCCGGGGTCTGATCTTGGTGCTCCCGCTGGACCTAAAGCAGCCTTGACTTCGAGCCTGCCGAAAGGAGGGCTGTAGCTGTGAGGGTCCCTTTGGTTTCTGTGGGGTTTCAAGAGCTGTCAGAAGCTGGGGATGGGGGGAGCTCAGAACTGATGCCGGAAACTAGGGAGACAGGACGTGGCCCCCAGGACGTGGTTCCCAGCTCTTGAGGAGTGAAGCTGGGAGGCGCGGTGGGTGATGAAACACTGACCTCGGCATCGTCCAAGGTAGTTGGGTGCCTGACGGGCATGGCGGCTGCCAGATCAGTGTCCCCAGCCCACATCCACACGGACGTGCTGGCGAGGCTCCTGAAGGCCGCGTGGGCCCATCTGCTCCCACTCGGCTGTGGGGCAGGAAACCGATTGGCTCATTAGTGAGGCTGCTCGCTGAAGAAGGAGAACACGGCGAGACAGATGCTGAACCGGAGCCCTGAACTCGATTGTTAGTAGCTAATTGTGGTTGGTGTGCACAGAGAGAAATGTCCTGCCTCCCCAAGCCTTTTGGGGAGCTGCCAGGACCCAAGCAGCCTCCCTGTGTTCAGAGATGCCCGGGGGCATCCAGCAGTCCCCAGGGGAGAGGGACCCGAGTTACCCTCACGGTGCCTCCCCTGCCCCCAGCTTTGTTGACGAGGCCGCTGCACACATCCGTTTTGAGTGCTGTTTTATTTCCCTCACGTGTTCTTCCCTGAGCTGTCTCGCTCCCATAGAGGTAGCTGACCCGAGAGGCTGTGGGCACCGCGGCGTTGTTGTCATTGTTCTCACGTGTGATACTAACTGTTGGTTTTTTCCCCCCATGCCAAGAGTATGCCCCCTTTCCTGTGGCCCTCCCGCTCCAGCTGTCTGTGTGGTGGCCTCTGTTAACTTCTCCTCGGCTTTTGAGTCATTCCCAAGAGCTCTGATGGTTCGGGTCCCTCCCCTGGTGTGCGGGCCACTCTGCCTCTGGATCTCCAAGCCTCCCACTGCTGTCCCTGGAAGCCCAGTCCCATTTCGCCACCTCCCGGGTCTCCTGCTTTCGGTGGGCTGCTGCTTGGCCGCTTCTGGCACTGAGCGTGCCCGGAGAGCTCGGCCTGCCCTTGGGAGAGGACCCAAGGGCCTCAAGGTGTCCCCAGGATCTCCCTTTCTGAGCTCAAGAGCTCTGTGACTTGCTCCTCTGTCCCAGGGCCTATAATCCAAGTGCCACTCAGTACTGTTTTTTTTAATTTTTGGCTTCTCCTGGTGGATCTTTGCCCATCTCATCTCCTTCACCCGCTGCACTTCCTCAAATGAACTCAGACCCAGAACCACGAGGGTCACTGGCAGAACCAGGAGTCCCCTGGGGGAATGAAACAGCTCCGTTCCTCCGTCCGGGCGTGCTCACTGCTGGGGTGGGCGCAGGCCTGGGGGAGAGGGCTCGGTGGAGGGCTGCTGCTGTTTTCTCTCGCTCATTTCCTAGGTCTTCTTGTCTCCTCTCTGTGTGGCTCTGGTGACAGGGACGATCCGTAAGGCTCAGAACCTTCTGAAACAATATTCTCAGCATGGTCTAGATGGGAAAAAGGGGGGCTCTAACCTCATTCCTCTGGAAGGTAATCACCCCGTGTTCCTCTCCAGTTCCCTCCTCCTCCACTGTGTGTCCACTCCCGTGGCAGGGCAGAGCCTCCACCCCCCAGAGGGCTTCTGGCACAAGCCTGAGAGGGGCGGGGGGAACTGAGGTCCCTGGGGCCACTGAGCCCCGCTGGCTGGCTCGGGGGCAGCCTTTGTGGTCTTGGCCCAGTCCTGTCTGGCTGACGGAGGCTCTGCCTCCCGGGAGGCTTCCCGCCCCCTCCCCATCCTGTCTCTGTCCTTCTTGTCTCCCCTTTGAACTCTGAGAAAGTTCTCTGTCACGGGCAGCCCTTTCACGCTCAGACCAGCAGTGGCAGGGCCAAGCTGGCTGCCCCCCGCCACCCCCCACCTTCAGAAGGGGGAGCTTGCGCAGCCTGTGTCCCCCCGTCTCCCATCAGAGGAGGGACAGCCCTGCCCCGGTGGACCAGATCCGCCTTCAAAACAATGACCCTGGGGGACAAAAGGAGCCTGTCCCCATTCATTGGGCAGTGACATATCTCTAACTGGACCTTTCCCCAAATACGGTGAGACACAGCCCCTGGGGCTGAGCATCAGACCTTCTGCAGCTGCCGGAAACTCTTCAGAAACCCTCTGTGGTCCTCACAGCTTTCTCAGCCTCCGGGTTTGGGGAAGCCGGCTCCCAAGGGCGGTCCAGGCACTGCAAGTCAGGCTTGAAACGGCTGTTCCTAAGGTGGTCTGAGGCAGAGGAGGGGCTCAGAGCCCTCTCCAGTGCCCCCGTCCGTACACCCCATCTCATATCCGCCCCCTGGAGATTGAGGGCTCCTTCTCAGCCCCCGCCCCCACCCAAGAGGCAGCCATCCCGCCCCTGGATAAACGCTGCTTGTGTTTGCGGCTGACGTCTCGCTAGGTCACGAGCATGATTTCCGAGTTAAGCACCTGTCCGAGGCCCTGAACGACAAGGCCGGGCCACTGGCCGGTGAGTACCGCAGCCCAGCCCGCGGGCCGCCAGCGCCGCACTCCCGGCCACCCCCGGAAGGGCCCGCTCCCGCTGCCCAGCCGGCCTCTGCTCCAAGGACGAGCCAGGCCTACTCGCCTCTCTCTCTCCCCGGTCTCCTCTCTCTCTCTCTCGGGCACTAGGTCTCCCTGCCTCTCTCCAGACGGGAGTGCAGGCTGGGCTTTCCAGGCCTGGGCCGAGGGCAGAAGCTGCAGGCGGCCCCTTGGAGGGTAGGGAGCGCCCGCACCTGACTCCAGCAGCAGCTCCAAGGCTCTGACCCCCTCAGAGCCCGTCCCTTGGCACGTAGCATCTGGTTGCCTGCGGACACCACTGCCCCAGCCTCCAGTCCCGTGGAGGGACCCCCTGCTCCTCCCGGGGCAGCTGACGACCAAGCAAGCCTCCCTCTCTGGGGCTTACGTGGCCTGCTGTCCAACTTTGATCCCATGTCAGCTAGCCTCATAGACCAGAGCCCACCACCTTTTTATACATTCCAGAAGGCCTGGCCAGGCCAGTGTCTGCCTTCAGAGGCCCAGCATCTTCTGAGATGGTGCCAGCCTCCTCGGGGTGGATATTGCCTCTTGCCCATCCCTGAGTGTCGTCTTCCCAGTACAGTTCAAAATCCCCCGTCTGGGTTCAGACGTGTCTTCTCCGGGAAGTCGACTGAGGGGTCTTCTTGTCCTTGAATCCATCTCCCCCACACCTCCCATACCTGACGCTCTGGGACAATAGTACTGCCCACAGCAGAGCTGAAAATGAAGTTCAGACCAAGGCTGGACTCGGCCCCTTTTTTTCCCCCTCAAACCCTGGCGGCTCTGCTAGAGTCCTCTCAGCTTTCTGCCAGCAGTCTTCCTCCCATCTGCTGCCAATCTGGCTGCAGCCCAGGAGCTGGAGAGATTCACGGCCCCCACCCCAGCAGGGAGAGGGGCTACCCCAAACCAGTAGCTCAGGGGCCCTGCTGTCCCCCCAGGGAGAGATGACATGCTGGACGTGGAAACCGATGCCTACATTCACTGCGTCAGTGCCTTTGTTAAGCTGGCCCAGAGCGAGTACCAGCTGCTGACGGACGTCATCCCTGAGCACCATCAGAAAAAGACTTTCGACTCTTTGATACAGGTCTGGCCCCGCCCCGCCTCGACCAGATGCCCCAAGTGAGAGCTGTCCCTGCAGAAGCTTGAGTCCAGGCCAGGTTCCTAGCCCTTAACTCCAGCCACTTCCTCCACCCTGATCCTGGGGCCTCTGAACTGGGTGATGTGTCCTGATCGGAGGCACACTGCCCCCCATACCCTTCCGGCTGCCCTCACCGGCCATGGGAGCCAGCTGGCTGCCCCTTCCCTGAGCCCTCCCCCTGCCCCACTCTCTCAGGATGCCCTGGACGGGCTCATGCTCGAAGGTGAGAACATTGTGGTGGCCGCCCGCAAGGCCATCATCCGCCACGACTTCTCAGCCGTGCTCACTGTCTTCCCCATCCTGCGGCACCTCAAGCAGACCAAGCCTGAGTTTGACCAGGTGCTCCAGGTACGTGGGGGCAGGGGGGCCCTTGGGGATGCCGGGAGGAGGAGTCCCGTCGCCCAGCAGGGCCTCCCAGGAGAACTGCATTCTCTGCTCAGAGTGAGGGGCAGCAGCAGCTTCCCCGGGGCCCTGGGTGGGTGGAGGTGCTCTTGGGGGAGTGAGGAGAAGAGACAGTCCCCGGGGCGGGGGGCTGGGAAGGAGCAGGGCTCTGGAGCCCTGTGCAGCCATGTGGCTACATCCTCAGGGCACGGCCGCCAGCACCAAGAACAAGCTGCCCAGCCTCATCACCTCCATGGAGACCGTGGGAGCCAAAGCGCTGGAGGACTTTGCCGACAACATCAAGGTGCCCTTCCTCTGTCCACGCCACCCAGGCCGGCCGGCGGGGCTGCAGGCAGGGCCACTGCCAACGGCCTCAGGAACTCCTGAGAGCAGGCCTCCAAGTGGGGTGGGCCTGCCCTGCGGGGAAGCCGGCCAGCCGTGCTGCTGGTCTCCTGTCAGTACCCACGGGCCTCCCTTTCTTTCCCAGAGACCCCCACCCGAGGCATCAAGCTCCTTTAGGTCCCTCTTGCTTTTTTGTTTGTGCCCGATGGGGTGTCCTGATGCATGTCTGCCAGGAGGTTGCGCTGTGGGCCCACAGACAGGTGCTGGGTGGGCTGGGGCATCCTTAGGAGCTGTCTCAGAGATTCAGGCTGTCTGTCCCACAGAATGACCCGGACAAGGAATACAACATGCCCAAGGATGGCACCGTGCACGAGCTCACGAGCAACGTAGGTGCTACCGGGGACTCCTGGGGCGGGCGAGGGGCATAGGTGGCAGGATGGGCGGGAGGCGCTGAGCACCCCCTGCAGACGGGGCCTTTCCCCGGAGGCCAGACCCACAGGGTGAAGTGGCAGGTTTGCTGCCAGCTGTTTCATCGGCAGACGCCTGCCCTCACCTGTCCTGGAATGGCCAGAGGGGCTGCACCGTGGGGGCTGATCCAGCCTTTGGGTCCTGCCCTTGACCTTCTTCTTGGCCCTATTTTCTCCCCACACAGGCCATCCTCTTCCTGCAGCAGCTTCTGGACTTCCAGGAGACGGCGGGCGCCATGCTGGCCTCCCAAGGTACTTGACCCCTCCCAGCGGGGCCCCCCACCCCATTCCTCCCTCCAGGCTGGAGACGTGGGGTTAGCCCCCCCAGGGGGCACCCTCCTCTCTGGGTGAGGAGATCCCCCCACCCTAGGGGGTGGAAAGGAGTTGTGGCCTGTGACAGGACCCTCCCCCCCAAGCCTCTTGGGTCATCAGACCCAGCATCAGGAGGGCGGGGTCTGACCTCCTGCCCTGGCCTCCGTCCCCCCGGCTCCCTCCACTGTCCTCGCCCTGGAGTGCAGACCCCACTTGTCTGAAGGTGTCTTTCCCGCCCGCTCCCCCTCCTTCTGCATCTCCCCACCTCCTCTTGTGTTGCCTGTCCTCCTACTTGGTCTCACACCGCTGACCCACTGAGCGGGCTCGGCTGGCTTCTCAGGGCCAGCCTGGTATCTTCCCGTGACCGGGGTTGGGAAGTCAGCACGTGGGGAGGCGCGCGCTGAGACCCAGCCCTGGGCCTTCCCTGTACCCCGCATCCTGGGGGCAGCCTCTGGCCTGTCGTTCTCCTGATGTCCACTTCCCAGTGTGTCCCTGGCCTGCGGGGGTCCAACCTGGGCTGTCCTGCTGTCTGTGTCCCGGCGTCGAGGGGCGTGGGCTGCTTGGCTCGGGTGTGGCGGCCGTCTCTAACCTGTTTTGCACTTTGCATCTTTCTCCCTCCTTTGTCTCCCCCCTTCCCCTCTGTGCGCACTGCCTCTCACTGCGTAGTTCTTGGGGACACATACAATATTCCTTTAGACCCCCGAGGTAAGCAGCAGGGCTCGGCAGCCCCATCCTCCCTCTCTGAAGCCCCGTGGGTGAGGTTCCCTGGGCACAGAGGCCCCTGGACAGGCTCAGGGCCCCAGTTGGAGCAGGGTCAGAGGGGCACGGGTTCCTTCAGGGTGCTCCTGACCCCCTCAGCTCCCTGACTGCCAGTTTCTGTCTCTGGGCTTCTGCAGACAGCATCCTGCTGTGCCCAGCACCCTGACTACACCCTTCAGGCTGGTCCAGCACCTCCCTGTCCCCTTCCTACCCTGTCCACTCCCCAACCCCCTGGCCTTCTGCTCTGTGTGGGCAGGACACCTCTGGCCTGGTAGAGGAGCTTATGGGTGGTGGGGAAGAAGGTGGAGAGGCTATCAGGGGCTTATTCTAAAACTCTGCTGCTAATAAATGGGATACATGGGCCTTGTAGGTACCACCCAGCTTGGGTTGGGGGAAGGGGCTGTCCCCACGCCCATCCTGCCTGTCTTCCTGCCGGTCCTTGGGGGTCAGCTCATTAACCCCACCACCCAAGACCATGGAGGGGTCTCCCCAGATTCCAGAAGAGTCCCAGGAAGCGCTCCCCTCAGCGGGAAGGGAGCCCCGTAGCTCAGGACATACCCAGCTCTGCCCGAGGAAGGCCCCTCCCAGGGTTTCCCTAGCTGCTCCCCGGGCCAAGGGGAGGCCAGAGAGGGTCTTGGCTGCTGCCACCGCCGCGGTAACAGGACTTCTCCTCTCACAGAGACCAGTTCCTCCGCCACCAGCTACAGCTCCGAGTTCAGCAAGCGTCTGCTGAGCACCTACATCTGTGAGTGGTCCCCGCCAGCCAGCAGCCCCAGCGCCCGGCCTCCTGCCTCTTCCCTTCCTTCTCTTTGTGTGCTCCTGCTAGTCCTGGCCCCGCTCCTGAGGGCCCCCCACCCTGCCCCGACCTTTAGAATTGCAACCTAACCTCTGGCTGGGGGGCTGTGGGGGTGGGCCAAGGGCTCCCAAGTCTGGCGGGGTCTTGGGTCCGGGAGGGACAAGGAGCGACGAGTGGGAGTTGGTTTGCGGATCAGACTGCCGTGGTTGGTAGGTGACCACATCCTTCCCTGTGCAGGTAAAGTCCTGGGCAACCTGCAGTTGAACCTGCTGAGCAAATCCAAGGTGTATGAGGACCCGGCTCTGAGTGCCATCTTCCTGCACAACAACTACAACTACATCCTCAAGGCCCTGGAGAAGTAAGTGGCCGCGGGGGCTGCTCTGGGGCTCAGCTGCCTCTGCCCGGCCTCCTGGGGATGGCTGTGCCCCCTGGTGTTCCAGTGGGGAGGGCACCCCTTCACCCTTGGCGGGCCCAGGACCCAGGGAGGTGGGAGGCAGGCCCCACCGGGGCTGCTGTGGAGGCTGGCAGCCTGTTGGACCTCCGCTCTCTCCTCTACCGCCTGCTCCCACCCCAGGTCCGAGCTGATCCAGCTGGTGGCTGTGACCCAGAAGACTGCTGAGCGCTCCTACCGGGAGCACATCGAGCAGCAGATCCAGACCTACCAGCGCAGGTGGGAAACCCCCGCCCCGACCTATGTACCCACCACTCATGCTTCCTTCCTAGAGCCTGGGGACGCTGGGCCCGGTCAGAGTGGGGTCAGTGGTGGGGAACTGCTGCCCAGTGGACCCCAATCCTCTGCTTTTTAATGACTTTTGTAGGCGGGTGGGAAGCCCCCTCCCACTGCCTACTCCTTGGCAGGGAAGGGGCGCTTTGCCAGTCTGTTCAAGGGTAGTCTGCCAAGGGTGACAGCTAAGAATGGTTGACTGTCAGAGATGTGGGTAACATTCTGGCCGAGCAAAGAGCCAGGTCGCAGGGGCCCTTGAACTCGGCTGAGCCCTGCTCTCCGGGCTGTCTCTGGTCCTCTCCTCCTGTTTCTTAGTCTGTGTGTCTCTCCCCCTTCGGGGGTTCTTCCCCGTGGCTGTATCTCCCTCTTCCTCCTTGTTTGTCTGTGCTCTGCTCCTCCTTTCTCATCTGCTTCTCCATCTAAATCGGCCGTGATGCCGACATGAAGTGCAGTCGGTAGTGCTTGATCAATCTATTGAGTGCTCGGTTTCCTGTCCTTAATTTTAAAAGCGAGCAGCTTGAACATTTTTATTCCCAAGGGGGAAAAAAAGAATCTCTGCTGTGTTTTGCTCAGTTTTGACCCAAACTGATCCCTGCCCTCACCACCTACCCCAGTAAATGAAGAGATTTTTTAAAAAAACAAAACCCCAGGAAAGGAAGCAGGGGTCTGAGGCTGTCCCTTTTCTGCCCTGTGCTTCCCTCCCTGCCTGGCAGTTGGCTAAAGGTGACTGACTACATTGCCGAGAAGAATCTGCCTGTGGTCCAGCCTGGAGTCAAGGTGGGCTGAAGGCCTGGGCTGGGGAGGGGAGGGATGGCTAGTGGATACGGTGCTCTGTGTTGTCTCTCTGGGAAAAAAATAAACAACCAGAATGAGAAAGCAGGGATGCCTGTGGCCCCGAGGGCAGAAGGGAAGGAGCCAGGGGCAGGGCGCCTCTGCTCTGAGCTCCGCTTTGTCTGCCATCTCCCCCGGCCCCCCAGCTTCGGGACAAGGAGCGGCAGATGATCAAGGAGCGTTTTAAGGTAAGTCAGGATCTTCTCCCCTCCGTCGATTGATGCCGCTCCCGTAGCAACACAGACCCGAACGTTTGTCTCTGGGTCACTGCTATTTCCCCCTGTTGGTGGCCAGGGCTTCAACGATGGCCTTGAGGAGTTGTGCAAAATCCAGAAGGCCTGGGCGATTCCCGACACGGAACAGAGGGACAAGATCCGCCAAGCTCAGAAAAGTATCGTTAAGGAGACCTACGGGGCCTTTCTAAACAGGTGAGCCCTCCATCTCTGCCTTCCCAGCCCCACGCTCCCCCTCTGCCCCAACTGGACCTCTGGGCTCTTTTCTTTGAGAAAACGTGGAGAGAGGGAGGTGGGTTCAGGTGGCAGACCCAGCGCCTATGGCTTTGGTGTGGGGCCAGACCAAAACATGACTCAGGGGCACCCCATTAGGAGGGCCTTAGGCTGAGGCAGAGCTGGGGAGGGGCTCGGCCTGCCCCCGCTGACCTCAGCGCCTGGGCAGGTATGGCAGCGTGCCCTTCACCAAGAACCCGGAGAAGTACATCAAGTACCGCGTGGAGCAGGTGGGGGACATGATCGATCGCCTCTTTGACACCTCGGCCTGAGCTGCCGCTGCCCCTGCCTGGCTCTGCCAGAGCAGCTGTGTTACTGGACACATAAACAGGTGTGGACTTGCCTCTGGGCTGGGTGAGTGTGGCATCCTTTGCGACAGGGGCCTTGCTGTGCCACCCGGCCAGGAGCCCCACCCCCGAGTCCTCAAGTCCTGGTCTGCCCTTCCTCTCGCAGCCCCCATTCCCTACCCAAGCAGCGCTCTCCCAGAACCTTGGGGTTCATCACTCTGACCACAGCCTGCAGAAGCCACAGGATGGCTTCAAGACAAGAAAGACAGAGAAGGCAGACAGAGGTCTGTGCCCACAGCTGCCTCACGGGACAGGAGGAGGAGGGCTGAGTAGCCCTGCTTCCAGGCCAGCTTGGGACTGGGGTGGAAAATGCTGTTCAGCCCAGGCCTGAGGGTCAGGCTCAGAGGAGCAGGCCACACCGCAGCCCCAGGCCCTGCAGAAAAGCAAGGGGGTTGGACTGCTCTCAGACTCAGTGCAGAGAATGCCTGCCTTACCCCCACAGTTCTGCCGCCTGGGGAATTCTGCCCGCGAGGTGCGTCCTGGTGGCTGGAGTGGAAGTGCTCTCCCTGCCCTCTGGGCACTGGCCGGAGCTCACAGAAGGGTCCTGACCATCCGGGCCTGTCTCTGCGGCTCCAGCGCTCCTGGCCCGAGGCCAAGTGGCAGTGCTTGCCGAAGGAGCAGTTAGGCTGTGTGTGGGGACGGGCCCAGCGGACAGTAGTGAGGCAGTCTGCAGCAGAGCGGGGCTCAGGATGTGAGGTGGGGCCCCACCTACTCCAACGAAAGTGAACAGCTGAGCGCGACAAAGACAAACCCCAGAGGCGCCCTTGCCCCGGGGTGATGTGTTTATTCCACACTCCTTGCTTACGTGCTCACAGGAAGGAGAGCTCGGGGTGCCCTGGGGTCCTGCAGGCTGAGGGAGGAGAGTCCACCTCCCTCCCCCTCCAGAGGCCCCGTCACAGCCCTCGCGCCCCAGGTCTGCAGCCCCGGGCCCTGCCCGTTACAGCCTGGGCTGCCCGCCGTGGGGTGAGGCCGCTCCAGGGGCTGGGTCCGACTTGCATGTCGCCCACATCCAGAGTGCAATGAAGATGAACTGGCTACACGCCACCCCTACCACATACACCTGGAAGAAGATGCGGTCAGCAGCCTCAGCCCAGCTCCTTCTGGACCCCTTCCCTGCTCCAGGGGCTTCTGTGTGGACAGGAAGAGTAAAAGAAGACGTACTGCACGCTCTGCGTGTGCACAAGGGTGAACCCCAGAGTGCGAGTCTGTGTCCCACTTCATCAGATTCACAACTAAGGGACATTCGGGTCTGGCCCCTTCTAGATCACCGTGAGTTGAAGAAATGCCCTCTGAGAGAGGCTGTGCAAGGCATAGCGTTTTCCTGTACTAAGTCACTTCAGTCGAGTCTGACTCTTTGTGACCCCGTGGACTGTAGCCTTCCAGGCTCCTCTGTCCATGGGATTCTCCAGGCAGGAATATTGGAGTGGGTTGCCATACTCTCCTCCAGAGGATCTTCCTGACCCAGGGATTGGACCCATGTCTCTTATGTCTCCTGCATTGGCAGGTGGGCTCTATACCCCCAGTGCCACCTGGGAAGCCCAGGGAGTCTGAAGTCACTGGGGCTTAGGGCGACTGGTTCTGCTCCCTGCTCCAGACCTGCTGCTTGTGAGTGCAGCCACAGTGGAGTCCGGACAGCAGAGCCGGCCGAGAAGGGTGCAGGAACCTCTAAAGAGCCCGGTGACCTGCAGCCTCAGTCTGCCAGCTCTGCCTCTAGGCCTCCTCCTCCACCCCCCCAGGAAGGGCCCCAGCCCCTGCCCACCTTCAGGGTTAGGCCCTGGCTTCCCGCGGTCGTGCTGCTCCCCATTCAGCGCTGGGCTGGGGCTGTCCTCTGCCCTGAGGTTGCCCCGGGCCAGAAGCCCGGTCAACAGCACAGTCTCGGTGGTGCTGACAAAGAGCAGCAGCAGCAGGACAGTGAAGTAGTAAACTGGAGAGGGGGTGGAGAAGAGCGGTCAGGAGCCAGGCCTGGCCTCACGGGCCCCGGGACCTGAGCAGAGGCACCCTGGCTCCGGTGACAGTAGGCGGGGGCAGAGTGAGGCAGACCCAGCACAGAGCGGCAAGGGCAGGGCCTTACCTAGCAGGGGGTTACAGGAGGAGGAGCTGGGCAGGGCCTGTATCAGGGAGGAGTGGAAGACGAGGTAGCTCAGAAGCAGGGTCACCTTGTAGGCGATGCGCTCAGTGTGAAGGGGCAGCAGCCCCCCGCAAAGGTCAGCCAACAGCAGCGCCTCCCCAGGGACCAGGAGGGTTAAGATGGCCTTTAGTGCTGTGTTCTGCAGGCTCAACTGGAAGGAAGACGGGGCATTCCAGGGGGTGGGCATAGAAGAGTGAGGTCGTGGCCTCTGACTGTGCATCCCCAACACCCCCCTCAGCCCTTGGTAGCCATCTCCCAACTCACCGTCACCTGGAAGCAGGGTACCAGGTGCTGGGGCGGGATTTGGGTTTTCAGATCCTGAACCACGAACTCCCTCTTGACACTCACAATCTCGTTCACCGCGTGGACCTGGAACTCCAGCTCCGTCACTGAAGGGGGAGGGGTGAGAACAGTAAACTCAGAAAGAAAGACCCTGTGCCTGCATCTTTCCTGGCAGTAGGGGCAGGGACGGACTGGAGCCAGGGATGGCGGAGCCCGCTGATGATTGCTGGGGGCACACTTGGAAGCTGGTCTGTCCAGGGGCTTTCCAAACTGATTTTGCAATACCCCAAGTTTTCTCCACTTGGAGGAAGGGCCAGCTCAGATTCATAAAGTGAATTTTCATTGTAAAAATAAACGCACTTTGCACCACTTCACAGAGGGGCAGGGGACATGGTCACAGACTCACTCACCGGTATATCATCTCACACCTGAGATACTAGGATGTTTCCAGGAGTGAGGCTGCAGCAGCCTGCGCCTCTGGGCTGGACACAAGTGTGCAGTTCGGCCCTGGCTGTCGGCCCAGAACTGTTGCTCTGGGGGTGGGGGAAGAAGACTGGAGGGGCCCACAGCCTACAGCAGGGGAGGACCAGGAGATGTGACTGCTATTTGAGTGGGACATATGGAGTGAAAGAAGCGTGCCCAGCTCCCCTAAGCCGGGGGGTGGCCGGGTGTGACCCCAGGCCTGGTCCCCCAGGTCAGGTGTTTGCTGGGGGCCAGAGGCTTCCCCTCCCCTCTCCCCTCATCCCCCACAGCACCAGTGTTGCTGAAAGCGAAGAAGGTGAGGTGGCAGTCGCTCTGGTCCCTGGGGAAGTGGAAGAGCTCAAAGTCGCAGTTGGTCTCCGTGGTGAGGGCTAGGTCGAACTCGATGTGGCCGTCCCTGTCTACGCGGGCCTGCGGGCTCTTGTCCTGCCAATTCACCCAGAGGCTGCAGAGGGACAGACACCCCTCAGAAGGGGGAGGTGGGGGGACCCCAGCATGTTCCCAGCTGCTGCGCACTGCCCTTGGGGTTCTGGAAGGTAGGGCACCATAGTGCACGGTGGTCTGGCGGGGCCACCAGGAGGGGGATATTAAGAGGACCTCCCGGCTCCAGATGAGTAATAGACAAGGCTGCGCCTGGCCCGTGCCAGGGAAAACAACCCCCGCCTCACTTACGCCTCCCGAACAGTGAGTCTCGGCATCCAGAGTACGTCCCAGGGCAGCATGACTGGGTTCCGCTGGTGCCCAGTTGAGTTCAAGGCCAGGCGTGTGTTCAGCCAGGACTGGGGACACAAGGATGCTACTAAGGCTCCCACTGTCCGTGTATATGTGCCCCTGGGCTTAGCAGGTTGACAAAGGCCAGTACGTCTGTGCTGGACTCACAGGGGTCTCTCCCTTCCTCAGCCCCCACCCGCCATGGATGCTCACCAGCCGAAGCAGCAATGTGGAGGACACCGTGTACCGAAGGATGTCCTGGGGGAGGGGAACAGCGTGTCACCTCGGGGGTGGGCACTGTGGCAAGAAGGCAGGAGACCCTGGCGTTCACTAGGCTGAGCCCTGTTCCATCTCCAGCTCAGTTCTTGGGGCCCCCCGGGTCCTCAGGACACTTACCACGTTGAATACGTTGGACACGAACACCTGCACATCCACCACCAGGGGCTTGCTTCCGTTGTTCGGAATCTGGATGAGGTCCGGAACCTCCTGGGGTGAGTTGAGGTTGGAGGAGGATGGCCAGTCTGAAGGGTGGAGGTCGAGGTCACCCTGTGCCTTGGGACCCAAATCCCAAAGCTCAAGGCCTTATGGTCTCTACCTACCGAATGCCGGCACGCTAAAGCCCTGCTGCTGAGCCAAAGGCTGAGTGGTTCCGAGCCCGAGGAAGGTGAGATGCAGCAGGAGCCGCAGGGCCATCATGAGAGGCTATGCGGGGGGACTGGATGGAGCAGCAGCGCCTAGGCTACAACCTCTATTTCAGTCACTTCTCTGGGAGACTGGGCAGTCGGTTGGAGGCAGCTGTTTTGGGCAACGACCCTGGAGCCTTAGACTCGGCACACCTGCACCCCAGGTTCCGCAAACACCGAAAGACAAAGCTCAGGACCCAGCCCCACCCAACTTGCATCTGCCCAGGCTTCCAGGCCTGCACTCCATTTCCCCCACCTGGAACCAGTTTTCACATTCAAGACTCACCAAGCAGACGAGGCAAGCATGGGACCCCTGCCTAAACACACACACACCTTTCCCTGACAAAGTCCTTCCAATCTGGGCAGGTGCAACCTGGGTTTCCACAGCAGGCACTTGCCTGGCTAAGCACCCAAACCCTTACCACAGCGCTCTGTGCCCAGCCATGTGAAGGTGGCACACCCTTGAGGGTTTCCCTGCCTCTCCTCAAACAACTAATTTCATGTCAAAGGCCTTGGCTCAAGGACTCCAGAAGTGGGGCAAACCTGGGAACAGCTAGGGGCTCGCTTCTGACCAAAGCCCCTGGGGTATTTCTGCTCCCTGTAGGATTCTCAGGCTGCCCCAGGCCAGCAGTGCCTTAGAAACACCACTGTGTACCCTAGAGCAGGACTGATGGCTGTGGGGGTGACTTTCCTAACCTAAGGATAAACCCGCCTTGGAGACCAGGTCCCAGACAGCTGCAGGGAGGGAAGGAAACTCAAGGGCTGAAGGTGGTCAGGCGCTGATCTGGTTGGCGTGACTCCATGGAGCCTCAGAGAGCTGGCAACAGGCGAGGACCCGCCACACGCCTGCACACAAACGCTAATGGGAACACACACCGTGTCCAGGTCCGCCAAGTCTGTCGTCGTCTGACTTGTCCAGCATGCTCTGACAGCTTGCTTTTGTGCCGCTCACTGGCAGCTGCCGTTTCCTCGATTTATATACACCTGGCGCGTCCAGATGGCCACGTGCAAAGAGCCTTAGGTCATCTTAGGTCGTCACACACTCCCCAGTATCCATTAGGGGTTTCTAGGCGGATGTTAACTCTGCTGCCTTCAGTGCAGGCCCCTCTCTTGTACTCATCCATCCAGAGCTCCCCTGGGAAGTCCCAGAGGCTTCTCACCATGGAGCCTGGGGCCCCTGAGACAGGCACAGACAGCGCGCCACAGCACGTGGAATGGTTTGCACGTTTTATTAACAAACGAATTTCCCTCCACGATCCCCCAACCTCTGACTCCAATCTTTCAATACCCAAGCATACCCCCTAAGTGCCCTTAGGTCAAATTAACTGTCAAGATGCCTTTGGGGGCCTTTGGGTCCTTCCGGGACAGGTCGGGGACGTGGCTGGACGACTGGCCGCGGAGAGGCGCCGGCACAGGGGCGCGACGCACACGCGGCGCGAGGCTCTGCGCGGGGCGTGGCGCAACAGGCCAGCGCAGATCTCTCGGAAACCCTTGCGGAAGTGCTTGGAGACGAGAGCGTAGACGATGGGGTTGACACAGGAGTTGGCATAGGAGACCAGGTGCGAGAGGATGCGCAGCGCGTAAGTGGCGCGCGTAAGAGGGAAGCGGCCGAACCACACGCAGAGGATCAGCGTGTGGTGAGGCATCCAGCAGAGGCAGAAGAGCGCGGCCACGATGATGATCATGCGTGTCACCTTACGCTTGGCGCGCCGGGCGCCCGAGCCGGCGGTCGCCGGGTCGACGGCGCGCCAGAGGTAGCGCAGGGTGCGCGCGTAGGTCAGGCCGAGCACCAGGACCGGCAGCAGATAGCTGACGACGAAGGTGCAGAGGTCCATGGCGCGGCGGCGCGGCGCGCTCCACGCCGGGTGGCACACGGTCAGGTTGGCTAACTGGGACTGGCGATAGTAACTCAGGTACGGCGCGGAGAAGAGCAGCGAGAGCCCCCAGACGAGACTGATGGCCGCCATCGCGTTGCGAGGCGTGCGCAGCTCGCGGGAGTGCAGTGGATAGCGGATGGCCAGATACCTGCGGGTCAGGCCAGAAAGCGAGACGTCGGGTGAGCCAGCGGGATTCGCGGGAGCCAGGCCGGACCCCTCCACCTCGAGTCCCACACTCACCGTCCGGGAAGTTCTCTAGCGCAGCGTAACGCCGCACAAGCCCAGAGGGCGACATCGAGCATCCCATCCCGGACACCCTCAGCCGCGCCCACCCGTGGGGCGTGACTCTGGAGCAGGAAAGGCTACTCATTTGTTCTTTCTGAGACTACGACCACTGTCAGACTCCACCCGGGCGGACACCCCCAAGATTAAACCGGCTTCGGGGTTCTGGCAGGCTGTGATTACTCACCAGTGATGTTGCCCCCAGAGGTAGGACCCAGGCGCTGAGGCTCTAAGATACAGCCTGGTGACACCTCAGGCAAGGTACAGAGGGGATTTCTTAGAGAACCCGGCGCTAGCCTATCGGAACTGACATACTTAGTGCTCAGTGGAACTGGGGGCGGGGCGCTGGTGCATGGGGAATGTGGCTTCACCTCTTTGCCTGTCCAAGGAAGGAACCTGAGGATGGAGGGGGCCAGGGAGGTAGCAGAATCAGACCAGGATTCCCACCCCAGGAATCATCCCGGTGTCCTTCCAAGCTTCAGCATTCAGCGGGACCCTTGGGTCCACTCTTCTCCTGCCCTTGACTCCAGGCCTATTGGTAGGGCGCAGAGGTGGGGTGGGGTAGGGTGGGACCAACCTAGGGCCCTTGGGGCGGGCTTGTTTGGAGTTTGGCGTGGGCCCTCACAAAGGACCCAGATTCTGCAGTCAGAGCCAGAGTAGACTGTGCCGAGCAAACTGTAGTTTGGAGGCCAGCGAGGTGGAGGTGCCTGAGCTTGACGAGAGGAGACAGACAGCTGGCTTCAGGCACAGGGTTACAGGATAGGCCACTCTGAGCGAATCACTTATAAAGCTGGTTTGGTCTGTAAACTGGGCACAGCAATCCTTCCTGTCCCAGCCTCCCAAGGGGCCTTGACCCTCAAATGAAACTCAGCATGGGAAAGCGCTTCAAACCCGGAAAGGCCATTCTTTATCAGACAGCGAAGGGCTGGAGAGCTGAGGTCCTGAGTCCCTGAGGAGCCTGGAGTCCCTGAGGAGGCACCTAACAGAGGGACACCAAGGTCCCCCATTCTTCCTCCTCGTTTTCCTCCAACACACCTGCTTGTCTTTCACTCCCTCCTGGTGCCCCTTCCTTCCTAGCCTTCTCTCTCTCCTCTCTGCACATCTCTCCTTGACCCTCAAGTCCAGCCCCCTTCCTCAGCTCTAGCCTGT
Organism: Bos indicus; assembly: GCF_029378745.1. Lineage (NCBI taxonomy): Eukaryota > Metazoa > Chordata > Mammalia > Artiodactyla > Bovidae > Bos > Bos indicus. The sequence continues at coordinate 56,862,886 of NC_091778.1, forward strand.
GTGCGCGACCCCCTGGGATGCCAGCTCACCGGTCCAGGGAGACGGCGGCCAGCGTGAAGCTGCTGGCGTGCATGGTGAGGAAGATGAGGAAGTGCACCGCCTTGCAAAGCAGCGATCCGAACACCCAGTCGTCCAGGGTGTAGATGGTGGCCTGGAAGGGCACGCAGCACAAGATGAAACACAGGTCGGCCACGCCCAGATTGAGAATGAACAGGTTGGTTGTGCTGACCGCCTGGCCACCGCGAAGCAGCACGGCCAGCACCAGGGCGTTGCCTACGGTGCCCACGAGGAAGATGAGCGCAAAGAGCGTGGGCACGATGACCGCCTCAGGCTGCCAGCTGCTCCCGCCTCCAGCCTCGCTCGTGTCCTCGGTGTCCAGGCCACCCGAGCCATTCATGGTGCCGCCGCCCCGGGGCTGCCTGGGCTCCGGCAGCCGTCTGGGTCCCGGCGAGCGCGCAGCTCCGGGGGCTCCAGCCGCTGCAGCACCCGGCGCGACTCGGCGGAGCTGCGAGCGGAGTGATCTCCGCGGCTGGGGCAGAAGGGGGTGCGCGGGAATCAAGGGGAGGAGCGAGCCGCCGAAGGGGGGATGATCCCGCTGGCGGCCGACCGCGCCGGGGGAAGGGCTGCCCAGGGGCCCCGGCGCGCCCTGGCCAAGGCACAAGCAGCCCACCCCGGGGTCGAGGGCCGAGCGCGTTCCTGCTCCCTGGCCCTCCGGCTTCGTCGGCGCGCTCCAGCCTCCGGCTGCAAGCTGTGCCGAGCTGAGCAGCGAACCGGCCTCCGGGGCAGATGCCGGAGGAACCGACCACTGGGACCTGTGGGCGCGCCTCTGTGCTTCTCTGCAGCCTGGCGGGCGCGCCGGACCTCCCGGGGCAGGCTGGGAGGCGTCCTCCAGAGAGTTCCAGGTGCCCCCTAAGGTGTGGATGTGGGGGTGACGAGGAGTGGGGGCGGATTGGGTAGAGGGCTGCAGTTTTCCCGACCTGGCGAGTGGGATGCCATTGCCGCGTGCTCCACGCCTCTTCCCGCTTTTAATTCCCAGCAGCATCGCGCCTCACAGGAACCCCAGGGAAGAGACGAGGGAAAGGTGGAAGGATTTCGTTCCCTTCTCTCCCGCACTGAGCGTTTCCCACTCCGGTTCAGTCCAGTAAGTTTACTGAGCATCTCCTGTGTGTCAGGCTCCGTTCCCAGCGCCCTGCCTCCGTTTCCTCAATATTACAGTATGGGCTAATAACACCTTCTAGAGGGCTCTGATGAGAATGGGAGGTGTGTGTGTGAGACCTGAGGCCAGTTGGTAGAATCTGAATGAATCAAAGTCTTCTCTTTTTCCTTACTCTATCCAGATATCCAACAAGGGGAAATAAAAGGGAAACACAAAACAGCAGAACTGAGACTTCTCCAGTGGTCCTGTAGTTAAGACTCCACACCAGTGCAGGCGGCCAGGGTCACGGAACTCAGATCCCTCGTGCCACATCGAAGAGGGGCACAGCCAAATTAAACAAACCAACCACAGCAGAGTTATTGATATGCATCAGCAGCGTTTTCTGAGATAGCCAGGAGGGTGTTTAAGTTGCAAAAACACTTAAATATTTATTTATGATGTTGACATGGTGGTGGTTTAGTCGCTAAGTCATGTCTGACCCTTTGTGACCCCATGGACTGTAGCCTGCCAGGCTCCTCTGTCCATGGGATTCTCCAGGCAAGAATACTGGAGTGGGGTGCCATTTCCTTCCCGACCCAGGAATTGAACCCAGGTCTCCTGCATTTCAGGCAGATGATTTACCAACTGAGCTATGAGGGAAGCCCCTCAGATAGATGTTGACATACTAAGCATCAAAAGTTTGTGACCTGGAATCATGACTGTTTCTACATAATTTTAAAATTGGGTTTGAACATCACCACCTTCTGCAGCTTAACCTCTGCTTCACTTTTCCTTGCCCTGTTCCTGCTGTTTAGTCACTAACTCGGGTCTCATCTTTTGCGACCCATAGACTGTAGCCCACCAGGCTCCTCTGTCTGTTGGGTTTTCCAGGTAAGACTACTGGAGTGGGTTGCCATTTCCTTCTCCAGTCCTGTTCCTGGGGTCCTAGTCAAAAACTTCCTTTTTCCACTCCCCCTCACCCAGAACCTCAGCCTCAGGAGCCCAGCTGCTTGCTCCTCTTGGTAAGAAAACCTTATTTACACCTCTGCCCTGCCTGCTTATTCATGGATTAGGAAGATAACAACCGTTCGTTTTTCTGAGATGCTTGCCATTAATTTATTCAATACACACTTGTAGAGCACTTACTTATTTCTGGGCACTGTTCTGGGTCCTCAGGATTTACCAGTGAGCTCTACTAAGACCAAGGCCCTTCGTGAGCTTCTTTTCTAGCAGGGGAGAGAGACAATAAATGTAACTCAAGTTATTATTCAGTTGATAAGTACTTGCAGGAAAAGTAAATTATAGAGTGAGGGAATTAGGAGTACTGGAGTGGTGGTAATGGTGCAATTGAAGATGGGGTGGTCAAGCAGACCTCATTAAGAAGGTAACATTTAAGCAAAGACTTGGATGAGGAGACGGGGCTAGCCTAGCTGATATCTAAGGAACTTGAATTCCGGATGGAACAGCCAGTGCAAAGGCCCTAAAGCAGGAGTGTGTCTGTGTCCCTAAGCAAGGAGGGGGTACGGCTTCAGTTGAATGAACAAAGAGATTGGTAGGAGAGAACATGAGAGGCATAGCATGAAGGATTTTTTCCATTGTGAGGAAGGCTTCTAGTCTGAGTAAAAAGAGAAGCCGTGGCAGTTTTGACTAGAGCACTAACACTGATCTGACTTTAAAAAAAAAAAGGCTTTATTGAAATATAATTCACACACCATGGAGTTTACTCATATACAGTGTTTATTTGCTCTTTAGTATAGTCACTAAGTTGTGCAAACACCACAATCTTAGGACATTTTTGCTCCCGCCAAAAGAAATCACCTCAACCCTAGCCCACCACTCTTTCTGTCACTGTGTATACAGTCTCTTTTCCAGCCACCCATGGGATTTTCCAGGCCATTTTCTCTCCCAGGGGCTCTTCCCTACCCAGGGACCAAACCCAAGTCTCTTGGGTCTTGTGCTTTGCAGGCAGACTGTTTACCACTTGAGCCTTTAGGGAAGCTCTAAAAGGTTCTTGCTGTCAATTACAGGTTGGAGTTTCTGGAAGGGCATTTTCTTTTCCTGATAAGCGCTCCTACACTAGCCCTGAACTTCCCTCGGGCTCCTCTTCCCCACTTCAATCTATAGCTTTACCTGTTCATTCATTATATGAATGAAATCACACAACATGTGACCTTTTGTGTATAACTTCTTTCACTTAGCCTAATTTTTCAAGATTCATCTGTAATGTATCAGTACTTCATTCCTTTTTATGGGCAAATATTGTCCCATTGTGTAATAATTACATTTTATTTATCCATTTCATTTGTTGATAGACATTTAGGAGACTTTTTTTCCCCCTTCTTTTTTTCCCCTGCCGCCATGTAGGATCTCAGTTCCCTAACCAGAGATGATTGAACCAGTGCCCCCTGCTGGTTCAGAGCAGGAAGTTCAGAGTCTTAACCACTGGACGGCCAGGGAAGTCCCAGACTGACTTTTAAAAAAAATTATTTATTTTTTTACTTTGCTGACAAAGGTCCCTCTAGTCAAAGCTATGGTTTTTCCAGTAGTCAGGTATGGATGTGAGAGTTGGACTATAAAGAAAGCTGAGTGCCAAAGAATTGATGCTTTTGAACTGTGGTGTTGGAGAAGACTCTTGAGAGTCCCTTGGACTGCAAGGAGGCCCAACCAGTCCATCCTAAAGGAAATCAGTCCTGAATATTCATTGGAAGGACTGATGCTGAAGCTGAAACTCCAATACTTTGGCCACCTGATGCGAAGAACTGGAAAAGACCGTGATGCTGGGAAAGACTGAGGCAGAAAGAGAAGGGAACGACAGAGGATGAGATAGATGGATGGCATCACCGACTCGATGGACATGAGTTTGAGCAAGCTCTGGGAGTTGGTGATGGACAGGGAAGCCTGGCGTGCTTCAGTCCATGGGGTCGTAGAGTCGGACACGACTGAGCAACTGAACTGATAATTTATTTTTTAATTAAAAAAAAAACTTTGGCCATATTGTATGGCTTGTAGGATCTTTAGTTCTCCAACCAAGGATTGAACCCATGCTCTTGGCAGTGCAAGTATAGAGACCTAACCACTGGACTACTAGGGAATTCCCTAGAAATTATTTTTAGTCATGGTAAAATATAAAAAACACAGTTTTCCACCTTAAATATTTTGTGTGCAGTCAGTAGTGTTAAGAATATTCATATTGGTGTGCAACCAATCTCCAGAACTTTTTGATCTCGCAAAACTGAGACTCTATACACATTAAACACTATCTCGCCATTTCCCTTTCCTCCAGCCCCTGGCAACCACCATTCTACTTTCTATGGATTTCAGTACGCTACATACCTCATATAAGTGGAATCCTACCATGTCTGTCTTTTGGTGACTGGCTTACTTAGCACAGTATTTTCAAACTT